>NW_020291605.1:455051-846780 GCF_003184755.1 Aspergillus piperis CBS 112811
TAATAAAATAATAAAATAATAAAATAATAAAATAATAAAATAATAAAATAATAAAATAATAAAATAATAAAATAATAAAATAATAAAATAATAAACTAATAAAATAATAAAATAATAATATTTTAAATTATAAATTCTTTTTACCAGTCCTCTATAACAGAGGAAATTCTGGAAAAAAAATAAAAAAAAATTTATATATTTAATAAAATTATTAACTAGACTTATAATAAATAAAAAATACTATTTGAAAAATAACTAAATACTGTATTTACATGGTTTATATAAAGAATTATTTTATATAAAATATATATTATTTTATTCAAAATAGTTTAAAAAATAATAAATATATTTTTTATCTGTATTCTTTATTACTTTTTTAATAAAAGTAATATAATAAAGAAATACTTTTCAATAAATAATTTACTTTAATCTAGTTAAAATATTATAATTTTCTTCTTTAATAATTTAATAATTCTATAAATCTGTAAAGAAATATAAATTAGAATTATTAAAATATAAAATTAAAAACTACTAATTTATATATAAATTTATATAATATATTTATTAATGGTACACTTAGTTTTTAAAATTATATATTAAAAATTAATAAAAAAATTATCTGCGCGCCCGGGTACTGGAAAAGATTTATAAAAAATTTTAAAATATTTTGAAAAACTGGATATATATAATATTTTTATAATTTATTTATAAATTATTAAGGATCAAATACTAAAATAATAAGAAATACTTATAATAAAGTAGAAGAATATTAAAATATTATTTAAAAAAAAATTATAGTAATCCAGATAATACAGAATCTAGGAAATATAGATAAAATTTTAAAATAAATTTAAATATAATAAAAAAGATTTTAAATATATAATTTTATAT
This sequence comes from Aspergillus piperis CBS 112811, assembly GCF_003184755.1. NCBI lineage: Eukaryota > Fungi > Ascomycota > Eurotiomycetes > Eurotiales > Aspergillaceae > Aspergillus > Aspergillus piperis. The sequence continues at coordinate 455,943 of NW_020291605.1, forward strand.
TTAATATTAGGTATTACTGATACCAGAAGCTGGAATATATAATAATTTATTATCTAGAAAATATAATACAGATAAAAACTTAAATATGTTAATTATATATATAATAGCAGCACTGGGACTCCAGTTATAGAAAAGTGTTAATTTTATTAATATATAAATAATAATTAATATATTTAGAGATTCTATATTAGTATATACTTTAATAAATTATAATATATAAATAAATATTATAAATTAATTATAAATAAAATAATAATTAAATTTATTAAACCAAGTTTTTTATTATATAGAGATTCTAAATAGATATTATATATTTTTATATAAATAGTATAATCTTACAGTAGATACTACAGACAGTAAAAAATAAAAAAATTAATAATATTTTAATATAATACTAGATATGCCCTGGCTGCGAAACTAAAATTTAAATATTAATTAAAAAAAGCTAATACTATTATATAAAAAAAATATAGTTTAAAATAATTAATAAAAAAATATTAATATTATTTTTAAAAAAGCAGTAAATATATATAATTTAAATTTATATAAATTTAAGAATTATTTATATATAAATAATAAAAATAGATACCATGCCTGAGCTCCTGGATAAATATAATAATTTTATAAATTTTTTTTTAAAAATAGATAGATATTCTTATATTATATTTTAATTATAAATATATAATGAAATTAAAGACAGAAAAATAATCTCTATATTAATTAATTTATAATTTTTTAAAAACTGACCTTTAAATCTTATATAAATATATTATAATTATATTATAGTAAGAATAAATTTATTCTTTTTAAAACTTAGTAAATATACTAATTCTGTTTATTCTTAAGAAAAATAGTATATTATATTTTTATATAAACTACTATAAATTAAATATAATTATTATTAAAAATTATTATCTTCTACTTTTAGTCAGCAAGATTATAAATTATCTTAATAGAATTAAAATCTTTATAAAACTTAATTTATATAACGTCTACTATTATATTCAGATTAAAAAAAATAATAAATAGAAAACTGCTTTCTATATCTATTATAATTATAGTAAATATATTATTATATTATTTAATCTAACTAATATATTTATTGTATTCTAGAATTATATAAATTATATACTTAGTAATCTATTTAATATCTGTTATATTATATATCTTAATAATATTCTTATATATTTACAATATTATAAAAAATATATTAAGTATATATAGATAATACTAGACTATTTAAGAAATATCAGTTGATAATAAAAATCTTTAAGTATAAATTTTATATATAAAAATTATATTACTTAAAGTTTAAAATTAGACCAGAAGAAATCTTGATAAAAAATAAATAAATTAATATAATCCAATTATAGCTAGAGTTAAGAATTATATATAAAATCCTAGTATTTACAGGATTTATAAACTTCTATAGATAATTTATTAAAAATTATTTTTATATTATTTCTCTCCTCACGGAGCTCCCATGCTAAAAAAAATAGAAAAATTAAAATCTTTTATAATACTAGAATAAAATTACTAATAATATATATAATATATATTAATTCTTAAGCCTTCTACCTGATATAAAAAAATATTTAAAAAATTAAAATTTTTTTTAAAATATATTATTTTTATAATATATTAAACCAGAGCTGTAAATCAAGCTTAAAATAAATTTTTTAAATTTTATTATTAATATAATTATATTATAATTACAGACAAAAAGAATATAGTATTTTATTATATTTTTTAAAGAAAATAACAAATATAAAATATAAATATTTTATAGATAATTAAAAATTATTTATTATTATAAAAATATTTAAATAATAATATCATTATTTAAAAGAAAGCAAATTTCTAATTATAGTAAAATTTAATTATACTAATCTTAGAATTTTTCTAAGTCTTATATTTAAAAAACTAAGTTTCTGGTAGATTTCATAAGCAGAATTATTTATAATATTTAATTTTATAATTAAATACCAGCTCAGGAAGAAAATTCTGTAAATATATTTAATTAATATCTAGATTTTATATTTTTAATAAAAATAAAAAAAATAAATAAAATTTATTACTACTTATATTACAGACAAAGTTATTAAAAAGTTAATAAATTTAAAAGAATAGATAGAACTATTAGAAAAGTACTAGTAAAAGATAATTTAGATAATTATATAAAAAATTAATTAAATATTTAAATATATATTTATAAAAGAGAGTACTTACAGATATTAAAATATATTTATAAATAAAAAAATATTAGTAGTAATACAGGAATACTAGACTTTTTAATATTATAAATATATATATATATAATAATTAAATTTGAGACAGCATATTTTAATCTAAAGAATTCTATAATAAATTTATTCTATAAAATATAGAAAAAGAACCTGTAAGTATAAAAATAAGAAATTAAAATTTTTATAAAAAAACTAAGTAATCTAACCTGGAAAATAAATAAAATAAATCTATTTTAAAAAAATATATATATAATAACTCTAGCTAATTTAATAATAAAATAAAAAAATATTATATATAAATTATAATATACTAGAGAACAGATAGTATTGAGAATAATATATTTTATAAAATATTTAATATAAATATTAATGGCATAATATATATACTAAAAAAATATATATAAAAATATATAATCTTTATCAAAGAATTTAAACTTATTATTATATATTTTATAGTAAACTGGAACCGCTATTATAATATGATAAATTTAAAAAAATAATAATTATAAATTTTATTATAAGTTTACCCCTGAGTAAATAACAAGAAAAAATCTATAATATAACCTTAATGATAATAAATATATATACTAAATTTATATTCTATTTATTTTTCTAAAAAAATATTATAATTTTATAATTTATAAAACTAATATATAAACATAGTATACCTATTCTTAGAAATATAAAAAAATTAATAATTAATAAAAAAACTGTTTTTATAAGTAGATACTAGGCAATCTTATATTATTATATAAATATTTATAAAAAATAATTAATAATATATTATTTCTAGATAAATAGATAAACTAAGTATTAAGATTAAATTTTTAAATATTATTTATAAGCTTACTTAAATTTCTTTAAAATAACTGAACTTAATAACTTCCAATAATCTAAATAATTTATAATAATATAATTTATAATATTATAAAAACTATATTTTATAAGATATTAATAGACTTTATATTCTAGCTGTAAGTTAATATAAATTAAAAACTTTTTTTAAATAAAATATTTATAATAAAAAAATAGATAAATATTTTTACTAGAATTGAAAAAATACTGAAAATCTTATTAAATAAGATAAAGAAAGTAATAATAAAATAATATAATTATAAATATAAAGAAAAGACCTTCCAGATAAAACAGAAAATTATAATATAAATTAAAAATATTATAATTACTTATTCAAATATAAAGCTCAACTATTAATAAATCAGATTTTTTTTCTGATAATTAATACTTAGAAATCATAGTTATATAAATTATAATTATTATTAAAATATATAAGTTTATATCTGATTTTTTATATCTCACTTCTACAACTATATTATTTTCAAATAAATTCTATTAATTACTCCTGATACCAATAAACAAATATTAAAAATAACTGGTAAAAAAGATTCTTATATATAAAACTAGAAAAATCTAAAAAATTCTTAGTATAATGGCATGGTTATAACCTTAATAAATATTTAAAAATTCTTTATAAATATTAAAGACACACAGATTTACCAGGACTAATTATTTTAATTAATATTAAAAATAACACTTATTTACTAGTAAAAATAATGTAAATAATTAATACTATATATTTTACTATTCGTGCTCTATAAGAATATATATATATATATCATATAATCTTAGATATAGATAATCTTTCCAGCTATTCTAGTAATAACTAATATTTTATTATTAATTTAATATTATTTACTATTTAACTGTGGGGTCATAAGCATACAAAAATTAATTTTTATAAAAATCTTTATTTTAATTAAGCCTCAAGCAAAAAGCCTGATGAATCTAGAATTATATATATAAAAGATCTTTAATATAATAGGTTAATTATTTTAATACAGGAATCAGGATTTGAGCAATTATATTAATTAAAAAATTTTATTTATAGAAATTTTAAGATTTTAAGTTATAAGATTACTGCTAGAAAATTCTTTTTATTTATATTTTTTATTATTGATAATATAAAAAAATAAAATATTATATATAGATATTATCCATGTTAAAGCCCTGAGAGTAGATATAATATATAAATAATATAAATATATTTGAATCTTTATTAATACAGATATTAATATAATTAGAAAAATAATTTTTTCCGTGATCTTATCAAGTTATGTAGCCTATATATATAATTTTATTAATATAATAATATAATAATAAATATCAATAATTAAAAGATATTTAATAAATTTTTATTAATATTTTGACAATTCTTTATTACATTTATATCTACATTAATAAAAATAAGATTAATCAAATTATCAGTTCAAGAGTCCTATTCAATAATAATAGTTTCAATATTATACTTAAAAACTATATAGATATTAGAATACTATAATTATTTGAATTATAAATATATATATTATTTAATTTATATATACTGTACAGAGGGCTATTAAAGTATTAATTATTTTTATAAAAATTATATTAATAAAAATAATATATATTATATACATTAAATGATTTCTTTGGTAAGAGAGACATTAATCATATAGAAAGATATTAGAAAATACTTTTATTAATGTAATAAATTGAAATTTACATTAAAAACAACTATAAAAGAAAATAATAAAAATTCTTAAATTTATATATATTTTTTTAAAATGATTAGATATAAATTATAATAAATATTTAATGACTTTTTATTAATGGAGGACTGTAATATTGTATTTATTATTTTATGTTAAAATAAATTGATATAATACTATTTATTAAAGTCAAAATATAATAATATATTACGGATTAAAAATAAAAATAATACTTAGCTACTGACTCTTTTTAAATAAGAACCAAGCACCCTGCAAAAGCACGCCCCCCAACGCTTTTAGGGGTCTAAACACCTCGAAAAGTTACATTTAACTGCCGTTTACGACCATCTACATCGTTTTCCCGACGTTTCTCGACGTTGTGTGGCTATAATATTATAAAAGCTTGTTAAAAAAGTTACATAGCCTTAAGTAATTAATCTGATTACTATAAAAAATCTATATATTTAAGTAAACACCCTACTTAAAAACATCCATAAATTTAAGCATTATCAGGAAAGTAACAATGGATATAAGCCTCTGAAAAGTATTTTCCTGAACTTTCTAGATACTATAATTATATTAATAGAAGGAATAATAGAGATCTTCTTAGATATAATAATAAAGAATTTTATTAAAATTAAAAATATTATGCGCACGCAGCAAGCTAATTAAGTTAAATTTATTATAATACTAGATAATAGAAGTAGCAGCACTTCTGCTTCAGTATTATAATTATATTTTAAAATAATAAAATAAGATATTATTTTAATTTCCGGGTTATATATATATAATTAATTTAATAAAATATATATTTAAAAATACCAGTATTAATCCTCAGTCAACCTTTATAGAAATCTTAGAAATCCTGGTAAGACTAGAATCCCTGGCAGAAAATCTGGAATTATATATATATGACTACTAGTTTAGTAATTTAATTATTACACTACAGGAATTAGATCTTGATTAAATTAATAAAAATATTACCACGTGCAGGAATTCTATGATTTTTAATTATAAAATAATAACTGGAAGAGTCTTTTTGAATAATAATATATTTTTAATTACTTATAATATAGAAGATATTAAATATTTTATATATATAAATATCTCCTGGGTTAAAGCCTTAAAAATAAATATTATATTTAAATACTGTAGGTATGCCGTGGCCCTTATAAATATAGATATTAATATAATTAAAAAAAGTAATCTGTTAAAATATTAATATAAATTAATAAAGTATTTATTTATTATAAATATTTATTACTAGACTATTACTTCTACAGATATTATATATATAAACTGGGTGAAGTTCTGGAAATAAATTATTTAGAAAAATTAATTTTTTATATTAATAATAAAATTTAATAATAATAGAACTACTAGCAGGATTATTTATATAAAAATCCTGCTTAATAATAATAACTTTAATATTATAATCTATAACTAAGACTAATATATTTTATAATATTTTAAATATTAAAACTATAAATATATATATTAATATTACTATAAGTATTCTGTATATATATACTGTGCAGAAAACTATAAATCTACTAATTATTTTTATAAAGATAATAAAAGTCATGCTTATTATATTTTTTATAATAAAAAATATTATATTTTTTAACTATATTTGTAAATACTGGAAGATTCAGTTAAAAATAATCTATAAATAATATTAAATTATATTACTAAACTTTCTATTAACCTCCTGGTCAGATATTATATATAAAAAAAAGTTTTCTAATAATATATTTAATATCTTAATAGCTGATGTCCAGAGGATAATTAATATTTAAAATATTCTATAAAACTGAGGATTCAGTTAATTATAATATACTGGACAGGATTATGCCTGTTTAAAAATTAAAAAAAAATCATTATAATTTAAAGTAAGAATTATAATAACAGAAATAATTAGATTTTTTTAATATAGTTTTATACTGAGCTGTCTTGAGATATTAAATAAAATAGTTAATCCTAGGATACTGAAATATTAATCTATAAAAAATCTTATCAGAAAACACCTGCTCCTGATATTAAAATTAATAATAATATAATAATTAAAATAGATAATAATACATTTTTCTTTAATAAGAAATCCCTGGCTGTTTAGATTAATAAAATTAAATTTATTTAATACTATCAGAATAATAAGTAAATAGTTTCTAATAACAGTAGTAATAAAAATTTATTAAATTTTATATTTAAAAAAACTACTAATACTAAGTATTATAAATAAGTAAATAACTTAATATACTACAAGCTAACTGCTAGAAATAACTTCTAGTTATGATATATTTCAATAATAAAAAAAAGATATAAAATATTAATATAATAATTTAAAAGCTATTTTTAAATTATTATATATTTTAAATAATTATATATATACAGATTCTACAGAGCTGCTTTTATATAATTATATAATTAATATTAAATAATATACTAAGAAAGGACTCACCATAGATCTGTTTTCTTATTAATAAAAATATAGATTTAAAAATATAGTTTATTTAATATTATTTTTAGTATTTTAGTACCCTGACTATTTATAACCAGGGATTTACTGAGAATAAGACTATATATATATATAATATCTATAATTTTAAGCTACGGAAAGATATCTCAATATTAAAAATTTTTTATAAAATTCTTGGAACCAGCAGGAAGTATCTAGTTATTAATAATTTTAATTTATATTATCTAATATAAGCTGTACTAGATTATAAATATTAAAATTTTAAGATAAAGATTTTAATTAATTTAATTATAAATTATAATAAAGGTCTAAAGTTCTTACTTTTTAAAGAAATTATTATATATAAGAAAAATAATTATAAGATTACTATTAATTTTATATAGGCTATCCCGTGGCTTATAGACTAGTTAATTAGCTATTAATCTTATAAGAACTGATAATAAAATATTAATTATAAATTTATATTAATTTAGTTTAATCTCCAACTTATTAAAGCTCTTGTGGTTGAATGGTAAGACTAGATAATTATTAATTAAAAATTATTTAGAAATACTTTAATAATATATATATCTTGCCTGGGAGCGGGTATTATATTTTTAAATAATATTAATATTATTATAGTCTACTTTGTGCTTATACTTCAGAAAGTAATTAATAAAATAATTTTAAAATAGCAGATTATGTAGTAGTCCTGCCCGGGATTTATTGAAGAAATAAAGTAAGTAAAAAAAGAAATAAGATAAATATAAAAGTAATATAAATATATATACTCAGAGAAGAATAAGAAGAGGTTCTATATAATATAATATATAATAAATTAAGTAATTACTAAAATATTAAAAATTATATATTATAAATAAATTAAAGAGAAAGATAAGTCTATACAGAGATTCTAATAATTAGTATAATAAATATAAATTAGAAATAGTTTTAAATCTACTTTTATATCTGCCTTGCAAGACCCCAGTAATAAATCTAATAATATTTTAATTAATAATTTCATAGAAAAAGCCAAGCTGTTTACAAAAAATATTTTTTTAGAAATTAATACTACAGATCTTAATAATATTTTAAAATATTATTATTAATAATTATTATATACGCCGCGGATTATCCTACAGAAAATCTATAAAATTATATATTATATTATATCACGGAAGGTTCCTGACCTTGATAATATTCTGAATCTTACTTTATAATAAATAATATTTTAAATTAAATAAATTTTACTGAAGATTTCTAATACTTATTTAGATTACAAGTATTATTTTATATATTTTTAAATATTAATAATAATTATACTTCAGAAATCAAATAAAAATAATTATATAAATTCTAAGAATTACCAGCCAATCGCCTTGCTGAGTATAATTAGTAAAATCTTAAAATTTATTATTATTATATATTTAAGTTACCTGGTTAAATACTATGTATTTTTATTATAAAAATATATAAAAAAATAATAAGACTGTTCTTATAAATATATAATATATTTTTTTCTAGAAAAGGTCCATGCTGCATGGCAGAATAAATATTTTATTATAATTTTTCTGATTTTTAATATATTAAGGATATATAATAATATTTTTTATATATATTTACTTTATAATCTTTAAAAATGACAGGTGCTGCTGGTACTTGTTAACTAGATTTAAAATTTTCTTAATAACTAATATATAATGATTATTATACTAAAAAATATTATAAAAAAATATTAGATTATTATTAATATTTTTTAGGGCTTTCCATTATTTCTTATACTTTATTTATTCTATAATGCTGATCTGCTTAATAATAATAATAATAATAATAATAATAAAGATTAATTTAATTTATAAAGCAGGATACTTCTAGTAAGATATATTAATAATATTTATATATTTATCTGGGATTTTATTATATAAAATAATTATTTAAAGCTCTAACACGCGCATGAGTAAGCTGAGTAGTAGAAATAAATATATATATTTAAGTTTATACTTGTTAAGTACAGTCTGATTTATTTAATTAAATAATATATCTCTGTATTAATATATCATGACTTTTATATTATAAAACTTAATTAATTTTTTTATTTAAAAAAATTAAAATTAAATCTGCTAAGGAACTCTGCTATCTAGATATTTATTTTAATTTTAATTTATTAGAAAGAGCTTATCTGAAGTTATTATAAATTAAAATAATTAATTTAATTTTTACATTATCTTCAATTACAGACTTGATACAAAAGATATTTATTTTAAATTTATAATATATATATATAATAATCCTGATCCTCCAGTTTCTGTACAGCTGCTCTATATAACTTATATAAAATATTTATAAATATTAGAAAATAATAACTAATATTATTAAAATCTTGGAAAATATTTAATACTATATATTCTATTATATAGCTGGAGTCTTTTAAATAATATTCTGTGTAATTTTTAAAATCTGTTTTCATATATTATTCCTCTATCTCATGTTTAAATAAGCTATTAAAAACAGTTATTTATAAATTATAATTATATTTTCTATAAAATACTCTGTACGGTGTATAATTAATAATTAATAACTAAAAAAATCCTAAGCAGAATCTTATATTATTATTTTTATAAAAATTAGAGATTAGTCTAGTTAAGGTTCTTAGTTAAGAATTATTATTAAATCTTGAAATTATTAAATTTATTATAGTTCTCCTGTGGTGGGAGTCTCTGTAGATAATAATTATTAATATAAAAAAAAGATATTCAAGCAGTATCTACAGCTTAATATTTTTATTTAAATTTATATAGATAATAATAGCTACGGGGGCAGTATCAGTATAATAATAATTATAAGATTCTACTAGGTTAGTTACTTTGTAAATCTTGAATTAATATATATAATATATACTAGAGAATTTGTTGGTATTAATATAGTCTTTACTTTAGTTAAATAATTATAACTTACTGATTATAATAACTCTAGTTTATTTATTTTATTAATCTCTGTGTTTCTAGAGATATAATATTTAATTATTTTTATTAATAATCAGACTGTAATCCAGACTTATACTAATCTTTTTAATTATTATTAATTAGACTAGTATATTATATATAATATAGTTATAAGACTTGATTAATTTTAATAATTTTACTAGATAATCTTCCTGTAGTGATTTTCTGGCTATAAGAAGATTTCTGGTAATAAATAAATTAATTACTTAATTAAGGCCAGTACTAAGGCTGCTATTATAAAGGAAGTCTTTAATTCTATATTATTTTTAGCTTATTAAATATATCTTAAGGTTCTAGTAGTAAAGGCATGAAAGGCTTAGTAAATTATTAATTTCTATAATTTATATATATAAAGGATTCTTCTAGAGCTAATTCTTAAGATGCTTGCTTTATATAGTATATATTATATATAAAGTTTAGTTCTGATATAAATATAAATCAGAAAGATTATTTTAGTGAGTTATCTAGATATTATTAGAATTATAAATATAATTAATTATTTCTGCAGGATGGAAATATAGTTAATTTAATATATCTTATTTTTATATACATAACATGCAGGTATATATATAAGAATATTTTATTCTAGATAGCTTATGAATAATTATAGATATATATTAAGAATTAGATTTATTAGTCTGGTCTGTAAAGCAGTATAATTTATTTTAATAATATAAGTTCTGGATTAATTTAAGATTCTTATTAATAAGATTATAGAAAATCTTATCTTTCTATAAGCTTAATTTAATAGTGTCATCTATCCCTGCCAGCCACGCGGAGGAAAATGCTTTTGCAGTATAATATTTATTTAAGAATAATTTATACAGCTGTACGGGACTTGTATTTTCTAGTAGTAATTATATCCAGTAAATAAAATCTCAGGCGAGAAAGAAGTCTATGTGGATTAGATATCTTTTAATTTATGTAGGGAGGAGTAAGCAGTAAGCAAAAAAATATAGATATAAAGAGATTGTGGAGGAAGTAAGTACTTTATATATATAGATTTTTTATATATACATTGCGTGATTCTAGATACTAGTAATCTACCTGCCACCCTGATAGCAGCCTGGCTGCTAGAGTGATACCATCTACCACTCGGCCGCTAGGGCTGACATAAGCATGTATGAATAAATCAATCAATCAATCAATTAATCAAAAATAATACTTGCATAAATATCCCGTTAATCAAGTAATTTAAAATATATTTTTCAAAGATATATGTCTTTCTAGACTTAATAATATAATTTCAAATAAGAAAATATTAAAATAAAATAGTTTTTTCTATTATAATTCAAAATATTATAGTATAAATTATAAATGACAAAAAATAAAATATAATTATATAGAATATTGATAGTTAGTGTATGACAAAATTATAATCAATATATATATACATTTAAGACTATTAACAATAATTCTTTATATCATATATATATCTGTCAAAAGCGCGCAAAAGGCCATTTCACCTCATTCTGTACACTTTCGCCTTTTCTGATTAGTTAATAGTACCTCACCGCCTGCAGATAGATTCTACTGTCTTCTCCTATTAATTTTATCTTGCTAATCTATATTTATTACTTATTATTTTATACTCTCTACTTATATTTTTATTATTATTATTCTCCGCACCTGCCTCCTACTGCGTGGCTGTCTTGATATCTGATTATATTACTTATATTTATTTACTTTTTATTTATTTTATTTATATTTGCCTGCATCTATATGTTCTTGCCTGGGCTTTATTTTTTATCTTTTTATCTAATAATTTAGTATCTTTTATCTTATTTATATGTCTGTTTTATTATATTGCTAACCTATTTATAATTACTTTAATAATTAATTTTTCTATTACTTTATTCTCTGCACTTGCAATTACTTATATTATTTATTATATTTATTTCAGAGTATATCTGATTCTGTATTAAGATTCTTCTTTCAGTATATATATTCGTTAATTCTTTATTATAAATTAAATTTAGACTTTCTAATCTTCTCTCTTCGATTAATATTTAAATATTACTTACTTTTTATCTTTTAATATCTATTCTAGTATATTAATACCAGTACCAGTAAATAGCTCTGTATATATATATATATATATTAATTATTTATATAAATTCTTTTTCATATTTATATTCTCAATCTTCTTTATCTATTTTTTATTAGATATTTTTTTTAGCTAGTCTGGCTTTCCTTGCGGCCATATTAATTAAAACTAATAATAACTTAAATCTATATTATATACTAGATTATATTTTTAATATCTTTTAATCCTTTCTCTATTACTTTTAAAATAATTAAAATTAATATCTAATTCTGATTCTGTATTAAGATTATTATTAATATATTTAATTTTATTTTTTTCTTGTTTTTGAATACTTTTATTTAATTATATTATTTTTTATTTTAAATAATATTAATCCTCTTAATACTTTATATATCTGCTAAAAATTTCTTATAATATTTTAAATATACTTTTATTACTAGTTTCTCATTAATGCTCGGCATCTATTTATTATATATTAATATATTTCTTATATTAGAAATTTTAGTAATTTAATAAAATTCTTGTTTATATTTATTACAGAGTAAGTATTTCAGGTAAAAATCAGTATTTTTAATTATAACTATATTATTTTTTATTTTCAGTATTGGTTCTTTATCAGTATTTTATATATTATATAAATAAATCTATAATTTTCTATATTAAGAAATACCATCTTAACAGTTACTAAATAATTATAATAATAATAATAAAATAAAATAATAATAATAATAAGATATAAAAAGATATTTCTCTATTACTAGCCTTATTAGAATATAAAATAATGAAAGAAATTACTAGATCTCTAGTATTATTTGACTTTTTTTTATATTATATAATTCTATTATTTTTTTATTTTTTTACTTATACTATATATATCTGACTTATCAAATCTACTAATCTTTAATTATAAATTTAGTTATATAAATTAACTTCTTTATTTTTTATATTATATATTCTTCTCTCTTACTCTGCTATATATTTTAGTATTATTTATTATTTTTGATATTTTTTCTCTCTATACTCAGCTAATACTAGATATATCTTTACTATTAATTTTATTCAGTAATATTATTTAATAAATTATTTTTAATACTTCAGATATTCACTTTCAGGTATCTCTAGATTTTATATAATATTCTTTAATTATATGAATCTTTATACAAGATATAATTAAATCTATTTAAATTTAATATTATATTATATTATATTTTTTATTAGGTTACAAGAACTTTGTTATTTTTAAATAATATTTATGCTTTTATTTTTAAAGTTTAATTAGCAGTCTGCAGTCTGGTAATCTTTATTATAAAATATATCTTTTCTTTTTATTGATACAGTAAATATATATAAATATAATATAATATATTATCTGTCTGTTACTCTTTACTAGAAATAAAATATAAATAACTTAAAGTATTTATTCCTGCTTTTATATCTATAACATTTATATTTATTTTATATCTCTCTTTTTTTATATTTCTAGTATTTTATTTCTTTATATAAGTGTTTACAGCTTTATTAAAAATATTATAATATCTATTATTTTCTTATGTATATATATATTACTCTGTAATTCTAGCATCTCTCTATTTTTCATTATAAAAATTTAGATTAACTACTATATTATATTTTATTATATTTTTATTTTTATTTATTAAAGTCTTGCTGCCTCTATATTTCTTATAATTTATATGAATTTAATATACTGTTTTTTAGGCTCTATCTTAATATCTTTATTTCATTATCTAATATATTCAGTATAACTGATATAAAAAGATAGATTTTTATATTTAATGATAATTATGTAATTTATATAAATTTTCTATTATTAATCTTTTTTAATTATATTCCTAATATTTTATTCTATGATTTTATTTGCCTGTAGATATATAACTTTCTATTATCTAATATGATATTATTATTATATTATATAATAAAGTAATTAATTTTTTTATTTTTATATAGTTTTTTTTCTGTCCTGCTATAGCTATATATATATAAATCTGATTTTTTAATAATTATAATTTTATTTTTATTTATTTATATTATTCCATCCATTTACATATTCTGTATAAATCTAAATTTATATATTTAATATTTTTTTAAATTACCTTCTCATTATTATATTCTATTTTTATTTTATTACTATCTATATTACGCGGCTTATTTACTGTTTAATTTTTATATTACTAAATATTCTTTCTATAAGAAGACTATTAAAAGTAGTAAACCTATATTTCAGAATCAGTTTTAGTTTTATATATATTATACTACTGCTATCTCCGTTTTTAAGTATTATAGTAAATACTAGATTTACTGTATATTAATAATTCTTTCATTAATTTCTTTTAAATATTTAATCTATACAGCCTACTCTGACTTCTAATATATTTACTGTATATTAATAATTCTTTCATTAATTTCTTTTAAATATTTAATCTATACAGCCTACTCTGACTTCTAATATATTTATTTAAAATATTAATAATATAACTGCAGCTCTACTATATATAAATATTTTTAATTTTACTAATTAATATTCTAATATCTCTCTGGAGTCTTTATTTAAATTAATTAATTTATTAATAATATATTCTGTCTCTTCTACTTAATAATAAGCTGAATAATATTAATCCTATAAAAAGAAAAAAAAAACTATATATTTACAATAATAATTATTATATTTTTAAAGAGAAATCTGTTAGTTTAACCACTATCTTACTAATCTTAATATTATTCTATTTTATACTTTTTATTTATCTACTTTTTAATAACAGTTATTAGATCTAGATATTATAGATATTATATATTTATATTATAATATTTTTTTCAATATTCTGAGACCTACTTATCTTTCTCTAATTAATTATTTTAAAGATAATTTTATAAGACTGGCTTCTTATTTTTTTATTTAATATTTTATTCTCTTCAGTAGTTTTATTATTAATTAAGTACTAATATCAGGTAAAATTATTTCAAAAATATATAAATATATTTAATTACTGAATAATTCTTCAATATATATTTCTATTAATTATTAACAGGATCCTTATCTATCATTATACAAGAATTTCTATATCTTTTAATAATAGAATAATATTTATTATATATAAAGTCCTTTATCTGACTAGCTTTTTTCATATTTAATTTTATTTTCTTGATTATCATACTGCTACTAATATATGTTTTTATATAATTTTTTTCTTAGCAAATATTCTGTTATATTATATAAATTTAAAATTATATTTTATTTTCGTAATCTACTTTACTATTTTCTTTTTTATATTTTATAAATTTTTTCTTAATTTTTATAAATTTTATCTCTTTCTGTGACGCCACAGGTATGTTATATATATATATATATAATTTATTTTTAATACTAATTTATACAGCTTTATTTAATATTAAATTAATTTATTAATTATCCTTATAATCTTTTTTGTATAATTTCTGCGATTACTGCTTTTATTTCTAATATTTTAAATAAATATATATTAACTAGCTATCATAATATTTAGTTATATTTATATAAAAATTTTATATATAAGACTATAATTTTTTTATTATCAGAGCTTGGCCTGATTATTATTTTTAATAATAATATATTTTTTTCTTTTCTAATTAATTCTAATTATATTCTTGATTTGGATCCAGGTAAGAATATAACTTTTTCTTAGATTTATATTCATTAAGAGCTGTCTTTATTATTTATCTTATATTTATTTGCAATATATATTATATATATCTTTATATTTATTTTTTTATACTACTGGCAGTTGTAGCTTTTATTATTATATTTATTTAATTAACTTAATTAAATTAAGAATAACCAGGTCTACTAATAAAGTAATATAATCTTGATAATATATTATTAATAATTATTATTATATATATATAAATAATTTTAATATACTTTATTATAGTAGCATATTATTTTAATAAAAGATAATTAATACTTTTCTATCTTATAATTTAAAGTATTCGGAAGTTTTCTATTTTAATTAATATATAATCTATATAAATATATATATATATACTGATACTTTATAAGCCTTTTTAGATAATATTAATTCTCTTAATATTAATTATTACTTTATTTTTTCATAATTAAGAGAGGTATATACTACATATAATAATATTATTAAGATTTTATAATAATTATATATTATTTTAACAAGCCCTGCTTATTTATTATTTTTATTTATAATTTTTTCTGGATTAAGATTACTAATAATCTTATTTATAATTATAATAATATATTTATATTAATATAATATAATTATTTTAATTTAATTATTTATAGATTCTACCTTAAACTACCGATTTTATATAATAATATTGCTAGATTAGGTGGAATCTTTGGTCCTTATATTACTAATATATATATTATTAAATATTAGAAATATAGAATATCTTATTTCTATATTTTTTCTTTAGCTAAAGAAGGATTATAATTTTAATATTATTAATTCAATTAATAAAGTTATTTCTGCTGAATTCTTAGATAAGAATGATAATAATCTTAAATATAAATTCTTTAATATTATAATATATTATTTAATTTATCTACTTCATAATAATTATAATTTTTTTATTTTATATATAAAGATTAAAGATGCCAAGCCTATTTATAATTAAAACCTTTTATATAATTTTATTTAAAAAATTATCTTTACTTTTAATAATTATTTTATATATTATTATTATTTTATCTGTACTATCAAAGTCAAATATCTAGTTTAAAAGAATAAGTTTAATAATTAGAAATAAGTTTATTATATTATATAATTATTATCTAGCTTAGAAATATAAAACTTATATTAATATTAAAATCTACAATTCTGTTAAAACTATATTAAAACTATTAAATATATATATAAATATATATATAAAAGCCCTGACCGTGGAACTATAAAATTTTAGATTAATAAAATTTATTACTATTTAATTAGTTATTTTATAGGCTTTTTTAAGACTGTATAATTTTTTTAAAGTTTTCTGTTTCTTTAATAATATCTTTAATTATGATTTTAGTTATGTATTATAAAGATAAATATATTATTAAATATAATTTATTAATTATTTTTAATAAAGTTGTAGAATTAATTAAGTTATAAATATTTCTTTTTAAATTTTTTAATTACTGTTATCTATATCTCTTTAAATCAGATTTTATATATTAAAATATACCATTGTATCTTATTTAGAATAATAAATCTTGGAAAATTTATAAAAAAATTTGACTTAGTTATCTTTATTTAATATCTCTTATTTATAATAAGTCTTTTTATTATTGCTATTTATTTATAGTAGTAAAGAATCTAAAATTATATAAAGATTTATAGACTATCTGATTAGCTCCAGAAAAAATTCTAGTAAATAATTATAAAATATATACTAATAAAAAGATATAAGAATACTAATTATAATATTTTTTATAATACCTGTTATGCTTGAAATATTTTTCAATATAATAATAAATAATTACATTACTTTTACAAGATAGTTACTTTATATATAAATTAGAAATTATATTATATATTTATTATTATAATATTATATAGGGATCTAGATGATGCTCTATTTTAAATATTTATAAAAATTATTTTTATAAATATTTATTTGAGAAAATCTATAAGAAAGAGCTTTTCTATAATCTTACTCTAGAAGATTCTTATTTAAATTATAATTTTTTAAAATTATTACTAAACTTTATATTAATAATAAACTATTTAAAGGTTCCAATTTTTCTTTCATAAATGACTGAAATTTAGTGGTTAATATTTTTTCAATTAAAGAAAAACTAAATTATCTATATAATTAAGAATATAATTTAATTATTAATATACTTAGGAAGCTTGATATCAAGCAGTACTATACTTATAATTATATTATAATAAAAATATTAATATTTATAATATATTATAATAACTTATTTCTTCTTATATAAATCTAATAATGTAAATGATTTTTTTATATTATATTTTTTACACGTTTCTATATACTGAAAATAAAATTATAATATATATTATTTTAACTAATATTACTTTTCTACTTTTTCCAGGCGGTTATACTGCTTATAAATATTTTTATTTTTTATTTAATTTATAGTCAGGTATCCCAGGAAATATTAACCAGGATATTTACTTTATTAAATTACTTTGTATTATTTTTTTTAATTATTTAGAATAAGATATCAATAATATATCAAGAATATTCTAATATTATTTATCATAATCTACGGAATATCTGAGTAAACTTACCTGATACTGATAGTAAGCAGTCGTTTAAAGAAATATTAATTATTTTTAATAAAGATTTTTGGCAGATTGTATCAGTTATTTTATGATTAAATTAAATATAAACTGTTGATATCTATCTTTAGAAATTAATAATATAATTATATCTAGAATACTTTATCTTATATTAAAATTAATAGCTTAATATTATATTTCGTATTTATAGTTATAATTTATTATTCTGGTTATACTATATAGCTTATAATAATTTTTATTATAATTAAATATCTTTTCCTGCTGTAATTAAGTCCTGTAAAACTAAATTAACAACTTTTATTAATTATATTCATTTTTTTATATTATTATACCATGCTCCTGACTATTCTGGGTTTTTTTATAAATATATTATTTAAATATATTATAATAAGAATATTTATGAGCTGGATAATATACTGCTTAGATATATATTTAATATTATTTCTATTTCTAATATAATTCTTGTATTATGGATACAGGGAAAATATAGATTTATTTAAATAAGATTATTATAAAATTTTTAATAGTATCTACTTTAAAAATTTATTTTTAATATATTTATATTTGAAGCATGGTACTTTAGTTATAAATATATATAATATTAATTTTCTATATATCTAGTATATATTATAATAATTAATAAATTACAGAATTAGTTACTTACTTATATTAGTCTAGATTTATGGAATTGAATATTTTTTATAATTAATTTTATATTGCTTTATTATAAATTATAAATATATTTAATATTACTTTTCTAAAACAGTCAAAATAAAGATATATTAATTAATAATATTATTTATAAGATTCTTAATATTTTTTAAAATAATTATTGATATATTTAAATATTCTTCTGATTTTGTACACAGAGCCGCTAATTTCATTTTTTTCATAATATTTTATATTATTCTTATCTATAAGTTAGCTATAAAGATTATATAATTATATTTTATCTTAAAATTTACTACAGCTCAGATATCTTCTTATATTAGGATTTAGTAATAAATTTATTTAATATAAATATAATTTTATATATTTACTATTATTATTTTGATATATATATTTCTTATAATTTTTTTAATTAATTGATTAACTGTTCTATATTTTATTTTATTTTATTTTATTTTATTTTATTTTATTTTATTTTTTATTTTTTATTTTTATTATGTCTGCAGACATGACTTATTATAAATATATTATAATAATAATTCTATAGATGTTACTGCTAACTACTAGTATTTATTTTTTTTATTTTATTACCTCCTGCGATGGTCCAGAACAGGATTAATTAAATATTTTTATTATTTCTAAGAAGATATAGTATACTATATATTATTATAATAAATTTAATATATCTTTCAAACAAGATTAGGCTGTTAATATTAATAATTACTTAATTATTAATAAAAAATAATTAATTCTTTTAAATTTTTTATTTTTATAGATCTTATAGCTTCTTTCTCCGGTAATCTTTAGAATAATAAATATTTTAATACTTTTCTAATATCTAATTCTGAGATCTGTATATTAGTATAATCTAAATATACTAATTTCCAGGATATTTATATATTTATTTTTTAAATAACTATTTATACCGGATATTAAGATAATAGAAAGGATTATACTATATTTTATATTACCTGTACTATTCTAAATATTATTTATTAAAAATAATTTTTTTAAATTAAGTTATATTCTCTAGATATCTGGCTGTTTTATCAGGTTTTATTTTTAAAGGAACTGCCATATATTATATATATATATATTTTATAATCTTTTTTATATTTTTTAGATACAAAATTTTATTATAGAAACTATAGCAGCTTTTTCTATTCTCAGTAAAAACTAGTAGTCTAGGATATTTAGCTATTAATTATTATAAACTTTTTAAAAAGAATTAAATTTAATAATTTCTTTAGTAGTATACCTGCTAGTTTATAAGCTAGTAAGACTAGTAAATTTTCTTCTATTAGTAGATTTTCTTAACTTTATTTTAATCTTTACTAATATAATTATGATATTAGATATTATGATTAAAATATCTTAAATTTCTATCTTTTTATTATTGTCTCCAGTCTACCAGACCTGAATTATACAGGTAAGTAATATAAATTTATATATAAGAAGAAGAATAAGTTAAAGAAAAATAATTTATATAATTACCAGTTATATGATACTCAGAATTATAAGAAAAAATATTAGTAGAATTTATCTGATTAGCTAGAGTTTAATTAATTGTATTATAATTAATTAATTAAATATGTATATACTGTACAAGAAACTCAGGTGTTTAAGAGATTAGTTATTATATACGGAGGTGTGTTTCAAAAGTCATTAGCAAGCGCTAGTAGCTTGGCGGTAAGCTTACAATCTCATATAAATTAATCTATCATATTTATAAGGATAAGCAATATAAAGCTATTCAAACTAATCTTTTTATATTATTTAAGATCTTTTATATTAATTCTTTGAATTATCTGCTTGCTTATCTGCCTGCCTGCCTATCTACATACCTATCCATATATTTATCTATATACCTACCTATGCACCTGCCTGCTAAACCCACTAATCTTGATAATATATGAGGTTAATATTATCCAGTTAGTATATATATTCAAGCGCTTATCTTGCTCTACTATAATATTTCTATCAGTTAGATTAAAGCTATTACTGGCATGTCAAGCAATTCAGTAGTAGAATAAAAAAGTAAGATAATATAAATTTAATCCTGCTCATGATCCACAGATTCTAATTAATCATATTAAATATACTCCGAGGTCTAGATAATCTAAGATATTTAATTTTATATAAAAAAAACCATTAATCTCATCAGGGAAGACCGTAATAGCTGTAAAAAATCTTATAAGATTCTTATATTTAAAATCTTAATATCTCCTGCTTCTTTATAGTGAATTATCTAGTAATATAATTCTTAATTAGTTAAATCTACTACCAAACCTGGCCTGAGTGATAAATAAAAAATATATCTTAATTTCTATCTTATTCTTAAAGACTAGACCCTGGATAATTTTATAATATTATTTTTATTAATAAAATATCTATTTCTTTAAGATAATACTGAGATATCTACTGTATATAAAGAATTCCTGATAAAGTATAAGATATTATCCATATTTATTACTATTAGAAAGGCAAGAGTAATTTTATGCTTTAAAATATTTCTTCTATTATAAAAAAGAATCTTTATATATTTATAAACCTGAGATTGCTAAGTAAAAGTATAATATAATTAATAAAATTAATTAATTAAATAAACAGCTTGAATTAATCAGAAAATATAAATAAAAGATTTTTATCTTTTTAGCTAAAATAAAATTATACAGTAATTATACACCTGGTCAAGAATCTTATTAATTATAAAAAAAATAGCTGTTTAGAACATGAATTTAATAAAAATATTAATTAATATTAATATTATTAAGTCAGTTATTTCTGCTTATTAAATTATATATAAAAACTAACTATCTCTTAAATTCTAGAAAATCCTTGTTCTAATATTAGTTTTTTTACTCAGAAATATTAATATAAATATTTAAATATTATTATTCATAAAAAATAGAGTACCTGCTCACCATTATCACTTTTAATATATTATATATAGTATATATAATATATATAAAATCCTTGACTGGTCAGGAAACTTACCAGATCTAAATATAATTATATATAGCTCTGGATGAAATAATGTATAACTTATATAATATATCTCAAGATAAAAAGACTGCTGAAGAGGCTTAGTTTAGAATATGAAATAAGTTATTATAGAAAAAGATTCAATACTGGATTAAATACTTAATAAGATATATACAAGAGATTATTTATTTAGAGAGAAATAATAAATACAAGAAGGATCATACAGAAGTTGATAATTATATATAAAAGAGAGTTAGGATCAAAGATTATCTATTAAAATATAAGGATATAGGCGAGGGATCTCTATTTTAGTAATTTAAATAGCTTTAAATCAGCTGCTTTAAGCAGAGTTTATAGATATTTAAACAGGGACTACAGGCAGTCTCCCTGCTTTACATAGAATAATGATCTATCATATAAATTACTATGTAAGAGGTCTTACCTGTAGGAACACGCCAAGACACTAGCACATGCTAATGACTTTTGAAACACACCTCCGTAGATAAAATATACTATATAAATATTATCTATATGTTTTTTACTTTTATTATTTACTATATGTAGTATTTGAAATAGTAATTATAGAAAGATTATATTTATATTAGATAAGTAAATATAGAAAGATAAGCGCTGATCTTATTATCTTTTGTTATCTATATTATCTGTTTTATCAAAGTACTAATGTCAACTGGCGGGTTCTAGGTTTCTTAGTTAATTAATAAAAGGCAAGGCGCTGCCCGAACTGCTTGTTAATCTTGATATCTATATATTAATATTTTTATTTATATAAATATTTATAAATTACTGCTTATATATAGCCAGATTTAGATATATTAATTTATTAAAGATTAAATTGTTACTTTTGTATATTCTTATTCATATATCTTTAAAATTCTAATTTATTTTTAGTTTATTATCTTATTAAATAAAAATTATAATCTGTGATTTTATTTGTTATTATTATTGAAAATTTTATTTGAGTATCAAGTTTAATACTGTTATCTAGTTGAATGCTTTATATTAAATAATCATTTTTATAATTAATAAAATATTATATTTACCATTCCTATGATCTTTATTTTAGATAATCTTGTAATAAATTGGAAAAAGATATATTCAGAAATTTTCTTTAACAGAAAATATATAGGATTCAAACTTATTAAATTAAATATATTTATAATATTACCTGTGATAAATGTCTTTTTTAGATAATATTAAATATATTTAAGATCCTGATTCTATATATTATATCATAAAATTAATATAATAATTTTATTTTAAAAAAAGTCTTGTTACTCGTAAAGTTTTATTCAATATAAATTTAAATATTACTAAGTTTTTATTTTTTTAATATTTATTCTGTAGTCCATCTATTAGTAAATAATAAGAAATTAAATAATTAAATATTTATAATTAATAATATAATTTATAATAATATACAATATGGTTCAAAAGTCTCGGGACATCCTGCTCCCGCGCGACGCGTGTTAAAAATCTCACTATCTTCAACTAACCACCATACTACTAAGATAAGGTCTTTTGGAACAGAAATTAATGTAAATCATAGTTATTCTTATGAACTTTCTCCTGAGGCATACTCTGTAATCTTATTTAGACTAGAAATAAAATAATCTTTAGCTAAATTAGTTAATTCAGAGTCTCATGTTTAACAATTTATTGTATAAAAGAATACTTTTAAAGTCATAACCAAGTTAAATCTTTATTTTATTCAGGAAGATCTTAGAAGCTTAATTATTCTATATATTATTATATCTATTTAATGGTATACTGTTTACTAAAAATAAGCTGGAAAATACTGGTTTCTGTCACTTTGTTAGGGGTGTAGTAAGAGACGTGATAAGTTCGATTACTATGTGCGAACCTAGTTACTGTTCTGCTTTGAATTGATTACTGTTCTTCCTAGATACCGGGGGGCAGTAAGATATATTATTAGAAGTAGATTATATAATTTTGTCTATTTCACATGATCTGTGACTGTGTGTTATTCTTATAAATTATAGTAAGCTAACTAGCCTATTTTAATATTATTTTTCTTTTCCAGAGACAGTGTCCCCGCAGCTATAGAATAATCTGTATAATCTTATATATTTTCTAATTAGAAAATCAAGATATTACTATAATCTGACTAATTAAAATACTAGAATTATAATTTTTTTTATTATTAATATATAATATATCTTCTATTCTAGGGCCCTGCTTGCAGAGATATAATATTATATATATATTTTATAATAGATTAGTAGAAAGTAGTAAATATAGTCTTATAATTCTATATTTTAGAAAGTAAAAACTTACTTATAAATAGCTTTATTATTTATTATATTTAATTTATAATAATAAATTATATAAGATCAGAAATTCTTTTCTTATTTTTTTATAACTATCTTTTTTTTCTTTTCTGTAATATATTATTATACTAGCTTATTTGCTTAGTAACAGCAATTTCTAATATTTCTTTATATTATTTATATTTTTTTATATAAATAGCTTGCATGTTTTTTTTATTATTTTATAAAAAATAATTATTTAATATATTTTTCTTACTGTTCTGTATAAGTAGTAATTTATATAATAATTTATATAATAAAAATATATAATCTATATTTTATATAGAAAAATAACTATATTAAGCAGATTTCAAGTTTATATATAACTTGGTTATATATTATATATACTTTTATATTAATTACTGATTTTCTTTTTTTTTAGAAGTATACAGCCAAATATATTACTATTTATTAAAAATTTTATAGAAATAGATAATAAGATAACTTATTTTTTTTATATTTTATATATTATTTATACCTGTGCTGCTGCCTGTACTGCTACTACTATTATTATTATTAATTTTGTTATATCTATTTTATTTATTATGCCTGTTTTATTTACTATATTTATTATTATTATTATTATTATTATTATTTCTTTTCTTTTTATATATTATAGTTATTTTATATACTAGTAATATTACCAGTGTCTTATTTTTATAGAATCTATCTTTAATATTAATTTTTATTATATAGTATTTATTAATTATATTAAATATAATTATTATTCAGCTTACTACTATCTTTATATACCGGTAAGTAATTTTCTTATTTTAAATATATTATATATAATATTTAATTAACTAGTATAGTAGGTTTCTAGTAAGTATTATTACTTAATAATTACTATTATAGAGATTTATTATTATTATTAAATATAATTCAATAATATCTTATATTAAGTTATACTTAAAGCAGCAGTATTAGTCTTTTAATATATAATTTATTAACTCTAGGAATCCAGTTATAAGAATAAAAAATAAATATAATTTACTATTATTATTTTTTCTTTTTTTATTTATATCTGGGATGTATTATTCAGGTATATATAATATTATAAAAATAATATAAAAATATAAGTTAGCTAATTTATATAATATTAAATATTTTTTAATTAAGTATTAATACATGATCAGGTAATTAATTAAATATATTTTAATATTTTTTTTATTTTTTTTATAAATAATTAATTATTAAATAATAATAACTATACACACATATAATATATTCTTATAAAGTGTGGATAATAAAATATATAATATTAATTATTTATATTATTTTTACTGATAAATAAATATTATTTTTAGTATTAATTAAAATAGCTAGTTTTAGTAGACCTGTATATCTTTAATATTTATAAAAAATTTCTAGATATTTTTCTCAGGACTGTAACCATACTATTATATTAAAAATTTTTTCTGGATTTCTTTAATTTTATATATAAAAATTTTTTTTACCAGCTATTCCTGATACCTGTTAATTAATATTAAAAGAAATTAATAAAATTTATTTATTCAAGAATAGTACAGCTCTAGAAGTAAGATATAAAAAACTAGATATAAGTTTTTATATTTTAATAATTACTATAATCTATATAATTATAATTTTTAAATAACAATTATTAGAAAAAATCTAATTTATTAATAGTCAAGCTTTATATTTAGATAAATAATTATAATATTTTTAGTTTATACTATAACTTCCTGCCCTATCTAGAAAATCTTTTTTTATATTTATAATTATATTACTTTATTATTACTTTCTTTATTTTATTTAATAAAACTTTAAATATTTTTTTAATTTTAATAAGAAGATCTGTTTACTTTTTTATAACAAGTACTTTATCTAGAGAAGATTTTCTAGTTTATATTAACTTATAACTGGAGCATGAAGTCCATTAATATTTTATAAAATATAATTTTTATTATATTATATATTATACTATTATAGGCTACTTGAGTTATTAGAAACTATTAAATCTAATTATTTTAAAGAAAATTTAAATAAATTTATAAATAATATTTAGAAGTCTAGTTTTAATACTCAGTTTATTTATTTATTTAGAGATAGTATACTATTAATAATTTTCTATAAATATTTATATAATAATATAAGATTATCTAATATCTGCTTATTAAGATAATTCCTTTATTAATTATTAATTTCTTTATATTTCTAAGAATAAATATAATATATTTATATATTAACTCTGTAAGTTACAGAGCTGTAATATTTTTTTAATAAAATAAATAAAATATAAATTTAGTATTCATATTTATTATTATTAGAATTATATTATAGACTTTCCCTTGCTATTTACTCAGAGATAAATTTATAATAAAATCTATAATTATTATTTCTCTGGATTTATTAAATTATAATAATAATTTTAATTTACTATAAGATATATAGCAGTAAATTTAAATTTTTTAAATAAAAATTATATATTTTTATATATCTCTATATTTTAGTACATATATTATGCTATTAATATTTATATTAAATATTTTTTAAAATATATTATTCTTAGTAATACCTGTCTTCTGGTATATTATAATTTGTTTATAATATTTTTTATCTTATTACTAAGCTAGCTAAGACTATTATATACTTATTTTTTTTAAATAAACTTATTTAATTTTTTTGTATAAAAATTTTAGTTTTTTATTTTTATACTCACAGGTCTTTTTTTTCATATTTTTATAAAATAAATTTATTATAAAATTCTCTAGATTAGAATATACTGTCTCAGATTTAATCATTATATATATATAAATCTGTAATATCAGAAGATCTAGAATTTTTATATTATTATTAATATTTTCTTTATTTACAGGTATATTTCAATACCTGTAAATATTTTTTTTGTAAATATATATTTAAATATTTAAATAATTTTTATATAATTATTTAAGTTATTTTCTACTAGTACTTTTCTAGTGGTTCTGTGTATTCTTCTAGATTTATTAATTTTTTTAATAACTTTAATTATATAATAAATAATAATAAGCTTTATCTTATCTTTTCTAATAAAAGTATAAGGTCTGGATACTGGTTAAATATATTTATAATATTTTTTTTCTGGACTGGTATTTAATTATAAAATTAAATATTATAAACAATTTTATTTATTTAATTTATTAGAAGCTTAGCTTCTTAAGTACAGAGTTTAAAAAAATCTTAAAATTAATATAATTAAATTTTATTATAATCAGGAATTTGCTTCTTTCTAAATAATAATACTATTATTTAAATATTTTTATTATAATAAATAATTCTTAATTATTTATAAAATATCTGTGCTCTATATCTGTTATTTTTTTAAAAAGAATATAATAAAATACTATATTTCTTCTATCTATAATTATAATATAATTATATTAATAATAAAATTTAAAAAGTCTGTTTTAAGCTTAATTTATAATTTTAAATTAAAATATTATAAGAATAGCATATTTTAAAAAACTTTTTTTAATCTTTTAAATATTTTTCTTATATCAAGTGGAAGACTCAAGAATTAATCTAAAAATATATATTATTAATAATTTTACTCTAGTATTATAAGAATTCTTATTTTTTTTCTTTTTTTTAGCGTGTGAGCTCTGTGAGGGAAAGAATAATATAAAAATAATTTTTAATAAATTATTTATAAAAATTTATAAATCTTATGAATATCAGAATTTTATATACAGTTTTTAGCTTTAGTTATAATTAGATTATATTTATTTATTTTTTTATTAAAATCTCTTCTGGCTTAATTTCAAATCCTAAATAATATATTTTCTGTATATAGAATTTATACTTTAAGAATTTTATTATTAGTTAATTTTTTTTTAAGTAGTTTAATACTACCTGTATATATTTAATATAATTCTTATAATTCTATAAGTATATAGAAATATTATTAAAATATATAATATAATAGATATTAAGTAAATTATTAAATATATAATTTATATAGTATTGGAATATGGCAGGTGTATTAACTAAGTTAAATAATATAATTATATATTTATAATAATTATAATAGATACAGAAAACAGTTTTCTATTTATTATTTTTTTTTAATTTAAATATAATAATAGATATTATATAGATTAAGCTTTATAAAAATTTTAGTCTAATTAAAGCAGTCTATAGTTTTACTAATTAAAAGTAGAGAATAACAGTTTTTAATAATAATTATATTTAATTTATAATAATCTATATAAAGATATAAAATATTATCTTTCTTAAAAATAAACAGAATTAGTATATCTATTAGACTTTAAGAAAAGTAAATCTATTTTTATTATAATATAATTATAATATATTTATATAAGATCTGGAGCTCAGTCTCTAAAACATTATAGATTAATTAATACAAAGATTATTTTTCTTTTCTAATTTAATTATATAATTATAACTAAAATATAATATAAGAATATTTATCTATTCTTCAGAGAAAATTTCTATAAAATTATTATATTTATCTAGAAACTTAAATATAATATTTATATATATTACTTATATATAAATAATTTCTAAATCTATATAAATCTATATTATATAGATACATGCTTTTTCTTTAAAAGTGATATTAATATTTTTTTATTAATTATTTTAAATTATATTTTTTTATACAATAATACTAGTTTTTTTTTAATATCTAAATTTTAATTTTGTAGCCAAGGCATGCCTAGTATTATATTAAAATCTTATAAATTAATTATATTAAAAGATTATTAATTCTTTCTTTCTTATTTTTTATAGTCTATAATATCTGTTATAAGATTATATTATTTATATAAGAATATATAATATTTATCCAGAGTCTTTATATAACAGAAGATCTAGTTTAATAAGTTCAGCCATTATTTTATTTATAACTAGTTTATAAGATTTATTTATATATTATAATTTATTAATATATATGCCAGTACGGGGCCTTTAAATATATTAATTATTATTTATATATTAATAAAGTTAAAATTTTTTCATAATTAGAATTCTAGTACTGCTACTATACACAGAACTGGAATATTTATTTTTTTATTTATATTTTATTTTTTAAATAATAAGCTATTATATAGTCCAGCTTCTAATAATAATAATATTTAATATTAAATATAGAATTATTTATTCAGAATCTTTTTTCTATTATATTTAAATTTATTTTAAAATCTTATTTATACTTTCTGGGCCCTGTTTTATCTAGATTATTATAATTTTTTTAAAATAATATTCTAATATTCTTCTGTTTTATTATAAGTATTTTTTACTGTTTTATTATTTAATTCTTAATAATTTATAAATAAATTATAAAAATATTATATATATCCAGCTTCCTGAAATATCTTAAGACTTTTCTATAAATCTTTTTTAATATCCGGGTATGTAGATGGTTCTTTTATTAATTTTTAATATATAATTCTAGAAATTAAATATATTATATAAATTTATATATAAATTAGTAGTTTTCTTACTTTGTATCTTGATAGTACTAATTTATATTTTTTTATAAATTTATAAAATTATTAAATTATTAAAAAAGAAAATTATAATATTTTAATTAGATTAGAATAAGTTACCTGCTAGTAAGTATTTTTTTATTATATTATTTCTATTAAAAAAACAGTAGAAAATATAAATAAAAAATAATATTTATTATCTTTTGACTATCTTAGACAAAGTAATATATATTTCATATAAAATAATTCTTTATACAAGCTATATAAATATAGTATTTAATTATTCTTTTTTTATAATATTTCTTATTTATTATAGGCCTCGCTAGTAATTTTATTAAATATATAAAATTTTTTTTATCTTTTTTCCAGGGTTTCCTCTATTATAGAAAACTAGTAAAGAGACTTTATAATCTAAAATATTATTATTTTATATTTTTTATTATCTTATCCAGATCTGTAAGTTATTTTTATAATTATAATTTTTTAATAAGATTCTTTTTTATATAATTATTATTTTAGTATTATAATATCTTTATTACCCGAGGATTTATGCAACTTGGAAATCTTATTAATTTTTATATTAGTTAAGTATTCACTGCTTATAGTTTCAGTTAGTAAGAGAAGTTAGATAATAAAATTATTAGAAAATTCTTATAAGTCTTTTCCTAGTATTATATTTTAAGTATAAGATACTATATTACTTATCAGGCCTCTTATCCAAAAAAATGATTAGAATTATTAGAGATATAGTAAGAGATATAATAAATTTAATTATTATATATAAATCTAATTATTATTCTATTTTAAATTAATTACTGCCTTTCCTAGGTGCCGGAGAGCAGTAAGATGTGTTATTAAAAGCAGATTATATAACTTTACCTATTTCATGTGATCTGCAACTGTGTGTTACCCCCATGGGTCACAGTAAGCCAGCTGGCCTGCTCTAACACACTTATATTAATATAGGTATAATAATCCCCAAAAACTATAATTAAATAAATTTCATATATTTATAAAATATATAAATAGAAGGCTAAGAAGAGGTTACTCTTAACTAGAAGAAATATTAAAATATAATATAATTTCTATAGAGAATAGCTTCTAGAATATATCTGGAATAATATTATATTCTTTAATAAATATTTAATTAAATATGATATCTTAAAAGGCACTAAATATATTTTTCTGAAAATCAGTAAGGCTTATAGATCTGATTCAGTTAATATATAATATTATAATAAGATTTACCGGCACATAATTTAGATTATTATCTGGATTAGTTATTATATGAACCTGATTATTATAAAGCATGATTTTAAGGTTTTCTGGAATAATTATACTTAATCTTTATATTTCTGGGCATTAGAGAAGGGTTTATAATTTATATATAAGTCAGGAATTAATTCTAATAAGATAATATATTAATTTATTAAATGTAGAAGGTCTAGGATTAGTTTAAAGTATATAAGATTTAAATTACAGATTAACTATCTTATTCTTTTAATTTAAAACTAATTAAATATAACTGGGTGTTTCTAAAATATACTTTTTATATAGAATATTTAAATCTCTAGCAGGAGGGCCTCAAATTAGAGGATAAAGAAATATTTAATAATATATTATATATATATTAGAATAGTATATCTTAAATAGTATTAGATAATCTTATTTACTTAATGCTAAGATATATTAAAGCTATTTGTAAAGTAAAAGGTTATTATCTAAATATTAGAGCTAGAAAAGGCCAACACCAAAGATCTTTTAAATATAGAAAGATTTGGTGGAGATATCCTACTTTGAATAGAGTCATTTGGTAGGGCAGGAGACAGGTGTCCCGAGACTTTTGATAATATATTATATCTAAATTAATATTTTCTGTTAAAAATAAGTATGAGAATTAAGTAATTATCATTAAATCTATAATGATTAGTATCTTCTGTATAAAGTCTAATATTTTTATGTAAAATTTATAATATAATTATAAACTAGCCTGGTTTGGGGGCTATATTAATAATAAAATATTTATTAAAAATAAGTCTTTCTATTTATATATATATAATTTTTTATATAGTATATCTTTCCATATAGAACAAAAATATTGAAAGTTTTGGAAAGTTTTAATATAAAAATTATTTATATAAAATATTACTATTATATAATCTTTTTTTATATTCATTTTGACTTATACCATACTTTCTGCTTATTTGGGAAAATAAAATAATCTAAAATAAGATTTAATTTTTATTAAAGTGGAATCCTACTGCCTGTTATTTTAGAGATATTATTAATATAGTATAATTTTAGTATCTCAGGTGAATAAATTACTGATTATTATTATAGAAGAAGTTATATTTCTGATTAATAATAAATTTTATTTTTAAAGTTTAACAATATAAAATATATAAAGACTAATATATAATTAATCTAGCTAGTATATTAGTAATATCTGTTTATATAATTCAATTAGAATATTAAAATATATATGTAATATATTAAGAGATTAACTTATTAATAATAATCATAATTGAATATTATATAATCGCAGATCTAGTTATTAAATTATATAAAGAATTTAGATAATTAAAATAATTAAATCATATATAATATTATTATATAGCTTCTATAGATTATTCGTATTTATTCTATTAAAATGTTAAATATTTATATTCTCTATATATTTTTATTATTTCTATATATTATATATAATATTTCTATTTTCTATATCTAAGATTTCTTATGTTTTAAATTGGATATTATATACAGAAAGAAGTCTTCTAGTAATTTATTTAATTTTATTGAAATATTGTAATATATATATATATCAAAAAATTCACTCATATTAATATAATGCTAGTTTTTATTATAAAATTATATAAATTAAACTAAAAATCCTAGTCTTGATTTTCTTATTATACTAACAATTATACTATTGATAATATATAATATAATTTCTTTATTAACAATTAGATTATTTTCTAAGCCTGTACTAACTTCTTCGATTATTATTAATTAAATTAATATATTTTATGAAATATTATTATAAGACTTATTTCTAATATTTTAGTTGAATAATTTTCTTGTAGTAACTTCTTCATTATGTGAAGTTTACTAATAATAAAATAATATTAATCCTAAATTTCTAATAAACTAATCCTACTCTCAGCATGCTGTAAATACCTCAAAACTTTAAAATATATAAAATCATAAGGTAATAGATCTGTGTAGTTTTAATATATATAAAAATCTTTTAAATTTTAATTTCAAAATACTTACTCTGTATAACATGCGCCGGATATAAAATTTGATTTTAATATAGATGTAAATTAGAAAACTTATAAGTTATTTTAATATTATTAAAATTTTAAAAATGACTGGATATCTATATAAAAATAATTGACTTAATAGATTTTACTCTTATACATACAATATGAAGGTATATATATAAGAATATTTGTAAAAAATTCTATGAATAAACACAGATAAGTACTAGAAAATAAACTTACTAATTTGGTTTATATAATAATAAATTTATCATTATAATACAGATCCTGGGTTAATTCGGATCTTATTTAATGCAAATTTTAGAAATATCTTTTATAAAATAATAACAAGATCTCCTGCAGTATAATAATCAATTTATTTCTTATATATTTATTCAGATAATAACACCCTTCTCACTAGTTATGCGGAGAAAGAAGTTACTATAATAAAAATATTTTAATAAGAATAATCAGTATAACTGAATGTCTTATATCTTTTCAATAATAATATACCTAGTAAATAAGATTTAAAATAGATATATATATTTATATAGATCAGGGAGATCTTTAATCTATATAAAAATAAATATAAAAAGATTTAAAGAATTATAGATATTTTATATATATATATATTTCCCAGTATGTATTACATAATCTTAAATATAAATAATTTTTTCAATTATCCTGATAATAATACTTGACTATTAGATTAATATTATTTACTACTCAGCTGTTAGGGCTGACATAGGCTTATATAAACAAAGTAATTAATTAATTAATCAACAATAGTTATATATAATATACTATTAAATTTTTCAAGGATATTTAGAAATAATAAAAATTATACTCCTTATCCTCTATCTAGCAAGAATCATTATTGATATTAATTTCCATACTTTATTTTTTACAGTTTCTGAAACTATTAGACAAAAATAAATTATAAATATTAATTAAATAATTTAGCTAATTAACTAACAGGATTTTTATGATTTATTAAAGATATTAGATTAAATATTTGATTAATATAGTTTTAATATAAAATAATCAGATTTACTGGACTTGCAGAGAGTTATTATTCTAATTTATAATTTAATTAAAATAAGTAAGATAGAAGCTAGTCTTGATATATTAATTTCAAGAAAGTTAATTAATATCAAAATAAATATTTCTGTAACTACTATTATTCATATAATATAATCAAGAATAATATTAGAGCCAGAGACTTGATTTAATTATTTTAATAATAAATAAATAATTTATTAAATCAAAAATCTATTAAACAGAGGTATCGGGTATCTTGATTAGTTCCAAACAATAAAAATTATATTATTAATATTTATAATTCACTGTTAAGAAACTATTCTGCAGGTTTTATCTATAGATTATTTAGATGTTTGAAATATTTTCAAATATATAATATATATTCTGCTTCAAAATCTTACTGTTAATATATATATAATCATTTATAATGTTCATTTGATTATACCAGCTTCTGGTAAGTCTTATTAAAGCTCGACTTTATTTCTTAATTTAAATCAATATAAAAAACTGTCTACTTAATAACCAGAATAATAATTTGAATATTATTTATTTATAACATATTAAGTCGTATTTATTATCTCTGGCAGTATCTGGAAAAAATTAATAATTATAAGTAATTTTTTATAATTTAGTAAAATCCAAGGCTTCTAGTTTTAGTAAAATTTATTCTGATAGAATAAAAAATAAGAAACTAAACTTCTATTTAAGAAATGATCTGAATCCCCGTGTAGATTTCATGAATAAGAGAACCAGATATATTAAAAAATAATAATTAATATTAATTGCTTTAATATTTTGGTCAAGTATATATTTATAATTATTATAAAAATAAGATTTTAATATATATTATATTTTATACTAAAGCCTACAGATATTATTTCTTTTAAGATACTAAAAATATACTAAAATTTCTTAAAAGATTTATAAAGATCTAAATTGACTACTTATTATAAAATATAAATTTTATATTTTTTTTAATTTATATATTTTATAACTGAAGTACAAGTCCTTATATTAAAATGATAAAAAAAGTTTTATTATTAATTATCTAATAAAATAACAAAGTTAATCATATTATAGATAAGTAAATTATATATTATTTTTTATAATTTTATAAATTATTATATCTAGATATCTAATTGGCTGAAGAATATTAAAGTTTAAATTATTTAAAAAAAAGTTTTTTTTTATTATTTTGAAATTAGACTTAAATTATAACTCTCCTAGAATTTTTATAATGAAGTTTTTTATAATTAAATTTTAAAATAATATTATAGTTCCTGTAGCCTGGACTACTAGTAAAATATAAAATATTATAAAATAATAGTAATATATAAAAAATAATACTGCTTTATTTATGAAGTTAATTATTAAATTAAAAATAACTATTTTAAATAATTTAAGACTCAAACTAATAGAATCTGAAAATATAGAAAAAATAATAAAAAGGTTCTCAGAAAAAATTAATATTTGAAAAAGTTTTTGTTTTGAATAAAATTAATATTGATTATTAACTATCTAATATACTTATCTTTCTAAATAATTTCAAATTTATTTTTTTATTGAACTTTTAATCTTCCACTCTGATATAACCATAAAAATTGGAATATTTATTAATTTTAAAATAAATATTTATAATTATATAAGTATTTAATTAGTAATCTAACTAGCTAAATATTTTAGTTTCAGTATAATTTTATTAAAAGCTTTTATCTGTATTTTAGAATTTAATAAAAAAAATTAAATTTATTTATATAATTCATTTAAATCTCACCGTGAATAGCTAATTTTTTTATAATAAATTATTTTTTATTCCAGATATTAAAAATTATAATATTATTTTTAAATAAATATAATTTTATAAGTAAAAGTAAAGATTACTCCTGGACTATACTAATAGAATTATTATATAATTAAATTTTTTAAAAGTCAAAGAAAAGATAAAGATAAGCCTATTATAAATATTTATACCAAAGAATAATAAGATTAATATAGCTGATTTTAATCTTTAAAATAAATAAAAAAAATTAAAATAAGATTTTCTACTAAAGATTCTACTAAAATATTAAATATATCTTAGTCTATATAAATTATATATTATATAAAAATATAAAAAACTTTCAGGATTAAAAAAACCTAAGAACTAATAGAAAAAGAATTATATTTATACAAAAATAAATATAATATTTATTGATATTTTTATAAATAAAATATTATTTTAATTTTATAAAATATATATAATATATAATAGTATCTCTATTATAAATCCTTTTTTAATAATAGAATACTAATCCAGTCTTTATTTAATTATTAAAGATAGTACATAGCTGTTTAATTATATAATAAATATTAATTATTATTTTATAGCATTTTTCTGTATTTATAAATATTATGTTAATTTTTTATAAATTAATTTATTCATATTGATCATAGATTGTATATATAAGACTAATAAATATAAAATAGCTATATTTAATATTATCAATATTAATATGATGAAAGTCAGCTTTTATATTAGTTATATATTTATAATAAAAAATAGTTTTTATATACATTTATTATACAGACTTTTTATAATGTATATATTGATCTTAGGATTTTATTTTTATATATAATTTAATATCTGCGAGAAAGTCTTTTTATTTATAAAAATATGAATTTATATTTATTTAAAAATAAATAATAGAGTTAAATAAATCATATATATTTTTATAATAAATATATTCAGTAAACAGGACCTCAGGCAGATATATATAAATTATAATCTTTTTAATTGACATAAATATAATATATAAAAATAAATATAATAAGATCTAGAAAATTACATGTATTTTATATATATAAATATCTTTATATATATTATATAATTTATATAAACATAAATAGTTTTACTAGCCACTCTGGCAGTAATGCCTAGTTCTTAAATTAATATTAACTATACTTAACTATGGGACTGACATAAGTATATATATATAAATGAATTTATTTATTAATTAATAATATTTATGAAAGTTTCCATATTTTTAATATTATATAAGAGAATATATATGTTTTTATTATAGATTATAATACTAAAATTACTAATATAAAATATAATATCTATAATAAGTATTTAAAAGTCTTAGGATAACCCCCTCAATTACACTAAAACTCATCTATTTTAAATCTATTTATCTCGACAAATTTATATGATATAGTGGATTTTGAAACTGTTATTATTACATTTAAATATTAATTAAAAGATTAATACTCTACTAAAATATTTTTTTATAATTTTTTATGTGAAACTGTACAGATTTAAATATAATTAAAATTAAAAAATTATATATTTTATATAGAAAAAAATTACAGATTTTTATATCTTTATTTTTAAAAAATTATGAATTGATCAAGTTTGAGTTCTATAAGTAATATATATAAAGAATATTTAGAATCGATTGCAAAGTAATATTAAAAAATATAGAAAATATAGTATATCATATAAACTTTTTAATATATTTGCATCGAAAAAATAGTAAAGATTTTAATTCATTATAGATTATTTCTTGAATAATAAAAAATTAATTATTATTTATTGTATTCATATATAGAAATAATAGTTATTTATATATACTCAGAATTAGAGGCTTATATCTCAATTTGTGAGAGAGTTATTAGTATTAGAAATTGAAGAAAATTTGAGTGTTCTGAGACTTTTAACTATATAATATATATAAATACTTTATTCAACTGGTAATATAATTAAATATGTTTTTAAAATATTTTAAGGTCTTGTTCAGTTTCTATATATAATATTTATTAATTTAATAATCCAGTAATAAATATTACTAATAAATATAAATCTAATTTATTTATATTAATAGAAAAAATATTAGTTTCTTTTAATCATATTAATATTTATATAAGTAACTATAACTATATATTTACAGAATTTGAATATCATACTAGAAAATATTTATTTTTGAAAAAACATATATTTTATATTATATATAAATGAAAAGTATTATCTTAAAAAATCTGTCTAGCTGTGATCTTGTACTTTAAGATTCTAAAATCTTTATAAATAATAATATTCTTAATGATTCTATTGATTAAATTCTAGTTCTTGTATCAGAATAGTTAAATTATTAGAATTAAGATTTTAAAAATATATAATTCTTGATTCTAGATTTAAAGCCTCTAGCTTAGTCTGAACTAAAGAGATCTTTATAAAATTTAATTAAGTTAGACTTAGACTTCTAATATATATATTTTCAATTTAATTAAAAATATATATATTAAAGATTGATATAAAGCCCTATCTTGCTGTTTTCTAATATAATTATAATATTTAAAAAATTTAGGAAAATTTTTTTTGGATGTATATTTACTATTACTTTTTAAAAATTTCTTAATAATATTTTTAAATTCACTTATATATAAATTTTTACATATAATTAAATTATACAATTAAAATTATATAATTTTTCTAGTTATTCTTTAATATCATAGCTATATAATACTTTAAAAGTTGAAAGAAACTATATATAATCAGAAATAGTAATTAGATATAGTATTTGGAATTAAAAGTATTAGTCAGTGTACTTTAACAGCATATATATTAATTATAGAAAAATGCAAAATAATTAGATTAATTTTAATAATAATAATACTGATAATACTAATAATCTTAAAAATAGATATGTTTAAAGAATATATATAAGAAATGATTTTAATTAATATAACTTAAATACGAGTTTTATTTAAAATATTATAAATATCCATTTTCCTTTTTAATAAGACTGTTATTGAATGTAATATATTTAATTAATTTTGTTATTATTTTATTACTGTTATTCAGGGCTCCTGTCTTCTTAATCTAGTAATTAATTAATTAATTAATTAATTAATTAATTTATATATGCTTATATCAGTCTAACAATTAATAAATTATATTAATCTAGTAGTTAGGTATTTATTACTGTCAGGATAGCTGAAAGAATTATTCATATCTATAATTATATATAATATATATAGAAATATTTATATATATAAAATACTTATAATTCTCTAGATTTCTTCATATTTATTCAAAATTATAAAAGAAAGAAGATTATATAATCTTGGATCTAGCTATTTAAATACTTTTTTATAGGATCAAAACTAGTTAGCTTATATATATAATATTATTATTAATTTGTTATTACAGGTTATCAGTCCTTGTAAACTATGGTAATAATTAAATATATAAATTTTCTTTTATTTTTCTAATATTTTTATATATTATTTATAAATATCTTTACATTTAAGACTTCATATATTTTAAATCAGTATAATATATGTTTTTATAATAATCTAGCTAGTTTAATATCTAGACTAAGTATCTATTAATTAATCAGATCTTCTATTATATAAGTGGTGTGGCTGAATCTCTATAATAATATTATTTAAAGATTTATTCAATATTAAGATCTCTAAAGCTGTTTCTAAACTTAAAAACTAGATTAATTAATTAACATGGTAAATAATAAATCTATAAAATTATTTATATTTATATAAATCTGGACACATGGGACCTATTTTATAATAAACATTTTTTTTAAAAAAGAACCAGTTTTTTATTCTGAAAATAAAGATAAAAATATATATATTAATTATTTTTACCAGTGATAGTAGTACTTTATTTATTAGATAAAAATTATAATATAGTATGAAGCAGGCTAAATAATATAATTATATTTTATTTATCATATATAACTCTAATTATAAGAAATAGAAGTAGTTAAATTATTTTATATTTATAATTTTTAATATGATATATAAAACTAACTTTATAGTATATTTCCAGAACTGTAATTCTATGCTTAAAATATATATTATTTTAAAAAATTATAAAATCTTTTATTTTATAGGTATTTATCTATATAATAGATAAATATTTTATTTTTATAATAATATAAGTACTTAAGACATTTTTTATATATTATATTAATATTTTCAATGAGCTTTACAGTATTAAGATTATTAATAATTATATTAAACTCTTATAATTTTTTATAATAATTCAGGATATATCTATCTTGCAGCTATTTATTATAAGTTAATATATAATACTAATAAAAAATATAATTTTATTGTCTGTATAAATTTGATTTATATAATTCAAATATATATATAAGAATTAGTTCTTTTAGATAACTATATATACAGTTAATAGTAACTCCTAGAATAATATTAATAATAATAATAATACAATTCAAGACTTGATTGATTGATTGATTGATTGATTGATTGATTGATTGATTCATATACGCTTATGTCAGCCCTAGCAGCCGAGTGGCGGATAATATTACTCTAGCAGCCAGGCTGCTGCCAGGATAGCAGGTAGATTATTAATATCTAGAATCATATAATATATATACAAAAGATTTATATATATAAGGTACTTGCTTTCTTCAAAATTTTTTTATATTTATTTCTTCTTACTTCTTGCTTACTTCTCTTTATATAAATTAAAAAAAATCTAATTTATATAGACTTCTTTCTTACCTGAGGTCCTGTTTATTAAATATAATTATTATTAAAAGATATAAGTTCTGTACAGCTATACTAATTATTCTTAAATAAATATTATATTATAAAAATATCTTGCTCTGTATAGCTGGCAGGGGTAGATTATATTATCAAATTTATAAAAGAATGGAATTTTTTATAATCTTATTAGTAAGAATCTTAAATTAGTCTAGGATCTGTATTATTAAGATAAATTTTTTTTTATAAATTAGATTAATAAATCTAATCTTTAATATATACTTATAATTATTTACAGACTATCTAGAATTAAATATTCTTATATATATATTTATATATTATATATATAAAAATAAAATATATTAAATTAATTATATTTTTATAGCTAATTATATTTATAATTCTGATAATATCTAGATAACTTACTAAAATAATCTTTCTAATTTATATTTATATTAGGACTAAACTCTACGTATAATATATATTATATAAAATAAGTATCTTAATAATTAGCTCTAGAGAGATCCTTTATATATATAAATTATAAAGATTAATAATTTATTAAATCTTATATATTTTTATTATTAAAGTTTTAAGATATATTCAGCAAGTTAAAAATAATATAAAACTAGAGATCTTTATAAAATTAAAGATTTTTTATAATAGTAGTCTCAGTGCTAGTCTTAACTAAGTAATTAATTTATTTATTACCAGAAACTCTTTTATAATTAAGAAGTTACTGCAGGAAGATATCTAGTAAAATTATTAAAATTAATCAAGTATTATAATTATATTATGTATAATATACTAGCTTAGTTAATAATAATTAAAGAAATTAATATAAGCCTGGATTATAACTTAATTATTAATAAAAATAATTATATATTATATTTTTAGAAGTACAGAGATTAGTAAAATAAATAAATTAAAATTATTATGATTAATAAGCTACAGCTATTTAACTAAAATAATAATTATATTAATATTAATAAGTTCTTTAATATATATTATATATAGTAATTTAAGATCTACAGAATAATTAACTTAATAAAATTTTATAATTATTATTATATTAATACTGCTCTCATAGCTGTTACTATTTATATAAATTTAAGTAGAAATATTAATTTATAAATATTAAAT
Source organism: Aspergillus piperis CBS 112811 (assembly GCF_003184755.1). Taxonomy (NCBI): domain Eukaryota; kingdom Fungi; phylum Ascomycota; class Eurotiomycetes; order Eurotiales; family Aspergillaceae; genus Aspergillus; species Aspergillus piperis. The sequence goes on from NW_020291605.1 coordinate 497,923, forward strand.
ATTTTTTTATATTAATAATTCTTATCTATAGAAATTTCTACTACAGAAGGACTATAATAAATTTAATAATTTTAAATTTTAAAAATAGTTTTTAACTGAGAATCTTAGCTAGGCTAATCTCTAATTTTTATAAGAATAATAATACAAAATCTTATTAAAATTTTTTTTAATTATTTGTTATTAATTACACATCGCGCAGAATACGTTATAAAAGAATATAATTATAATTTATAAATAAATATTTTTGATAGCTTACTTAAGTACAAGATAAGAAAATAATATATGAAAATAAATTTCAAAAATTATATAAAATATTATTTAGAAAACTATAGTTATATAACAGAGTATATAATACTAGATATTTTCTAGAATTTTAATAATGATAATTATTATTTTCTAATATTTATAAATATTTTATATAAATTATATAAAACAGCTATACAGAAGCTGGAGAATCAGGATTACTATATATATATATTATAAATTTAAAATAAGTATCTCCTATATTAAACCTGTAATTAAAGATAATATAAAGATTAAATTAATTACTTTATAATTATTTCAGATAAGTTTTTTCTAATAAATTAGGATTAAAATAGATATCTAGATAATAAAATTTTTTTAGTAAATTTAATTTTAATCTTTCTTAAATAGAAGAATTAGTCAAGCTTTATAATATAAAAATTATAATATATTAATATAAAAATATATTACCTGACCAGGTGGATCAGACTGTATTTAATAAATATAAAATTAAATATATATATTTATTTTTATTATTTAATATATTTATATACATATCAAAGCTTTAAATAATTATTTTATATAATAAGACTCTAGGTAAATATATAATATTTAACTAGATAACTTAGGTATATAATAATAATAAATTTTAAGATTTTATTAATTATATTTAGTAAGATAATTAATTAATAATATTTAGAATTTATATAATTATCTTTATCTAGCTTCTAAAATAGTATAATTATTAATATTTAAAAATATATATAATAGTACCCGTGATCCAGGTAAATATCAAGATTTTTTTTAATATATACTTAATCTAAGATATTATCTGTCATAAAATAAGATTTAGAATATTATTAAAGCCAAAAATCTTTTATAATATAATATAATATATAATCTTATAAATCTCCTGTAAGATAATCTGTGATATATATAATAATAATAATAATTAATAATATTTTAAAATATTATTAAGGTCTGCAGTACTAATCTTTAAAAATTTTTTTTAAATAATCTAGCTTTTCCCATGGAATTATTAATTAAAATATTATTAAATTTATTATTAGAATCTTACAAAACAGATATAAAGATAAATTTAAAATTATTTTTAATTTAATTTACTATATATACTAGCTGTTAGAATTCTTGTATAAACTTATTTTTTCAATTTATTTATAATATATAATTTTTAATACTTTAGTGGTTATCTGATCTGCTATATATTATATTATATAAAATCTTTTTTTTATTTTTTTTAAATAGTTTCTAGTCAATAGCTGTCTAGTCTTATTATTTAATTATAAAAATCTTAATAAATCAAAAATTAAATTAAATTAATATAAATTTATAATTAATCAGCCAGTCTGTAAGCTACAAAATAATTTATATAAAATTAATAATTATTTTATAATTATTTTTCTTATATATAATAGTTTTTTTAGAAAGTAGAAGTTCTAGACTTTTATTATAATTTAAAATTAGATTAACTAGAATTTCTGTCTCAGAATCTTAATATTTATATTTTAATATAATTTATATTAGATAATATAAATTAAAAATAATTAATAATTAAATATTTTCTGTTAATTTCAAAAATTTTATAAAAAATTCTTGATATTAAAATACCTTTCCATAGCTCAGGATTATAGAATTTATATATATATATATAGTTTTATTTTTAATAAGTTTCTGGTCATGAATGGTCAGAGTATTAAAATATTAAAAAATAATATTAAATAAATTATATTTTTAAATTTATATTTTTATTAATAAAAAAGTAGATCTATGGCGAGTCTTTTCTAGATATATTATTTAATATTATAATTATACAAAAGCAGCCCTATAAAATCTATATATATATAATTATTTAAAATATATAATAATTTAGGTATAGCTCCTGAATTATTATTATATTAATATTTTATATTTTTTTTATTAAAAAAAATTATAACTAGAAGTTATTCCTAGTAATTAATTTATGATATACTGAATTACTTATTTATAATATTTAGTATTAGGAATCTTTTTAAATATAAGATTTAATAGGTTTTTATTACTACTATTATCAGAGACTATATATTTATTATTTTAATAATATTAAATAAATTTAATTTTACTAATCTGGATAACCAGAGATTTCTTATAAGAAAAAAAACTTATTATTATTTTTTTTAATTATTATATTATTATTAATTTTAATATCAGGAACAGGTACTTTCTAATAAGATTATTTATAAATTAATATTTTAATTTTTTAGAATAAATTATTTTATTTATTATTCTGAAATAGCTTAATATAAAATTATATTATATAATCTAATTATTTTCATTATTATAATTCTTATTTAAAGTTATAGTAGTCTTTTTTAATCTTTAGATGGATATAATTCTATTTAGTATATTATAATTAAATTTAATATTTAATTTTATAAATTATCTTAAGTATTAGTTATTTCCTGGATATCAGTTATTAAAATATTAAATATATTATTAAAAGATTTTTTCTTATATATAATACTTAGAAGATTAATAGAAAGTCTAGTAATAATATAATTTAATATTATTTATAAATTATCTTTAATTAAATCTTCTGGTATTTACAGATATAGTTAAAGATATAATATTTTTTCTTATAAAAGATATAGTAAATATAACTTTTATTATTTTTATAAAAATAATTAATAAATTTATAATTTTTTATATAATATATATATACAGGATACTTGTAGTAATATTAATATATATATCTATAATTTTAATATTTAAAATATTATAAAATATATTAGTCTTAGTTATAAATTATAATATTAAAATTATTACTATTAAATAGAATTTCTATATAAATAATTTTATTAATAATCTTATTATTATTAAATCTATTATTATTATAAAAATTACTTTTTTTAAATAATTTATTTCCAGGACTTCACCTAGCTTATATTTATAATATTTATAAAAATAAATCTAGTAGTAAATATTTATAATAAATAGATACTCAGTCAGCTTATATTAATATTTTAAAAAATTACTTTTTCTAACTATATTAATATCTATATTTATAAAAATCATAGTATATTTGTAATATTTAAATATAATATTTATATTCAAGACTTTGACCCAGAGAATATTTATATATATAAAATAATTTAATATTCTCTATATTATAAATAATTAAAAATATATTATTATTTAGAAGAATCCTTCTAGCTGCTATTTTATAATTAAAAATTATAAGTTTTTAAATATAATAATATTTTTATTAACCTGGTTAACCAGGGCCTGATTCTTATAATAAAATAATTAAATTATTAAGCTAGTACTTTTATATATATATAATTCTAGATTTTCTACTAGAGATTCTAGTCTTATTAAAATTTCTAAAATCTTTATAAAAATTAACTAAGAGCTGACATTAGTATTTTTAGTATATATTTTATTAGATTAATTAAATATATATAATCTGGAGATTAAAATAATATATTATTTTATTATTTTAAAATAGAATTATAATATTAAAATAAAGGTACTGCTATCTTTATTATCCAGTATTATAATAAATTTAATTAATTTAACTTAATCAGCTTACTATATATATATAATATATTTAATCTTAATAAAATTCTTTATAATTATATTTAAAAAAGATCTCTGCTATTCTTCCTGCTAATATAATTATAATATTTAGGAAATTTAGAAAAATATTTTTCAGAAGTTTATACCTATTATTACTTTCCTGATAATACTTAAAGTTATAGGAATTTTTAAATAAGGTATTCACTTGAATATATAGGTTTTTTATAGTAATCAGATTAATTATTTAAGATTATATAGTCTTTTTAACAGGATTTTATAATAATATAGCTATATAATATCAAAAAATATCAGGAAAACAATGTAGATAATCATAAACGGCAGTTAAATGTAACTTTTTAAGATATTTAGACCCCTAAAAGTGTTAGGAGGCGTGCTTTTGCAGGGATGCTTAGGGACTCCTTCTCTTATCTATTTTATAATATTCAAGACAGTGATCACAGTAATTATAGTTATAGATATAATCATAAATACAGTAATAGCTATAATTATAATCACAATTAAATAAATATTTTTATATAATATAAAAAAAGTAACTTAATACTACTAATAAGAATATTATATAATATACTTTTTATAAATATTACAAAAATTACTTTGTAAGCAAGTACTTATTAAATTTAAATAAAAAATAATTATAAATATATAAATTAATATAATTATTATATTTACTCTGCCTGTATTATTACCTGAAATATTGTTAATTAATATAATTAATATTAATTACAATCCTTTTAATACTCATAATTTACTTTAGTATTATTATTATAGTTTAAGTACTATCTAAATTACTTATATAATTAGATATACTTGACTTTATAATTATTAAAATAATAATAAATTTTAGTTATTATTTTATATTTTTTATTTTCTATATATACACAGCTAAAACTATTATTAATGAATTTTTCAGACTATAAATTATAGTATTATTTTAATTAAATTGATAAATAAAATAGATTTTATAAATAACTAAAAATTAATTATATTTAATATATACCAGTATTCTTATATAATCTTATTTTATATAAATAACTAGTATACTAAAATATCTATATATATATTAAAACTAAAAAGATTACTGCTCTTATGCAATATAATAAATAAATTAATATTATTATTATTAATAATATCTATTATTTTTTATATACAACTGGTATTATAAATTATAAGATGATTTAAAATCTATATTTCTATAGTATCTTAATATATTTATTACTTCTTAATTTTATTATTAAGATTATTAGAAAAATAATTTCTTCGTTAATTTTAATTTATTTTATTTATTATTATACAGTCTATATCTTTTAAAAAAAGATTTATAACTCTATTGAATATATTATTAATTTTAATGTTAAAAAATATTTTACTAATATCCTATAAAATTTATTTTTATAAAGAAAATAAATATTATTTTTTATACTAAGCCCTATAATCTTAATCTATATATTGAAAATCTCATGTATATATTTATAGATTATTATTTATATATAGCTAGACTAGTATATATTATACTATTACTTTTATTCACTATGTCTCCTGATACTGCTAGATATTTTTATTTAAAAAATACAATATATAATAAATTTATTATTTTATAAAATTATGTCAAACACCAGCAAAATATTAATATTAAATATATTTATAATAATAATATATTTACATATTAACTTTTTGTTTTATTAGTAAAAAAATATTATTTAGAATCCTACTTTATACTATTATTTAAACCTTAATTTAATTACCGAGATTAAGAACTGTTATTTAATCAAATAATTAATTATTTTATTTCCTGTAAGATTATATTATTCTTATAATTAATATATATAAAATGATCTTGTATATAATATATAATTAGATATTTTATAATAAAGTGCCCTTGGCTACAATTATTTTTAATTAAAAAATTAATTATAAATTAATTTTTAAAATAAACTATATTAAATCCTACAGATTAATTTAAAGTTTCTAATAATATATTATCTATAAATTAATAAATAAATAGAGATTATTAATTAATATATAATTTAATAATTTATTTTATTTATTAATTACTTCTAAGATAATTAATTGAAATTATTATTATTATTAATTTTATTATTATAATTCTGTTCCATAAATCTATTAAATTATTTTTATGTATAAAAAATATAAATTTTATATCTTATTTTAACTAGATTTTTTAATTAATTTATTATTATATATTATTATCTAAGATTAAGCTCACAAGTATATTTATTATATAAAATAAATCTAGATTTTTATATAAAATAAAATTTAAAAATATAAAATTAATAAATATAATTAATTAACTGGTTCTATCACTTTATTAATATCTGTAATTAGAGATAAAGCTAGTTCTTATAAAAAATATTTAAAATTAATATAGCTCTGTACTTATTATTAATAAAATAAATATAATATATATATATTATTTTTCATCTTAAGAAACTTTTACTCATATAATATATTTAATTAAATTTAAAACGCTATCGTATCTATCAAAATTAATAATTAAATAAAATAAAAAATTAAAGATATTTTAATTAACTGTTTATAGTATAATTATTTTTAGTATAAAATTAAATAACTAATATCTGATATAATAAATTATATTTAATATTTAAAATAAAAAACTTTAAGAATATCTTCTTTTAATTTTAGAATTATTATATAAAATATTTTATTTATTCTAGATTTTTTAAATATTTTTTATAATAACTGGCAGCTGCAGAGACTGATAAATTTATATTTAATTATAAAAAAATAATTTATTATTAATTCAAAGTAGCCAGACTTAAATAAAAAAATAATATAATAATAAATAATATTCCTGGATTACATGATTTTTATTTTATTAATTTTATTTATTTATCCTGTATAGCTTATTTATCTTTATATAATTATATATATTTTTAAGCTTCTTCCTTTCTTTCCTCACGCTAGAAATTCTTGTTAGATAGCACCAAATTTGACCATTTGAACGGCTTCCATAAATTTAGTATCTTATTTATCCATATATAACACCATAAATCAGTATTAATCAATAATCTTGTATCTATATCGAGATATATTCAAGAAATTAAAATATATGATAAGTCACACAACACTTCTATAGATCAATCCGACTCACAAACTTTTATATCCAAATATTCATAAGTTTTTTGTTTTTAATATATTTTATATGAAATATTGCAAGGTCTACAGGGCGGCTAATACTAGAACATCTTATTGCCATCTTCTATCAATATTCTCTTTATAACTATAACTATTTAAATCATCGTAGGGGATTTTCTGAAAGATGGAATAGTTCCACATAACAGATATATCCTAATCTATAGTGTGGTTTAGATACTCCAATGAAACAAATAATAAACGGATAGCTTTCTAAAAGCAGAATATGAAAATTCGATATAGTATAGTAATCCGTCGCCGACCTTCAAAACACGACGGCCGTAGTAACGACTAACATATGACCCAAACATACTCAGTGAACTACGCTAACTATACAATATTTCATCTACCCGCTTGGAATTCATAGGTCAAGTCCGCGAGAATACATAGATATACGCGAACTTCTTCATCTCTTGTATATCATCCACCTGAACAACCTTCTCATCATTGAACATGACCCACGAAGTACCATTACTTCCTGGCACAGCTTTACGCACGATAGCGACATAGTGCCTGTTGACCGTTAGTTCAAACCCAACAAAGTAGCAGACATACATACCCAGCATGCACGGATGAGCCTTTATGGCACACTATTGACTGTAATTGGTATTTCGCTGGCGTGGCATCAGAGCCTTGACATTTATCACTGGGTTCAGGGATGTCAGAGTCTGAGCTAAGGTCCATTGAATCCTCCGGATGGGTGAACACCCAATCAATCGCCCTGTTGAGATCCCCGTCCGTCGCTGCCAATGCCCTCCTGGCATGACTAGAATTTATGCCCATTTCAGTTAACTGCGCAACCTTAGCTGGGTCTTGCTGGCTCCCTGAGGTGCTGGTAACCATCTTATCGAGCGGCTCATCGATATCAGGGTCTTCCATGTGAGCAAAGAGCCAATTCATGGCAGCCTCAACATCCGAGTTGCCGGTCATATACAGCGCCTTTTCGCACCTTGGGTTCGGAAAACCCATGGCAACAAGCTGCTCAATCGCGATTTCATTGGGCTTAAACACGTTTTCAGGTTCCTGGATTTCAGGCAGAAGCTCCTCATTTGGATCAGGCCCGGAAGAGAGGTAAGTACCAAATTCTATTGGCTTCTCATCAACTTCTACCGGAATATTCAGCTTTGTAGGTACCCAATTGATCAGCTCGAACCTTCGCGCATTGATAACCAACTTCTGCGGTAGGGTCTTAAAAGAAGTTTTCTTACTGAACCCTTCCGTGGAACCGCAGGACGGGCAGCTGAATTCAACGACCTCTTCGGCCGTGAATACATCCAGACATTCTGCTAGCGTGACACTCTCATACTCGTTTATGGAGTCAGAAGCATCTGCACCGGGGAGCCGACGAGCGGGAACAGGGATTGAAATGTTATCCTGGGCGTCCGCCCTGTAACGAACCTTCTTGCACCGTAGACATTGGAGACGCTGCTGCACAGAGAAGCCGAATGAGGTGATTGGGTTATCTAACCCTTCGGGATGCTTGGACAAGCTGATCTGCTTGAAGAGGTGAAGCATAAATTCGAACGCATCCTGTTGTCTCATCGTCGAGAATTCTTCATGATTACGGCCGACGAGATGTTTGAACATAGCGGGTGCTAAACCCTTCTGATGAGGAACCTCAGCTGAATCAGGTGAAGACCTAACTTCGCTATCGGGTCGGGAATATCTGCCAGAGAGGATGCCGTCGGCCAGCTTCCGCAGTTGGGTTTCAAGGTCCTCGGCTGGCCTCTGCGTGTGCGGCGGCTCGCTGTTGGGATGGTAATATCGTTTTTGGAACTCAGGCAAGGCGAAAAGGCATTGGACAACACTTGAGAGATAACAGCTGTTTCCTAAGTTAGTCAAGCCAGTTAAACCTGGTCCAAACACAGGTGTAAGTTCATGGCCGTCCTCAGAAGTCATCGAAAATTCCCATCTCATATTATGCTCCACTTGCATTTCCATAAGGCTCTTTTCTGTTTTCTCACGGCTCGCTAGATTGATGCCCCAATTGGCAAGATGGGTAGCCAGGTTAGGATCGGTTCTTTCTTCATTGCATCTGTAGCAATACACGTCAGCCGAACCATCTGCAGTGATAGAGCCCAGCTTCACTGCAACAGCATGCGACTCCTTGTCAGAATGCGCAAGTGCATGCGAGTTTCCTCCAACTCCGCCAAACTGACTGCGACCGCAGCCAAGGTTTCCGCATTCTAGACATAGCCAGAGGTTCTCTTTCAGGTTACACATGGAACACTGGACCAGCTCTGACGTGCAATTGTGAGCATTATAGTGAGGGTAATGTAAAATGAGAGGAGCAACGCACCCTTTGATTCAATCTGTCTTGACGCTCCCTGTATGAGATTAATGGTGTGTTCGCAGGGGATGAACTCTTGCTCCCAGGCCTTGACTTCCTCTCTTTTGGAGAAGGTCATCGCTTTCATCACGCCATCAATTACAGCTGGCAGCCTACCACTGGAAGCGTCGAGATCACTCTGACGGCAAGGATAACAGACAACACGTGTTTTCGTGTCATAGCGGTCCTCATCAGTTTCAGCTGCGATTGCAAGCTTCGAAATCTTCTGCGGTGGCTCATCTCGCTGCCATTGCATCTTGTCAATGACATGCAACCAAAAAAGTATGATCCAGACAAGTGATATTGGCACACACCTGAACCTTTTTACGTGATCTTCTGATGTTGAGCGCTAAAGGGTGACTGCAACGTTCATAGTGGAGAAATGCATGGTTTCTATCACCAGCGCAACCTCCATTGAAGCATGTTAAACAAACATTAAGCCCATGTTCATCGTCCTGGATCTTTTGTTAGGCGTCAAATTGATAGAAAAACAATGGGTACGCACTATTGAGTCGAAACACTGTGTACAGTCCTCTCGATATACAACCTGCGACGTAGCTGGTTCCCTCAGTCCTGCGATGTAGATAATGGTTAGAAACCTGTATGAGCACTGTACTTCAGCTTTGGCTATAGTCGCAACTGACCTTCAGACGCGACATGGCTACAAGAAGCCATCATGAGGAGAGCTGAAAGCTAATATAGAAGCCTGATACAACTTATTAAATGACAGCAATCAGTCCGAGTCTCACGATGCAATGACTTTCAGTAAGAGAGCATGCGTCCTCTCCATACATGAAAGTTTTGTATGAGCATAAGGCGGCAGGTGAAATTCTTCAATATTTGCTTTGTCGAGGCTTTGACTGTCAGGTATGTAAAAAGGTGGGGTAAAGTGGGAGAGATCTTCAACCTAAATACGTAGTGTATTGTGTAGACGGAGTACTGTGACGGGGTACCGGTTTTCATATGGATGTATGGTGTATTACGACATCTGCTCTGTACTACTAACCTTAGACCATCAAACACGTAATATTCGCATTCCAAAGTGGGGTGGGTGCTTAACGCGCTCCTACCGCGTACTACTCTGGGTCGCGTCTCCATTTGTTGTTCATGCAAATGTCCTTCAGCAGTAGCAGGATTGTACCAGTACCACCAAGACCGCCATTTGCTGTTCATCATTTCAAGCTCTAAATTACACCTCCCCGAGACATTGCTTGTATTTCTTTGATTCTGAGTCTGTAGGACGGCACAAGGTTACCTTGAAACTATTTCAGATGTCTTCAGAAGCAGCATCTCAGGTCTCCGTTGGGGCACTCAGGTCAGTTTCCTGGAACTCCTTGTGCATTATCTCACTAATGTCCCTTAAGCGCTATCTTCGATGATACAAAGCCTCAAACGCGTGAGCCTATTGTTCAATGTGTCCAGATAAAGCAATTGCCATCTCAACAGAGCCACCCGGAACGCTACCGAGCGGTATTCAGTGACATTTCAAATTATGTACAGACGATGCTTGCGACCCGTAAGTGTGCCATAAACCTGATGACTTGCCTAAGACACTGCTACTAACCTTGATCTTCCAGAATTGAACCCCATGGTGTCTAGTGAGCTATTACGGAAGGGATGTTTTGTTCGCCTGAAGTCGTTCCAAGCGAACTCCGTGAAAGGCAAAAAGTAAGTGACTACTGACGTCTTCACCACCAATGATATACCTTACATACGAGACAGGATCCTTATTATTCTCGACCTTGAAGTCTTGGAGGGACTGGGAGTGGCCGAGAAGATTGGCGAACCAAAACCACTCGAAAGCAAAACAGATGAAGACGACAAGCACCAACCCACTACAATCTCCAGCAACGGTTTCTATGGATCGAAGATGTCAGGCGCACAGGTCCAGTCAAATACCGGAGTGCAGTCAGCACGACCTGTCTTGGCCGCAGCGCATGCTACTATATATCCCATCGAAGCTATTTCACCATATTCTCACAAATGGACGATCAAAGCACGCTGTACGAGCAAGACAAATATCAAGACTTGGCACAATAGGAATACCGAAGGGAGGCTCTTCAGCGTCAATTTACTGGACGACAGTGGCGAAATACGAGCTACTGGATTCAACGACCAATGCGACATGCTGTATGACGTCTTCCAGGAGGGCGGTGTATACTATATCTCCAATTGCCGCGTGCAAATTGCCAAAAAGCAGTTCACGAACTTGAACAACGATTATGAGCTGACTTTTGAAAGGGATACGGTGGTTGAAAAGGTCAGTCAGAGTGCTCGGTTCGCATTGAACTCTTAACTTACCATGTCGCATCAGGCAGAGGATCAGAGTGATGTTCCCCAGGTTCGATTCAATTTCACTTCTATTGGTGACCTCCAATCGGTAGAAAAAGATACTACGATCGATGTGATAGGCGTGCTGAAAGAGGACATGGGGGTTTCACAGATCACATCCAAAACAACGAACAAGCCCTATAACAAGCGCGAGCTGGTCATGGTTGACAATACCGGGTTCTCTGTTCGCCTGACTATCTGGGGCACTACAGCTCAGAATTTCAACGCCTTGCCCGAGTCTGTAATAGCTTTCAAAGGCGTGAAGGTCTCTGACTTTGGCGGGCGTAGTCTGAGTTTGCTGAGCTCGGGTTCAATGGCGGTTGATCCTGACATTGAGGAAGCCCACAAGCTCAAAGGCTGGTATGACGCACAAGGCAGAGATGAGAATTTTTCTTCACATGCTTCCTTATTAGGCGCAGCCTCATCAACGATGAAGTCGGACCAGTTCAAGACAATCGCCCAAATAAGAGAGGAGCAATTGGGTATGTCCGAGGAAGCGGTTTACTTTTCGCTGAAAGCAACGGTTATCTACATAAAGCAGGACAACATGTCCTTTGCTTATCCTGCTTGTCTCTCAGAAAAATGCAACAAGAAGGTGACCGAGCTTGATCCCGGCCAGTGGCGCTGTGAGCGCTGCGATAAGACTCACCCCCGACCAGATTACCGCTACATAATGCATGTTAATGTTAGCGACCATACCGGCCAACTTTGGCTAAGCTGCTTTGACGACGTGGGCAAATTGATGATGGACATGTCAGCCAATCAGTTAATGGAACTGTTCCAGACGGATGAGAAAGCAGCTGGCGACGCATTCCAGGATGCCAATTGCCGGACCTGGAATTTCCGATGCCGTGCCAAAATAGATCATTTCGGCGAACAACAACGGTAAGGCAATTCGTTCCATGGCTCAGATGGCACTGCTAATATTCTCTCTACCAGTATACGGTATCAGGTATCCTCGGCCAACCCGATAAATTATTCCCAGGAGGCTTCACGCCTTGCCGATCTTATTGAATCTTACAATGTATCTTGAATATGCTTTCAGCATGCTGGAGGCTTCTTGAGACTCCCCTTGCAAGCATTGTGCATCTTTATTTTTACAAGACTGTTTAATGAGATTTTAAAATTTGTGGCTTTGGGATTGCGTGACATCGGCTGCTGTCACTAAGATAGGATGCATACCTGAAACGATGATGGATCTTGAAAGGTGCTACAAACTGAACAAAGAAAATATAAGCCAACGTTGATTCTGTGATACCACACTTGACTAGCATTAGCTGTCGCTTGGACTTACAAGAATAGCCACGCTGAATTGCACCCGCATAGACTTGCCAAAGAGTTCGAACGGTAGTGACTTCTGGCAGATAGCGTCAATTCTTCTAGATTTTTACATATGAAAGCAGGTGAGTCCAATGAACACAGATAGTATAGGCAATTTCAACAGATATAGTGCTGTTATCAATGTTCATAAACTCCTTAATGCTGTATAATTCCAACTCCAGCAGTGTGCCCATACCTCCTTTAGGCCTTTATGATCGGTTCCTGAATCTACACACATGTGACGCCCGGAGCACGCGAGTATGTGGGGTTTTGAAACCCGTTACATTCTCTTTGAGATTCCGAATATACATAGTAAACTGCTAAAGAGCATATGACAAATATCTGAGCGCTATCAACTTAGATCACGGTGAATCAGAGTGGTAGATCAGCTTGTCCTGCAAGTAAGCAGTTAATCAATTGTTGGCCACGTATTTAGTTAACAAGCATAGTTATTAGTTACAACTTTGTCATTATGACTAATTGCCCTCCATTTGATGACAAATGATGACGCTGGATGCCGTACTGCATAACCGAGACAAATAACCACAGGGCAGAGTAAAGTCGATTTAGAAAAACTTGTAGTCAATCAATTAAAAGTGTCAAGCAAAGATGGGAGGCATCATGAGAGCCATTGGTAAGTTGCATTGCTCAGACTCTCGAGCGTGATATGCTAAGAACACCCAGGTATCCAAGGGGGCAAAGGAAGTGCCGAAGCTTTGTTCGTTGACCAGATCCCAATACCGAAGCCTAGTCCTGGCCAGGCTTTGGTCAAGATCAAGGCATTCGGGCTGAACAGGATGGACTTGCTTCAACGCGAAGGAAAATATCCTCTTCCTCCGCAAGCTCCTAGCACCATGGGGGTCGAATTTTCCGGGGTGATAGAGGAACTTGGTGAGAATACAAGCAATGGCTTTCGAATCGGCGACAGTGTTTTTGGCCTAGCCTATGGCGGTACGTGGCATTCTTCTTGATGGAGTGTGTAAGTATTCATTACATTTTGTCAGGGGCCTATGCGGAATACATCGCCGTGTCGACCAAGATGTTGATACACAAACCCTCGGGTTTGACATGGGAGGAGGCTGCGGGAATACCAGAGGTATGCTTGACCTTCAACTTCTAGGGAACCAATTTGTAATAACCATGGCACCATCTCCTTAGACCTGGATAACTGCAAGCCAGGCGCTCTATCTGATTGGCGAATTCAGCGCTGGAAAGTCCGTTCTTTGGCATGCAGGGGCTTCATCCGTATCAATTTCCGGGATCCAACTTGCGAAGATCGACAAAGCATCTGCTGTCTATGTGACTGCGGGTTCGCAAGAAAAAATTGACTTCTGCGTACGTGAACTAGGGGCTACTGCTGGGTATAATTACAAGAGTCAAGACTGGGCCTCCGAGATACTGAAAGAAACGAATGGTCGTGGAGTCGACATTATTGTCGATTTTGTGGGCGCCGCACATTTTCAAGGTAATCTTGACGTGGCCGCACGGGATGCACGTATTGTCCAACTAGGACAGATGAGTGGTTCTGTCCTCCCTGCCAATACTGACATCAGTGGAATCCTAAGGAAGAGATTGAGGTTCGAAGGCAGCACTCTTCGCAGCAGGGATGAAGATTATCAGGGGAGACTACGTGATCTTCTGGTGGACCATGCTTTACCCAAGTTCAACGACCAAACATTCAAAGTCTTCATCGAGAAGGTTTTCGCATTTGAAGAAATCGCGGATGCCCATAGGTTGCTGGAGAGCAATCAAACCAAGGGAAAACTAATTTGCACGATTAATTGAATGCAAACTAGCCCGGTTGAGAAGCCAACCACCGACTTGAAGGTGGAAGCGGAGACGGTCAGCGTACATACAAATAAACAACGACGAGATCACTACGAATGGCAGCCATGGTAGAGAACGCAGGTTTAGTATAGGCATAAAGTAGTGACGAACGTATCCCAATGGATGCCCGCAAGTTTTGTAGATTCTTAAAGACGCCCTGATCCTGTGATTTTTTTTTCTTTTCGAGTGCTGGCTTTTTCTGAGCCTACCTGATTCGGCGCTTTTTTTTAAGAATACTATACTACATAGTATATCTATATACTACTAGGCTGCAACTACAACTACGACGGAGTAAGACTCCGTAGACTCGTCTGCATGTAGGACACAAAAGGCTAGATTGTTCCGCGGCGCAGACGGTACTAACTGGATTAGGATTAAGGAGCGGGACGGAGCAGCACTAGGGCAAGAGATTTAACCATATGGAGTACTTTATCCCGAATCAAAGTTTTGCTCCAGACAGGCAAGCCCAAAAAGAAACAGCGAAAATAAAAAAGAATAAAATAAAAGTATTCTAAGGGCAAAAAGAAGGCGCCCTCAGAACATTCACTGTTATTTCTTCGAGACGCAGCCGATTTGCTTTACGATTATTCTTCTTTCTTTCTGTTACAAAATCTCTTACACATATTCTCCACTTTGAATCTGAGAAAGTTCGAAGCAACAAAAACAACATGGCCAAGCGTGAACTCCAAGATAAGGGTAGCACTGAGCATAGGGCGAAAAAGAAGTCAAGAAACGAAAAGCACACAAAGAAGGCCGAGGACTCCAAGGCTGGTGCGCAGGCTTCTGAGACGCAGAACACTGACCTGAAAGAGCCTTCCCCAGCAGTCATAGAGAAATTCCTCGAAGAAAATTCCGTCAAGATCACGGATACCTTGGAGGGAGCAACGAAGCTTCATCCCATTACCTCTTTCTCTCACCTACCTACCTGCAACAGTGCACTGTACCGTCCTCTTGAGTCGTTCAGTTCCCCGACTGCTATCCAGTCAGCAACCTGGCCTTTCCTGTTTGCTGGCCGTGATGTAATTGGCATCGCTGAAACCGGGAGTGGTAAGACGCTCGGCTTCGGCTTGCCCTGCCTGAAAAACTTACAAGACTCGGCGAAGAAGGGAAAGCCTTATAAGCCGACAGCGGTGATGATTTCCCCAACGAGAGAACTTGCAATGCAAATACATGATCAGATCTCGAAGTTCGCAGAACTCGTGGATATCAAGGTAGCTTGTATCTTCGGGGGTGTGAATAAAGATGAGCAACGCCAGGCCTTGAAGACTGCTGCTATTGTCGTGGCGACACCAGGAAGATTGAAGGATCTTCAGAATGATGGCTCAGTCGATCTAGGAAAAGTCAAGTATCTTGTTCTGGATGAAGCGGATCGCATGCTGGATAAAGGTTTCGAACAGGACATCAAAGATATCATCCGCCCCATGCCGGTGTCAAAGCGTCAAACTGTTATGTTCACTGCGACCTGGCCGCCGGTCGTTAGGGACCTTGCTGCAACGTTCATGACTTCTCCTGTGACGGTCACAATTGGTGGAGAGCCTTCGGCTGATCCGCGCGCAAACACTAGAATCAAGCAAGTTGTTGAAGTGGTGAAGCCGCACGAAAAAGAACAGAGGCTTGTACAGTTATTGAACAAATACCAGAAGGGCCCACACAGCTCGGACAAGATTCTGGTGTTCTGCTTGTATAAGAAGGAGGCTGTGCGTGTTGAGAGACTTCTTTGGAATAAAGGCTTCAAGGTTGCCGGAATACACGGCGATTTGGGCCAACAAGAACGGTTCAAAAGTTTGGATTCCTTCAAAAAAGGCGTCTCAACTGTTCTTGTCGCAACTGATGTGGCAGCTCGTGGCCTCGACATACCTTCAGTCAAGCTCGTCATCAACGTTACGTTCCCCCTCACCGTTGAGGATTACGTACATCGAATTGGCCGGTTAGTAAAGTACCTCGTCCCTGTATGTTTTGTCTCGCCGACTAATTGGCTCAAAGAACTGGCCGTGCTGGAGCTGAGGGCCATGCCATCACTCTATTTACTGAGGTTGATAAAGCTCAATCCGGAGCGTAAGTAGTCATTGTCTTGGAAGCATTCCGATCAAGTTTTAACCGAGACTAACATGTTATAGTTTAATAAATGTTCTAAAAGCGGCTAACCAGGATGTACCCGAAGATCTTCTCAAATTCGGGGCAACGGTCAAGAAGAAGCAACATGACGCATATGGCGCTTTTTTCAAGGATGTCGACACCAATAAGACATCAACCAAGATCGTTTTTGACGACTGATGATGACTCATTCGCCTTTGGACTTTGGAGTTCGGGATGTTTTGCATTTCACCAGCTCGCGGGCTTTTGTGTAATATATGAACAAAGATTTTCTCTCGAGATAAGACCTATACACACCATTAGACTGTGACTTGCATGTAAATAAAACTGTGAGACGTACACGATAAGAATGTACATAGCTCCAAGTATCAGTGCATTTCTCGTGCTATAGATATCAAGAGCATATAGACCCTTTGAGGTAAGGACTATAGACATCGTGACACTGGCGATACAGGTAAGCGGCCGTGGGCTAAATTCGGCAATAGCCATACCGCTTCCGTGTCGAGACATGAATTTCCGAATGAAGGAAAAGCTCCAGACGATGCGAACTGCCATGTTGACAATATTGGCATATACCATTCCGTGGGCACCGAGAGCGCCGACTTTCAAGAATAAGTACGCGGCAGATGCAAAGCATGCTGAAAACACCCCCATCCATACCGCTTGTCTGCGTAGTTCTGTCGAGTTTGCTGCCGATGAGACAAATGCTTCACTTATACCGTTGAAAGCTAGAAATGGTATATAGTAGCAATAAAGTGAAAGCAGGCTGCTGATCTTGGGTGAAGCCCAGATGCGCCCGCCTAACAGACGTAGCAATTGAGGTGCCAGAACTGGACCAAGGGGGAACCCCACAATAGCCATCAGACTATATGCATGGAGAACTTCTGTCAACTGAGTTTTAGCAGCATCGATGTTTTTCACACGTAAATGTCCGCTCCCGCCAGAGTTTAGCAGTGAGGAAAAGAGCGTTCGACTGCTTTCTTCAATGGGCTGAAAGAAAACGCGAGCTAGGAGACCGCCGTAATTAGAGGCTAGTGCGTATATGCCTTGGTCTTCTAAACTCGTCATGGTTGCCAGCATCATTGAATCACCCTGGGTGAGAAGATGTTTTATCACCGATTGAAAGAACACATTTGCGGAAAGCCCTATCATCGGCCATGAGAATCTTCCCATGAAATACTCTGATCTGTCCCTGGACATTTTCATCAGATAGGATATTGTAAGTTTACTTTCCCATGGCCTACCTTGACTTTATCTTTGTGGGAAGCATAGAAAACTTCTGCGCGTCCGTAACCCCCGACAGGGCTAGCATATAGCCGCAGATGAGAGTGGAAGAATAACAGAAATAACCAATTGAAAATGGGAGCACGCCAATGCTGTGGCCGGCTCTGGAAGCCCACGCACAGGCAAGGCAGGTTGTAAGGCTTTTTACAAAGGCTGCACTCATTTCAACCACTGCACGTTGTCTGTGTAGCATATATTGCTGCACTACAGTGAAGAAGGGCTCAGTGGAGAGCTCCATAAGGGATGCAATGGATGTGATTATCACGCTTGCGTAGTAGTAGGGTAACTCTGACACCTCTCTCGATGCTAGCTGTACATAAGATGCAGCAAATGCCAGAGCGAACAAGAACCCCAAGGCAAGGCTCAAGTAGGACATGTTCACTACTGACTGCGAGGCTATGGTTCGGGCTTCAGATACATCATTGCTCTTTTTGGGAGATGTACCAGTGCTGTCCTTGTGGGAATACATGGTGAGGGGCTTGAGTTGCAATGGCTGTCTTTGTATAGCCATCCTGATACTTTCCCTGGAGAAAAATAATATCGAGATGAAGTATAGCTCCAGTTGGGATGCAACACCCATTATGGCCGGAGGTAAGCTCCTCAAAACCAACTGATTGGCGGTGAAAGTGAAAATCCTCGAGGCCAGTTGAACGATAATCATCATCGTCGTCCCAGATGCTGATGATGCCAGCATTGCGCTGACATTCTCATCTACTCCTGACATGTAGACAGGATAAAGCCCGCGGGCATCAAAGGCTCTCTTATCTAAGGATCTCTGTGTTTTCGTAAAGCTGGCCCTGCAGCCCGGACTTACAGCAGAGGAAATGAATCTCACTGGTCGACCCCCTGTCGGAAGAGGGAGAAAGGATAAAATAAGAATAAGCTCGGCGAAAGAAGTCCGAATATTGCTCAGCAATTGGCAGGAAGTATATGGGTCCCGCCGAAAAGGCCACGTGCTTTCTGAGTACTAATTTGTGGTAGTTCCCGTTCCCGTGCTCTGGCGTTTATCTGCCAGTGTCTAAGCTCCTCAATTCGGTTTTATAGCACAGGCACAGTTCAACGGCAACATTGGCTAAGTGTATACAACGAACCGTAATATATGCGTTACGCTCACGATTAATTGTGTACCTTTTGTGCTGTGAAACTCAGTGTTCTGAGATGCTTTTGAAGAACGTGTGTGCAGGTTTTCAGCACACGGGAAGAGTCACATTATTACATTCTGGTAGTTACTTGCAAACACGCAGACCTCGTACTCAATCCGAAGTTGATAAGAAAAAAAATAAAAAAAAAAAAAAAAAAAAAAAAAAAAAAAAAAAAAACCCACGTGTTTTAACACCGTGCGAGGTTATTGGAGTTTGTTCCTTGTGTGTCTAATCGCACGTTCAGTCCATACTGAGCTTTAATAGTTCTATGTGAGAATTGCAGAGTTTGGTGTGAGCATGCCACTACTACACTGGGCTCAGCAATGTCACGATAACCTTTGAAACCTCAGACTCGCTTGCAATGGAATTGCAGATGAGCCCACTGTAGACCCGGCCTTTAGAGCATACGATTGATGCCAATTTAGCAATAATACTCTCGAGATAACTAATTTGCTGCCCTTTTCGCCATTAAGTTCACCACATCGGCCCGACTAATATGGAAATTAATGCTGAATACAGGGTTCCTAGCTGTTCACCTTTGAAAGAAGAGTTGTTCCGCCATGTACTATATAGTAAATACACGATAACGGAGGAGCTGGACGAAGAAAAGCAGTTCAACAAGTAGTACACAGCTACTGCCCGAGAATAACCGCCAACCCGCAGCAAATGTGCTCACACCTGGTCGGATGGAAAGCTCATGTTGATAATATACATCGGAAATCCTTTAGAATGGCGGAAGGAAAAACGGGTATCCTCCATTCTTCGTCTTGAACACACTCAGAAGGAAGCTGTACATACCAAGAAGTACGGAACCCCAGATGATCACAGCTACCTGCTGTGCCTTGTTGTCTGCGATACGGGGCACCTTCATTGCCAGGGCAATTGTTGCAAAAGACAGGACGGCATCTGACGACACGATTAGCGAATTGGCATCAGATCCACATATGAGATAAGAAGTATGCATGTGATTGAGGGCAACATACAAATGGCAGCAACGATCTGCGTCTCCATGCCGAACTGGTTTGAAAATCCACCAGCGAAGTAACTAATACCCCCTCTACCGTCTCCGGCAACATATGGCACTTTGCGAATATGATTGAACATGTGGCCACTTGTGAATAGGAGGATGGCAATCAGGCTGAAAGCAGCCCACAAGTTCCGGTTGCGAACAATGGGAAGAACATAGGGTGACAAAACCGTGAAAAGCGTCACAGCACCCATCAAAATGGTTATGCCGGAGACAAGTCGCATGTAGTTGATCGGACGAACAAGTGGCGGCTTCGGGCCCTCTGGAAGCTGACGGTTCATCCATGTATATAGCTGTTCAGCAGAAATCGGGCTGTAGGTCGAAATCAGTGATAATCAATCGACTAAAAGATTCAGTGTATAGTTACCCGCTGAAGTCGAATCGCAGGGGTGCGTCATCAATCTTGGCGAAGGGGCCAACGGTAGGAGGAAAGACCAGGAGGACAGGCGCAGTTTGGAGCATCAACTACTCAATGTCAGCTAAGATGATTAGATTTCTAGGCCATATTTTTGCTAAATACCTTCTGAAAGGTGCCTTTTCCATCGGAAAAGTCAAGGGTCCCAAAGAGCATTTGAAGTCCATCGGGCTTGGAACCTTTGTTCCAGCTTCGTGCTATGAGCTCCCATTCAGGTTGAAACTCGCGACAAAGGATACACCCATAGCGAGCATCTGCGGCTGTCAAAAGCACTGCAACATGATAGTCGCGAGGCTTAGATGTTATGTCTTCGTACGACGAGTCGGTCAGTTCGATTGGGGCGGAGCGAGAGAGTGAACGATATCTCTCAAATTTGTCTGTGTCTGCGGCGCCGCAAGAAGCGGAAGTGACCATGCAGAGAAAAGAGACAAGAAGGTTGAAGAGCTTCATTTTGGCATGACAATATAATCGTCAGTTTGTGCGGTGAAAAGGAGGCGGATCAGCAATCCGCGAAGAAATTGGCCATGTACGTAGACAGTTCATGGATGGATAGGCAGCGGAGCACTACATATCCGAGAAGCCTAGGATGATAGGTGTCCACAACGCGTACCGCTGAGCGGGTCACTATGCGGGTACTCCATACTTCTTACTCCTACCAAGTAGGGCGCCAATACAACATAATTACCCGATAGTAGTGTTGTAGATGGTTTAGTATGCCACAAGAGTGGATGAAGGTCTATACATCAAAGATATTTGTCTCAGCAATACAGTAGATGACTAGTTAGAACATTCTATGTTCACTGACTAAATAATAGTCACTGATTTGTGGTACTGTGCCAGCCACTATCGATGATGAATGGCAGTAACACCGAGTCCCGCCCAATCTACCACTTCCGCGGGAGCGCTCCGGCATCCTTCCGCACATCACTCATTTTTATTCCATCCAACTTTGCCAATGTTGCAACCATGCTACTCGTTCCATCTGTTAAGTGTTCGCCTGCAACACAGGGCATTGGCCTCCTTAGTTTTCAGATCCTGAAGCGATTTTCATCCTCAAAACGATGGCAAGCCCGTCAGCTCAAGGACCGTTTCACAAGGGAAGCAGCAGTGCAGGGCCTGAAAAGCCGCGCGGCTTTCAAGCTCCTTCAAGTACTTAACCAACATGACCCGCCATCCTATACATCCTGATAATTTCTTTGAATAGATAGACGAGAAATACCACATATTTGAGAGCGGACAAACGGTTGTTGATTTAGTATGATAGCCACAATCAAGGTGCCTCAACTCGGGCCATGTTGATTGACAGTATGATCCATCCAATTTAGGGTTATGCTCCTGGCTCTTGGTCCCAAGTGCGTTAGGTGCAGAGTGAAGACTAAGCCAATTGCACCTTGGCTAACACCACACCAGGTAGCAGTAGCTAGAACGCAACCACACGGCCGCGTCCTCGGCGTGGACATTATCCCGGCCCAGCCCCCTAAAGGAGTATCTACGATTCAAGGCAACTTCCTCGACCCGAATATACAGGCCTATGTTCGAGAATTTGTGCGCGACGCCAATAGGGGTAGGCCAAACCCTCCAAGTACGATCTTGGATGCCGATTACGATGACACACAGCTCAAATCGGAGGAGAACGCGAGCTCTGATAAGCAAACAGATCCCAAACAAGGGGATTGCAAATACTCGGTAGATGTTGTCCTAAGCGATATGTCCGCTCCCTGGTTCCAAACGACAGGGTTTGGGAAAAGAAGTCTAAGTGATCCGTATAACAGGATGATGAACACAAGCGGCATTAGTTTCAAAGACCATGCAGGTAGTATGGTAAGTTGCTGAGCTTGCCCTATGCTTCGATGGTTTCCCTCAGCTGATGGATGATAGGATCTTTGCCACGCAGCTTTGCAGTTCAGCCAAGAAGTTCTCCGCACTGGAGGGCATTTCGTCTGCAAATTCTACCAAGGAGCCGAAGATAAGGCCCTGGAGGAACAGCTCAGGGAACTATTTCGGAAAGTCCATCGCCTTAAACCGGAATCGTCGCGCAATGTAAGCATTCACTCGCCTCGTCAAACACAGCATTAAACAGGCCTTCAGGGTTCTGAACATCTGCACAGGAATCCAAAGAATCTTTTTTCATTGGTCTCAGTCGAAAATAGTACACCGAATAAGGGATCCTGCGGCAATTGATAAAACATGGTATGATGCGGTGCTGAAATTTCATGGCATTTGCAAACTAACATGCACAGCCCCCCTTCCTTAGCATCAAGCCGGGCTCAATTATATCTCCTCTGCTGATTCGGAGTCCTCATCCCATTCTACATCAGCAAGTGAAGCCTCTGCTGTAGCATGCACCTTGGGATAGTGTCAGTAAATTTCTTGAATCCGAAAAGACAGGGAAATTTGGAGGTGGCTAGAGATCGCATAACATAGAACAAGGAAACAAGGAAGGCGCAATGAAGATAATGGACTAACGAACCTCCTTGAGACCGCTCAGTTCTTCAACGTATCCAGGCTCATTCAAAGCCCTCAGAACGAAATTCCAACCGTCCTCCTTATAAGCGCGGGTGATGTTATCTGAACAAGCGCTGCAGTGTTTGTAGCTTCTGCCTGTGACTGAAATATTTTCAAATGTCGCAAGGAATCCCCTGACTTGATGTGGCACGAGCCCCAGTGGATGGTCTCCTCGATCATCACTGCGCGAGGTCGGGGCCGGTGCTGCAGCACCCAGGGGATTTTGAAGAAGGGAAACAAGCAACTCTACCAGCAAAGCCGAAGCTATAGCCGCCACACCAGGCCGAGTAACGGTGCACTGCTGATCAAGTGTTTGATCTTTGACAGACTTTCCAACTCTTAGCATAGTGATCTATAGGCCGGAGTGGTTTTACTTACGTTCATCGGTGCAACGACATCGTTGCAAAAGTAGCACCCGAGTTCTGCTGATGGCTCTGTAATCGCTTTAATCCCATGCCGCATGACCACATACGAATCGAACCCGAGAGCCGCATTCATAACTATCTTGCCAGCCGCCTTCCCCATGACAGTTGGCAGCCAGCGTGCTTCGCGCGTATCCATTAGGAGAAAAATGGCATCATGCTCTTCAACAAGTCTCTGGAGTACATCAAACTCCGCCCGAGACTTTTCAGCATCAATGACAGGATGTCCAACCATGGGAACAGAGAGGACATGGCCCGTAGAGTTGACTCCCGGGTATATCTCCAACAGGGCCTGAGACGCTCGAAGAGCCTTCTTCACCCCGCCGTCTATACAATCGACAAAATTGTAAAGTGGTTGCCTCACAGGGTTAGAGAACGATACGGACCCATTATCCACGAAGGTGATTTTAGACACCCCCCAACCCTATTCTCATTGTCAGATGCCGATACATAGACTCAGATCTCCTGCGGTTTCCATACCATCAAATTCCTCGCAACATAGCTCCCGAGGGTTCCTGCCCCCAATAGGAGGCACTTGGTGCGCTTGATCTTATCAAGGTTAAGATTGGGGCTGATACGCCATTTCATGAGTTTTAGATTTAGATCGACCGACTGGTCGGCTAGTCTGAGGATTGTATCAGTATATGATACAAGAGTCTCAATAAAAAAAGATGGTGTCCCTACCTCTTAGGATCCAAGTACTCTGTGAGGTCGACGAAGCGACCTGTCAATTTACCGGCTGGATTACGCTCCCAGCCGGTCACCTTCGGCATGTCTTTGGTCGAACTTTGCGACTCTGCAGTAGCCGCTGCTTGCATGTCATCCGATTGCAGAGTCAACACTGTGCTTCTGTAATGACCGGGGCTGGGATCCGGCTGCATGTCACGGTATCTCAGTACCTGTATCTTATTGAGTCCCCACCGTCGTTTTACAAGTACCAGAAGGTTTCTCAGCATCCATCCAGGTGCATCCTCATAGTTTGAAGGATCAGCGAAACAGACGAAGCAGTCTTCAAATCTCGCACCTCTGAAAAAGCCATCCTCGTAGGCTAGGAGAGGAGCAATCCTCCACCGTGGGCCATCGTGATTTATTGATTCCGTAAACCCGTCGGTAACTTCTGAGTTGCTTTCGAACATTGTTCCATTTCTGGCACCATGAAGTCTCCTGGCCAAGAAAAACCCTCGCTGGCGGTCTTCTACACTGTAGCTCCATGTCTTGACCGTCTCCACGAGATTTGATAATTCAGCATCTTCTAGACCCCTAGCCGGTGACACCGCTCCTCTAGTTTGACAGGAGTTGGCATTTTCCTCGGTCCTCTCAAGAAGGGCCCAGGAAGGGCTCGAGTGCAGTGCCGGGAATGCGAACCAATAGTGAAATTTGTATTTCTTTAGATCCGCGTACGACAAAATGAAGAATGACGCAAGCAAAGAGGGGCACGAATAAATAGTGCCATCGCATATGGCATCCCAGACCTAGTATGTCTACAAGTCAGTATGATCCTGGTTGATTCAAAAGTGCGTGCCTAACCGTTTTCGCGGACTGCTGGAGAATATGTGCCTTATCGATGTTTGTATACTCCTCAAGTGTATTGACATTCTTGATCAATCCTTCAGCTCGATAAAACCCAGCCGGTGTCCTGGTAGCCAGGCGGCTCGTCAATATATATTATTGTTCGTAAACACCCAGACCCGTAGTAGATCATAACTCACTCATCTGTTGTCAGGGCGTTCCCATGTATCTGCATTCGACAGGAGGCATTAGGGAGGTCTGTAGATCGAACCTCATAGAGACCTAGCACTTTACGGGCAGCATCGTCAAGCTTGTCGTGATTAATCTTAAGTGAGGATAAAGCCGTATAGAATGGGAACTCTATATCGGAAGCGAACGGAGTGTAGCGCATTGTTGAGCTCATCTCCTTTTAGGGTAGGGTATGACGTTGTTGCGTTCCTCGAGAATAGAGGAGCTATGTAAGTAGGACCATATTCCACGGTGCGTGAACTGATCTTAAGAGTGTGGCGGTCTCAGAACAGCGTCCGCAAAATTACAGTGCTTTCGCTATATACTCGAAATATTGTAGGGGTGAGGGGACCTTAAGTGTGTCTGCTGGGGAAGAGGGGGTGATCTATTTATCTGTGGTGGGGCAAGTCACAGGGTATAGTCATTAGTAACTTAGTTGACTACCCCACCCTTGGGATTAAGATACGTACGTTCTAGCCTTGGTACGGCTTGTTATATTTGATTTCTGGGAGTTTGCGCTCCGCTACCTTAAAAGCTACCAAGAACTTATTACTTGTGTAGTAAGGTACATGATACAGTGTTCCTTACTACTACAATATTTTGCTGCAGGAACCTCAATGGTATCAACCCTGTCTCACATCAAAAGTATATTGGCATGCAAAACACCTCTGGCGGTGGTTTCTACAAAATTCCCCAAGACAATATCATAGTGACCACGTGTAGACTTCATATGAAATATTCGCTTTATGTGAGATTACTCGATAATTGAGACGTCCCGGACTTCCGCTAACTACGTCATCAGTTGCCCATGGACGTTCCTGACCACTGGCCTTTAATAAACAAATTCACTTTCATTATAGAGGTCTCACAGATAAGATGTGGAAGGATAAATGCATATTTACAAAGATCCGTATGAGGACTAGCGGATGTGAGCCTTGTGACGCAAGGCCGCAAACTTCCCACTATGAACGCCTACCCTCCTCTGTTGGTGTAAAGACATTCGTAAAAACACAGATGCTAGCCAAGCGAGATAGCAGATTCAAAAAATAGTATATTCACCCACCCGTAGGTGCCGTGTACATATGCAGTTGAAGTCAGTTAAGCAGAGAGTTCAGTATTCGGATAGAGTAACTCATCCGTCAGACGCAAGGTCCTTTCGGTAGACCGAGTATGTCAGTTTATTAGAAAACAGAGCGTGCTTATGTAAATTGCAGGCTGTCTCGTGCACAACGAATATTGATGTGGTTAAAAGTCTCATGATGAGTTAGAAGCATAACTCTAGTTGCCCACTTCAGGCCTGCGGACAAGGAATCCTCCATTGTCCAAGTGACGTTTGACATCGCTGACAGTATATTCACCTCGGTGGAACTGTAAAAGGGTGGAGAAAAGATCAGTCACCAGGACAGGACGGGTTCTCGTAAGGGTTGAACGAAATACTACTACTTACCATGCCAGCGCCTAGGGCAGCATCAGTCGTAGTGTTTTGGAAGACTTCTGCAAAATGTTCGGGTTTTCCAGCACCACTGGAGGCGATTACTGGTATCTTAATAGCGGCTTTCACGTCATTGATCAATTCCAGATCAAATCCGCTGTTGCTTCCGTCCTTGTCGATGCAATTAAGCAAAAGTTCACCGGCACCCATTGCTTCAACCGCCTTCGCTAGTTGTCGGACGTCGAGGTCTCGCGACTCTCTACCACCTTTAATGGTACACTGGTACCAACAAAATGCCTGACCGGCGGCATTTGGGTACTTTGTCCGGATTGTATGATGGTTGGTATCTTCTGGGCTGTCCACATAGACACGTTTAGGATCCACACTCACGACCACAGCCTGGTTACCATATGCTTTGGATATAGATTCTATAGCCGTCTTGCCTGTCAGCTTTTCGCCTCCTTCATAATATTCCTCTGCTGCGATAACGGCATCCGAACCAATGCTGACTTTATCAGCACCGGATTTGAAATACATCGTCGCAACATCAAGAGCTGAGACGTGAGTGCCATCTGTATCAATAGTGTCCTTGATACCGCCCCCGATAGTCAGCGGCACGAAAACAGTTTCTGAAGTCCTCCTGAGAATTTCCAGCATGGGAGCATCTGCAACAGGACAATTCCTGAAGGAAGTGATGTTTAAGAACGTGACCTCATCAGCTCCTTGCTCGTAGTACTTCTTGGCCATGTCCACGGGCTTCCCCAAGTTTCTGACTTGGCCTCCTGTATCCACCCCATCCTTTTCACGGACATCATACTGATCTCCTTTCGTGACGACGAGGTCACCAGAATCATTGGTGCGCACATCAAGACAGGCAATGATTCTACGTGTCAGCCCATCTTTCTTGTCCAAGGAGAGCGACGCTTGCGGGGTAAGCGTTTGGAAGCGATCACCATTCAGGAAGGCGCTAATAGTCCGTAATCCAGCCTGGCCACTTTTCTCCGGGTGAAATTGAGTCGCGAAAATATTCTCCCGCGCAATAGCACCGATAAACTCTTCTTCGCCGTAAGTAGCTGTGGCGACTGACCAGCCGTCCTTCTCAAGGAGCCCTGGGGTGTAAAGAGCTGCGTAAGAGTGGACATAGTAGTATTTGCTGTTTGGGCTTAATCCGTAGAAGCTCCGATTCTCCGCAGACTCAAGCTTGGTGTCTATAGCAGAGTTCCAGCCTATGTGTGGTACACTCTTAGTGTCGGGATTGAATTTCTGCATCCGCATCGGAATCAATCCCAGCCCCGGAACATCGGAGTCCTCCTCAGACCCTTCAAAGAGTGATTGCAGACCAACGCAAATCCCCATGAATGGCTTTCCAGAAGCTATGTGTTGCCTGATAGGATCCAAGAAGCCTCCCTCTGATAGTTGAGATAAGCAATGGCCGAAATGACCGACACCTGGTAGGATGAGTTTCTGCCAAATAGTCAGCGCTACACTGAAAAAAGAAAAAAAAAGTATGTATCATCATCCTGGTTACCTCCGCATTCTTCACATCACTTGGAGACTTAATCCATTCCACCTCGTAGCCGACTTTGTTGATCGCATTGACCAGGGAGCGGACATTTCCGGCGACGTAATCGAGCAGATGTACTGTAGGCATCGTGGCATGCGTTCTATCAATGTCTTGTGTAAGTAAGTCTGGAAACGATGAGCATAAGTATAGGTCTTCGCTGATTTAAAGGCCAATATTCCTGCGGCCACTCCCAGCAGTAATTCTTCGGAATAATTGCCTTGACAATAGGAGAAGTCGCAATTTGACTTGGGAAGATTGTTCTTCTTCACCCCACCATGGCTGGCGATGCCGGGCTGAGTCATTCGCAACAACCCACTTTGAGTTACGTTAATCCAGTAGGTAAGTATGTCTCCAATTGTGATCTTGATCTCCACTAGTACCATGTGTACCTTCATTGCTCCTATCCTCTATCTTGCTCTTCCTTCCTTCTTATGACTTTCTTGCCCATATATGCCCCTCTCAAAGTAGTTTGTAGTTTTACCTCTAATCCCTAGTTCACTTCTCTTTACTCCCTAAACCCTATTCGCATGTGCGGTTTTTGGTACCGATTAATACATTATTGCGGTAAATCGGAGGGTGGGACCTGATGAACGTTGACCGCCTTTGCTATGAGCATTGAAAGAAGGCCTTAATTACCACTTAGTCTATATTTACCCCTCCTCCCGCCGCTGTATGTTTCCGTAGTACCTATAGGCACATACCAGTGGTTACTTACTCCTAAACCCAGTTGGCGCCTTGACCTCTGAGCAGCCACCAGTTTACTTATAATATTTCCTTGTTCTACTACGACTTGCACCGAACAGGAGCATCGTGGGGTTTTTTCGTGTTATACCAGGTGACTACGGAGCACAGTACGTAAACAAACAACCGGAGGATGACTGTATGTTAAGCCCAAACATCTTCGTTATCGCGTCGCTGGGAGTACGGCGATACCTGAACTCCATCGGAGCCGGCCGCAAATATAGCCGGCAATATACATGTATTCACTGCATAGCGCCTTAGTACTGCAGGTGGACATGTGCTAAAGCGGGACAGAGTCTGAAATATGAGTTCCAATACACTCATAATCAGCTCATCTCCGGACTTGTTAAGTTCCATGACTTGGGAGTATGTAATTTGGAGAGATAATCAAAATTATTCTCGAATATATTCGTCCGAGTAGCACCCATATCATGGCCGTACAAACCTAGTTAGTACCCCCAGAGCTCTCAAGATAAATGAGCCCCTTTCGAGGCTGCCAACAATATATTAGCGATGACTGGTGAAGCGTCAAGGGAGTGCCCGTACCGGAGAGAATTGCCTAAGTTTTACCCCGGCCGCTTTTAGAATAGCAGCGCTCTTATCTGGTCAGCAAAATGACAAAGTGTGGACAGCAAAGGACATACATCGTTATCCATATTATACCCTTGCGAGTATACGACTTCTGTTATCCCGACTTGTGTAATTTTGACGGTACATGTCAAGCAAGGGCACCTAACCGGCTTAAGCAATGTGCCGTGCATCTTCAGAAGTTCGGGGATTGACGTACGTGTCACAATAGAGTATTGCACCCTCTCGTATGCGCTCTCTTCCGGCCTCCAGCAACGCATTCTCTTCGGCATGGAGGCAGAGGCATGTTGATAAACCCACACCTCCACCCTCACCACGGTTGCACCTTGGACCTAGTCATAGTAAGTGCCTGTACATTCAATCGATAGTACAATGTGTAATCTTTAGGTTTCGTACAGCCGCCCTCATTGCAATTTCTAATGTGCCTGGGGGTTCCATTATACCCTGTGCTTATGACACGACGATCACGGACAAGCACGCAGCCCACCCTTCGCTTCATGCAGTTACTTCGCTGAGCGGCTAAAGATGCCAGCTCCATGAAATACTGATCCCAATTAGGCCGTAACCGCTCCTCGTCGGCAAGATTGAGGGCTTTGAGAGCCGCATGCAGTTCATCAAATGAAGAAGAGGAATTGAACAGCCGTACTTGTGCCCGATCAGTGAGGTATGCGCGTCCAACATTTTTGTCGTAGAGATGTCTGTCATTCCATAATACAAATTTCTCCAAAGGCGGTGGTTCGACCAGTCTATCCCGGCATCTACAGATGGTGCGTTAGCTTAGCTACGATGCTCGTAAGGTTATCAGGGATCCAGACCTGTCCACAAATCGCTTCCATCTCAAGCTTACCGGCGCATCAACGCTAACTAGAAGGAAGAAGGGGCGTTGAAAGAAACGGTCTAAAATAGTGACATCCCAGATGTCTGTTGTAACCCAATGTTCTTGCCATCGTTTGGTTACGAAGTCTAAGAGGGCTTTAGAGTCCTCAAATATAAGGTGCGGTGGCGGACTACTTTCATCCTCTGCAAACTCCACTGCCTGTAATTGGCGATCGCCGTCGGCTTCATCAGTTACTCGAAGGGAGCTAACATCTTTCAATTTGAGAAGTCGAAAGCCCTCCTTCTGTATCAGATAATCTGCGACAGCATGCTTCCCAGAACATATGGCTTTGCCGCATAGTATTAGCATATATTGAAGACACCAAGACATGCTGCTTGATAAGATGCTAACCTCCGCATAGGCCTATCAACATGATTACCTGCTTGGTAAAGCCAGTGTAAAGGTCAAAGGCAGGAAAAATTGATAAGCGCGCGTCCCCGAGTTTGGGGAAGAGGGGCTGGATCCTGGGTTGGACAGGAGGGCATGCAGAGGTCGGATTAAGTTGGGCGAATGGCTAAAGTAGGGAATTTTTCACATGTACATCTAGGCACCAGGTACGGAGTGCCAGGAACATGTAACTTATTAACGGATTGATACACACATAGATAATTACCCGCTCACCTCCCCCCACTTTCGCTCAATAATTTTGAGCAAACTGCGGGCCATACTTTCAGCAAGCTTGAAACAGTAGCGGCTCAAGTAGGCCAACTGGCATGAATTGCTCCAAGACATGGGAGAACTGTAGTTTCTGGCCAGTAACAGACCTTTGCTATGCACCTCCGTAAGGCTCTTGTTAATTACCCTATTATTGGTTACCCGGTAGTTACTGCATTCACTCTTTTAAACAACTTCATAATTTTGATGCATGGCAGGCTGGATTTAATGAAGAAAGCGCACACTTTCCCTCAGAAACCTATTTAAAACGAGGTTCCTGTGGTATTCAGTACGTATTAAGTTGTGTAATAAGCCGTGGTTGATTCTGGCACCTAGTTATCTATCTATACGAGCAATGCCAAGTTTTTCTACTAAAAAGAAAAGGTAAATGCTAATTAACTACTTATCTACATTGCTGGCCCTTATACTCCGTACTTTTAGCGCATTTCCAATCGGCAACGGTGCTTCTTACAGCTTTCGCCCTTTAGGAAGTTTGCAACACATACGTTCAGTTTACTTCCTGACCATCAAAAAGCACGTACCAGAAGATTATGTTAGTACTATGATTTAGGGAAGTCAAACTATCTCTACAGAGATAGGCAGGCAACCTGTACTTTCCACATCTGGCGCAAAGTCACGTGACCGAATGCGCTAGCTCGCCACCACGAAGACTGTTCCCGAATCGCTCTCCAGGCTTTGATCATACCCTTGCACATGTCCTGGAGAATGCACTGATTGTTTAAGATTGCCTTGTTTCTATCCAGTTGCTTTTCCTCATCTTATATGGCTCTATCCCCTTGAATTTATACTGGTCAATTCAAGTTTGACGCCGTTGTCTCCCGCACCCAAACCTGCACGCATATCTCTCTTTCAAACGCCCTCTTACCTTCGCTGCGTCTTTGCTTCCCCAAGTCTCGTCCACTCTGGTCGTATATACTATTCCATGCCTTGATTGCCCAAAGCTTTTGGAAGTGCCCCAAGGCTGTTCTCAACGAAGATTACATGAACTTATATCTCTTGAGCTCGGTCGCAAGCGCGAATTAGATGGGTTGCGGCGTCTGATGCTGCTTGTTATACTGGCAAGGCCCGCGGAGCTTTTTATAACTCACATTATCTTACTGCAGACTAGTTGGCTTCGTCTCTGTATCCACCGGACCTGACACCTTGTTTGTATGCAGTGATTCGAACACTTGCCGCGCAGCACTCAAGACGCTTCTTCAATCTACTGAGTTCGAGCAAAGCCCTCGATAGATACTGGGTTTACGATCTCTAAGCATTTGAGACAGGAGTGAGGCTATACGTCATACTGTCATCTGCAATTTGCCAACCGTTCCGATTGTTGCTTGTTATCATTTGTCTGCCTTTGTTCTCGTGTATCTCTTGTGAAAGTGGCACCCCTCTATTGATCTAATTACATTCGCAACACCATCATTGACGTGCAATTGAATACAATGTCATCCTCTGTTCACTTCAAGTTCAAGTCTCAAAAGGAGCCTTCAAGGGTGACTTTTGATGGCACCGGTATCTCTGTCTTCGAATTGAAAAGAGAAATTATCAATCAGAGTAGACTGGGTGACGGGACTGACTTTGAGCTGTCTATCTACAATGAAGATACTAAAGAAGGTTAGTAGCTTCTGGAAACTGATTGCCTTGGTTTTACCGTTCATATCCACCTTGGTCCGCCCAACCCGTATGGCAAAGCGGGAACAGGTCGTGGTTGAAGTTAAGAGAAAAGATTCTTGGGGACTGACCGTTTGTTTTTATGGGACAGAATACGACGATGACACCAGCATAATACCGCGTTCTACGTCCGTCATCGCTCGGAGATTGCCTGCATCACGCCCAGGGAAGGGTGGTGCTGCTCGTTATGTTTCCGGGAAAATGCCAGTCAATGCGCGCAGTGCCCCCCGTAATGAACAATTTCCCTTGACTCGAGCATCTCCCAATACTAGCAACGGTGTTCTAGAGCTCAACAATGCCCAGACGGAGGAAGAGAAGATCAATGCACTGTTTAATCTGCAAGCAAATCAATGGAAAGAACAGCAGCAGGAAATGGCAAAGTAAGTGTGTCTATATGTAGTAAGACTTATTTTTCTTCTTTTCTCCTCTACTGGTACTGACAATTCGTCTCCTGTATAGCGCTACCCCTGTTCCATTTGGCCGTGGAAGGGGCAGACCTGTGAATGTTCCTGATCACCCCCCTCCCCCCGGCTACTTATGTTACCGCTGTCGTGAGAAAGGCAAGCTGTTCTAATATAATCATTGAAAGCTAAAACTAACGGTGTATTATCAGGACACTGGATCCAAGCTTGCCCCACAAATAATGACCCCAAATTTGATGGGAAGTATAGAGTAAAACGATCAACCGGTATACCCCGTTCATTACAAACCAAGGTCGAAAAGCCGGAATCCCTCACCCTGGACGGCTCAAACGAGGATCCGAGGAACACAGGTGTCATGGTTAATGCCGACGGCGATTTCGTCATAGCGAAGCCTGACAAGGCAGCCTGGGAATTATACCAGGAGAAAGCCAAAGCCTCCGCAGCAGCCGCAGCAGAAGCAGCAGCAGCAGAGTACAGCAAAGAACTGCAAGCACGTGGTTTAGAGTGTCCGATTGACAAGCGAATGTTTTTAGAGCCCACTAGAACTCCGTGCTGTCAAAGGACATACTGCAATGATTGTATTACCAATGCATTAATCGAAAGCGATTTTGTATGCCCTGGCTGTGGAACGGAGGGAGTATTACTCGATAATCTTACTGTTGATGATGAGGCTATCAGCAAGATCAAAGAGTACGAAGCTGAAAAAGCGGATTCGAAGAGAGAGAAGGACAAGCAACAGGCAAATGACAATGGTCCCGGTATTGACAAATCAGCCATGCAAGGCAAAGGGCCTGTTGCAAATACGGAGTCTTCCCCCCCAGTTCCGCCTAGTCAACCAGCTTCGAACAAAAGACCTGCTGAAGATGAACCTTCCCGTACTGCCACTGGTGGATCAAGTCCTAGTTCGTTATCCAAAAAGCTGAAGACAAACGACAAGGCCGATTCACAAAATACACAGGCTACTGGGCCTGTGGCCAATTTTCCAGCTTTCCCTTTCGGCCAGCAGATGCCATTCGGAAATTTTGGATTCATGCCGAACCAGGGGATGCCTACGATACCAATGTCTGATCCTATGAACTCTATGGGTGTTCCTTCGTCTGGTGGTTTCCCACCTAACATGGATCAATCGTGGAATCCCATGAATGCTATGAATTTTAGCCCTGCCCCAGGAATCTATGGTGACAATGTGAACAATTATGCCACACCGAACCTTTACAACGGCGTCGGAGAGCCATCTATGAACATGTTCCACATGCCTCAAATGATGGGACTTCAACCGAATCCTGGTCTTGCGCAAGGTCCCGGAATAGGTCGATTTTCAAACCAGCAGAGAACAACGTTCAGTACGCCATTTGCCAGGGAAGAAGATACGGCTTATTTTCGGCAACCTGTTAATCCACAACGGCAC
Organism: Aspergillus piperis CBS 112811; assembly: GCF_003184755.1. NCBI lineage: Eukaryota > Fungi > Ascomycota > Eurotiomycetes > Eurotiales > Aspergillaceae > Aspergillus > Aspergillus piperis. The sequence goes on from NW_020291605.1 coordinate 532,733, forward strand.
CAAGCGAGACACAGGAGGATACGACCAAGTGACTATCGAGAGCTCTGAGGTGGTAGAGAAAGTCACTTCGACGTGTCCGCGGTTGTTAGGTCTCAGGTCTCCCTTTTTCCGTTATGTCTTGCTGTTCACCCCGTCATGCTCTATTCTTTCTATGTTCATCGGCGTTCATAGCTGCTACCTGATTCATTGTCATGTGGGCATGTGCATGTTGCAGGCTTTGCCCCTTTGAAATTTGCACATTGTTGGAGTTGAAAGGATATGGTTCCGGCTCTGACGGGCTTGTTATTTGAAGGTGCAATTGAATGTACACAATGTAATATTAGCGCCACATTAAGCAACTTGCCAAATAAAAAGTCTAGCGACTACCGATGCGTTTATTAGTTACAAAGTGGTCGTAGATAGTACTAATCTTCATGAGAGATCAAAGCCGCTCCGCCATTGGGTATCCACATACGGGAATTGCCTTCGTGAAATCAAGATATAACATCCATCAAAACCAGAGCTTTATTAGAATGACACGTAAATTTCGATACATTACAATGTTTAGGGGGCATATCAGATACTCATGTATATATAATTGTCTGTGGGCAATGGTATCCGTCGTTATCTACATGCATAACCACCTGAGGATCCTGCGACGTCCCACATAGACGACCTCGCACATGTAAAATTCTATGTGAAGTTACGACTCTCTAAGCAGCAGAGATGTAGAGGTTATTCAAACAGCATCGGGCATCTGATCAGATAACAAGAGTAAACTCAACTAGTTGGTTAACTGAAAAAGCTATAGATAAATACTGGGCACGCAATAACTTAAGTTAACTAGTTATGTTCCGGCCTGACTAATGGAGCCCCACATGTCATTTTAGTACTCCGTAGTAAATAGTCCCAGGAAACCACCCCAGTTTATCCCATCCCTATCTAATTACCATCCAACCTCTAGTACACCTGCACCACCTTTCTGCATCGGTTGTTATTGCATCCTAACGTTATCGCGGCTGTCAGAAGGTTATTACAAGATACCTACCCAGTGGACCCGAAATTTTATACGTATTCTCAAGCCGCGCCCACCTGTCCCGAAAGATAGCACATCTGATCTTCAACTTATAAGATCCATCCATCATCATGGCCAAGTCATCGAATCACAACAGTAGCACCCGAAATCAGTTGCAGTGTACACTCGACAAACATCCCCAGGCTAGCGTGCTTGCCAGTTGTTACAGCGTCAAATCATCCACTTCCGTGATCGATAGTTTCCACTACTGCACTACCGCGGGGGCCGGTACGATGCCCCTTTCCGCAATCGATCATTATGGTCTAAACTTCGTAACTAACTGCTAACTTCTGATCATCTTATTAGGGACACAGTGGTATCCCTGAGGTCCCTTCGGGGTCAAAGACATCTCCAAGTCCTCCCTTTGGACTCTCCATCGCTCCAGGCGTGGGGGTTAGTTGGCCGGGCAATATATTACCGGAATATAAAGGGGAGGCAATGCATACTATCCCGGAAGAGTGTGAGAGGCTCTTCTGTGACACATTGTCTGCGATCTTTCTTGGTGAGAGGAGCTTCGCTGGACAAGAGTCACTTGGGGTAGGTGCGTCTCAAAGCCGGCCGAACAATAGTATGCCGATTGCACAGTGGTTCGAGCTGTTGGATTACACCAGCGACACTATACACCGTGGTTTTGTAACCAATGCGAGCGGCGAACCGACCTTGTTTGTTTTCCTTGCAGAGAACGCACTCGGTCACGGTCTGAAAACAGGGTATGTGCACCAATGTTCTCGTCTAAATGTAGACGAGGTATAAACCCGTGGATATCACTAACATACTGTCGTGTTTGTTCCCCATAAGGTTGATTGCCCTGTTTGAACTTGCTAATATATCTGCTTTTGGGTGCCCCCGAATTGTGGCATGTGTACCCCGTTCGCACGATGCAGTTGAACTAGAAGCTGTACGGAACCTCGGTTGGTGCGGATTCAGTTTGACTACTTTGCAACCGTGGAGTGGTGCAAGAGACGTCGAACGCTCGCTTAGCACTAAATGGCTTTTCTTGGATGCGGAGGTTTAGCTATAGGCAACCAAACAGCTAGTTCACTTATTCTAACAAGGAGCAAAGGCCAAATGATATGAATAATCCTTATATATGTATTGATTTTGGGTTATGCTTCCATTCCCTAGTCAGGCCGAAAATGGCCTCACATTTGTATTTGGCACATCAGCCGGGATCCATAACTATCATTATTTTGTCAGATGACCATGTCATGACTCGTTCCGATCACTAGATCGCCAAGGAACGGGTGATGACCTCAGTATGATACCTACCCATTTCCATATACCTCACTGTAACAACTGCATCTTTTATGCTAGAGATACTAGAACTATGATAAAAACTAGCAGCATTCTTTGATGCTCTCGCCATTTGGTTGCTACACATGCCCCCCTATTCACGTACTTCACAGGGCAAAGATCCTATATCCAAGGCTCTATGTTTCCTAAATTCTTGCTCCAGCCATCTTTCTTCCGAACCAAACAGCGAAGCGTGAGGTCCAGAGTGCCATCTTCGGAAGAAGGATCCGGACAATTTCTGAAGCCAAGTGACGCCGGTTATCTGGAGGGCCATGTTTCATGCATCCGCTGTTCACACTGTGCAGCAGATATATGCCTGACGTCGCAGATAATCAGCAAAGGATTCACCGGTCGCTATGGCCGTGCCTATCTTGTGTCCGGCGAGCCTGCGCTCGCTAGAGGACCTTCACCAACCGATACACTTCTAAATACGATGATACAGCAGCCCGTGCCGCGGAGACTGGTCACTGGTGCGCACACAGTAGGCGACATCAACTGTTCCATTTGCGGAAATGTGCTCGGCTGGAAATATATAGCTGCTGAAGAAGAGTCGCAACGTTACAAGGTCGGCAAGTTCATTTTGGAGACCGAAAGGGTTATGACATCTTCTTTTTGGGAATCGCCCGCCTTTGTTGAAACAGCATTACTCCCGGCGTATACCAGCTCTACCGAGGTTGGACATGACCAACCTTCGAACAGTATAGAATTTGATAGCCAGAACGAAGATGAATGCGAGGACTTATTCTCTGGAATCTGGTCCCCTGGGTTGGCTGTACGCCGAAGAAATCGCAAACTGCCCGAACGCCGGTCTTCTCTATTCGGAATCACAGCCCTATGATAATGAGTTATGCTCTTGCGCCTAATGAAGCTTCATGAGAATCTCCATGTTTGATGAAATGAAGTATGACCCAACGGCCCCGCAGTTTCAGACGGAGCAAGGTGGGGTTGTTTGCTACGAAACCGCCTTGCTTTGTGCACCAGACGGCTCTGATTCTTTGATTCATTTTCTCCTTTTCTCCCTTATGGTTCGTTGGGAGCTACCTTAATCAGTAATAATAATAAGTGGTATCACAATAGAATTCACAGATAACTTGGTGGCTATTTCTGTATAATGTATATTTATTTCTGCGGCCTCGCTTCATTGGGTATCATATCCGAATTAACGCTCTAAACCTTTGAGCAAATGCTAGCATGATAGAGCACTTCCTCAGGTGATCTCTAGCTGCTACAAAGGGTTGATAGACAGAGCACCAGACACGTTGATGCCTCTGGCGATCAGTATACCCAGGTTCATTCAAGGTTATCGCCTGCTCGTGCTCTCTTTGTATCGCCTCCCGCGCCCTCTTCCGGAGCCGATCGTTTTGGTACAGTCTCACTGTTCTGGGGTGGCTTCTTGCTCGCAGGTTTTCTTTTGATAAACGCAGAAAGGTCATTTGCTTCTTTTGTGACAGCATCGAGATGAGCCTTTTGCTCCGAAGGGGAATGCCCCATGATTTGACCCAAAATACCCTTCAGCACTGTGTTATCTGCATCGCTTTTCTCAATAGCAGATACTGGCGGGCGTCGAAGATCGACGAGCTGTCAATGTTCTTAGTAACTGTAGCCGAAACAAAGGAAGTAGGAAGGGTATGCGATGAAGGGATTTGGAAAGAAGGCTGTTGCTTACCCTTTGCTCCATGTCTGCTATAATGTCTTTGACATTTGCTATTCTTCTCTTCATAGCGGTCACCTTGTCCTCATCCAATGAAGTATCGGCGACCAACTTCTTCTGTTCTTGATCCATCCTCAGACGGCAGCTTTCAATAGCCTTTTCCATTTGAGCTGCGGCCTCTTCCCTCATTCCCTCGTCGACCGGCCCTTTGAGGGTACTGTCCTCTTGGGAGCTGTCATTCTCATTTTTGACGGAGCCAAATTCTAGGGCAAGAGAAAGCTTGTAGTGACATTCTGCAACAGAAGGATCTTCAATCGGAAACAGAGACTGTCTTAGATCCAGAGACGTCCTCAAGTCCGTCACCGCATCTAAAAACCTTTCTGCCTCCAGTGAGATTTCCGCTTGTAAATCGTACGTATCCGCGAGACGTTCTTTGACGTGTCTGAGATCTGGAGGCAAATCTGCGGATTTCCCTTTGCCAATTCCCTCCTCTAACGTAGTCATCTTTTTGTGGTATAGCACGCGCGCCAGGTCAAGAACTTCGAAGGCATTGGCAAAGTCGTCTTCGTCATCGGCCGCAGCTTCCTCACCGTCGGCCTCGTCTTCCGAATCCGAGTCGTCAAAGTTCTCATCACCAGTGAATTGGAAGTATGGCTTAGCTGGAACATCACCAGTATTTGACTTCTGGGCTCCCGCGGACTTCTCAGGTGGGCCCTGGGCGACAGCTTTCTCAACGATACCTGCGGTTGTGCCTGTTGCCGCAGCGGATGGCCTCTCGACAGATGCGCTGCTCGGCTGTGATTCTCCAGCTACCTTGGACCCAAGCACATCGCTCTTGCTGACGGCAACATTATAGAGGGCTTTTCCGTAGGCGAATAGTAAATCTGCATTTTCCAGCGCTAGTTCTCCGTTGAGCTCTGCTTGAAGTTCCGTGGCCTCAGAATATAGCTCTGCAGCGGCGTTGTAATCCTTGATGGCATCTTTGGCGGCAGCTTGCTTGATAAGGTCGTCCAAAGCTGTTCGAGTCTTTGTACTATCGTCTTTCGGGGATGTACTTGGTTCCATTATGGATGTGTGTGGTTGATGGTAATGTAATGGATGAGGAACGAACCAGAACCAACCCAACAAGGAAATCCCTCCAATAGGCGGGGGGAAATATTTGATAATCGGGGGTGGAAAGAGGAGTATCACGAAAAGAGGCTACTCTGGCGAAATTTATGGTGCCTTTGATCAAAATAGGTCTGGTGTGATGATCAGTGCATGAGTACTGAGAAAGATCATGGATAATGGCCTTGTAGGTTGTCGCAAAAGTGGAACAAATCGCGTGGGGGACGCGCGTGCCGCCATCACCACCGCCACGACGCGTTCTGCTTGATCTACTCCATACGTCAATGCCTCATCCAGGTAGGTAATGGTTAATCAGTCGACCGGCGTTGGCAGGATCACCTTGTACTGACAGCGGTTCTCAGTTCTTCCCTCGCTCTCTCCATTTCCTTGAGTTTTTCCCTCTTCACCCATTCCGAGGAACTCTACGAGTTTCTTGTCGTGACATTGTCCCCGCACGATATCCGGCAGTTAGACGCGCATTCGACCAAGAGCGGATTTGCAGTACCAGTGTCGCAGTCACAATCTACTATCTGAATTATGGACTCGGACCCCGTACCTTCATCGTCACCCGGATTTGGAACTCCCGCCTATCCATTCCGAAAGAACAGACCCAATGCGCTGCCTACGAGGACATCGGTCCTTCCCATACTGCTCCCTCCTTCGACTCTGCGGCCTGTGGCCTTCCGTACCTTCACGCGCAAGCATAACCTAACGATATCCTCTTCTGCGCTTCAAACACTAGCCACCTTCGTGGGGAAGAATTGTGGCTCGGCATGGCGCGAAGAAGGTCTCGCAGAAAGAGTACTTGATGAAGTGGCCAAAGCCTGGAAGAAAGCTGGCGGTGGTGTCATTGTCGATGAGGGTAAGGGCGCCTCACTGAAAGCCATCCTCCAGGCTTTAGAGAGCAATATGAGTGGGGGAAGGGTAGTCTCTGGGAAGCACGCCACGTCAGATGAGGTCCCATCAAGAACGACAAGCCCCGGCCAAGGAACCAGACGCTCTAGGGCCGATCCGCCATTGTATGCAGCGGCAGGGCTGGAAGGAGAAGGTCCAACAGAAACTTCCGATGTCCCCTCACACCCGAGACATTGGGTTAAAGTTATCGAGGCGTTTGATATACCGCGATTGACTTATAATGCGGATAAGAAATACTTCGAAGTCGCAAGATCAAGGCCTACCCTATTCCCCCCATCCTCTCACAGAACGAATTTGTTCAGAGATCGTTACAATGTCATCCATCAACGTCTACTTCGGCATGAGTCATTCCATTCACCGTCCGGTCCCTCGCGTATCTTGCGCCAACCATCATCTTCTTTAGCGGTTACCCAAGGCTACAAGCTCACACCAATCGCGAATTTACTCGGGAGAAATGGCACATCACACCTTATTCTAGGTTTACTCTCAACGTCCCCAACGGGCGACTTAACACTGAGCGATTTGACGGGGAGTATTTCCTTGGATCTTAGACACGCGCGGATGGTGCCTGAAGATGGAGCTTGGCTCGCTCCAGGGATGTTTGTCCTCGTTGATGGGATCTATGAAGAAGAGGAAAATGTCAGGGGGTCCACTCTAGGCGGCAATTCCGGGGTTGGGGGTGCCATTGGAGGAGTTTTCGTGGGCGTTTCCATATGCGGTCCTCCCTGTGAGCGGCGGGAGACATCTCTTGGGATGAACAACCAACAAAGTGGCAGGGAGGTCAGTTCTAGTGGAGGACTTGGATGGATTGACTTTCTGGGAGTCGGAAGTGAACGTGCACGTGGCCCGCGAATGAGGCAGATTGAAACCAACTACCTGCGGGATGTAGCTAAAAGCGAGCGCCGGTTAAGGGTGGTTGCTTTGGGGGAGGTCAATCTGGATAACATGCGGACCCTGGACGCATTGCGGAAGGTCTTCAGCGTCTATCACCATTTGCCTTCGGAGGAGCGGCCAAGCATATTTGTCCTAACGGGGAATTTCGTGCAGAAAGCGATTATAAACAGCAGTGGCCAGGCGGGCAGCATTGAGTATAAAGAACATTTTGATGCTCTCTCCTTGATACTGTCGGAGTTTCCTTCATTGTTGCAGCACTCGACATTCATATTTGTTCCGGGCGACAATGATCCATGGCCGTCGGCTTTCTCAGCTGGCGCCGCTTCCCCAGTCCCCCGCCATTCGATTCCAGATTTATTTACTACCAGGGTGAAACGTGCATTTGCTACTGCCAACTCGCAGTCGGACTCCTCACAGTCATCTGGGCCTCCTGGGGAGGCAATATGGACTTCAAATCCTTCCCGCCTTACCCTATTTGGACCTGTCCATGATATTGCGATATTTAGAGACGATATCTCTAACAGATTAAGACGAAACGCTGTAAACCTCTCCCACGGCGCCGATACCGCGATGGCTGAAGACGCGCACGCATCTCCTGGGGAGCCTACCGACCATCTCGAACCTCACAGCCAGAGCCCACAGACAGGCACTGATTCTAATCCAACCCCGAGTACAACTCTTTTCGCTCGAAGGCTTGTGAAATCGATTCTAGACCAGGGCACTTTGTCGCCTTTCCCGCTTTCTTTGCGGCCCGTTTTGTGGGATTACGTCTCTTCCTTACAGTTGTATCCGCTTCCAACTGCAATCATTCTTGCAGATCCAGAGGCCGCACCGTTTTGTATAACGTATGAGGGCTGCCATGTGATGAATCCTGGCCGGCTTGTTCCGGAGGGCGAACTATCGTTTGTCCGGTGGATTGAGTATGATGCCGTCAAGAATCGAGGCAGGATACAACAGGAACGCCTGTAGCGGGGGAATACGTGACGGAACTTATGCACTAGGTGCTAGAAAAATTCTGATTTCTTGCGAAGTTAACGACTTGGTGTTATGTAAATATACAACTGTGTTTTGACGTACGGTGAGCGGTTATATTCGCATCATGCAATGAACGGGTATTGTTATAGGACACAATGGAAACGATTTTCCTTTTTTTGACCCTCCGACACCCGAGGCATATCTCCTCACCTCATTAGACTATAATCTTCCCAAGACATTAGAATTCAACCACAAAGAGCACCTGCCAAAACGTACGCATGCGTTCGGCTACCACGGCAGCTGGCATAATAGGGAGCCTCTAATCACAAAGAGCTCGACCTGTAGACACTGTACAAGACGCAAAAAACGATGGTCAAGAAAACAAATACGTTTCAAGTGAAAAGAAAATAGATGCATAAGATGCACTAGTCCAGGCAGTGGTCGTGAGCGGTTTCAGTCGATCATGATTATGTCCTCTTTCTGCGCTGCCGTGTCTGCCTGGGAAAGATTGCTTTTGTCGTTCGGCAAGGTTGTAAGCGGGTCTGAGAGGGAAATTTTAGCACCGTCTGCTGTCCCTTTTTCGGTTTCCGAGGCCGAGGTTCCTGGATTGTTCGATCCATTAAAGTTGGCAGCAGAATCAGCAGGATCGTGTTTGGGATCAGCCCGAGAGGCAGCAAAGCACTTCTCAAGTTCTCGTAAGAGGTTTCCGACTTTATTGACTTCTGCCACGACTCCAGTTTCAAGCCCTTTCCAACCATCGCCCTTCGACGTATACAGTGTCTGTCTGAGTCTGGCTGTGATACTGTCATCGTTCTTACTATTTCCTTGGCTGTTTGCGTCCTTGAGTACCCAAACCGACCGGTTCTGGTGCGAAGCAGCCACCAATTGAAACCGAGCCTCGTCCCCAGGGTAGTGAATTTGGTACGTCCTAGCGTTGCGCACTGTTACGTGCAGTCTCAAAGGCCCACTGTATGAGGTATTGGCCATTAGCTGGTCCAAAGCCCTCATCAGGGGAAGCGTAAGCGTGAGAAGCTCAACAACGGTATCAAGTCCCGCCTCGGTGGAAGAGCGGTTAAGACTAGACGCAAGGGATTCCTGAATTCGGCGGTGCGGGTTTTGGAGACCGAACTGTATGCCTAAACGCAGGCCAAATAAAGACTCGGACCTAGATGCCAGCTCAGTAGGGCTGAGCTCCATGAGAGATTCGTTCCTTGACAGATGTATATTGAGGCTAGCCGCAAGATCTCTCTCTGGACCATAAACAAAGGATATACTCGATAGCGAGAAGGTCCGAATCTCTACCTTTTTCCGTTGCAGTGACTCAAGAACGGAGAGCACACACTCAAGCCTCTGCAGATTCTCAAGAAGGCTGGCGATGACCGGGTGACCAGCAGGTGCAAGCAAACGCATCGCAAAGCCACTGCCTCCCTTTTGAAACACTAGTGAGCGATCCCAGCTCGAGATAAGTGGACCTAATGTAGCCGTAGAATCGACTAAATTGCCATAAGCTACCATGATAGCACATTTTTCACGAGGATCAACTCCATGGAAAGCAAGACGAATAGTGTCTCTAATGAGACTCTTCTTCTTTGCCTTGATGGGCATGGCTGCCCTAAAAACACTAGGAAGAGTTGATACATCGTACCGGACAAGGATATCTGGCACCCGGAGATCAGGTTCGACCTTCAACTTATGTGGGGGAGGATGGAACTTGATAGACTGCAAGTCCGATAAGTAGCGTGCATTGGAATGAATGGCCAGAATTCCTGAAAGACTGTGCCCGAGGTTCGCGAGGTATGCATCGTCCATATCATAACGTGCGGGGAAGAATGAATCTGTGACAACCTGAGCGGAACGGAGAACAGACTGGCCACGGCCGCTTCCATGAGGGACGGGAGGACCCTTTGCAGGCACCGTTGGGCGAAGTTGCACAACCCACCAAGAATCGCCATCCATGCTGCTAGTTGCTGCCACAATCCAATTCCGTCCCCAGAGCTGATGAGAAAAGAGTGTGAAGCGTAGCACGTTCGGTGGGAAGATCCTTCGAATATCAACTTTCCATGCCCTCGGATTGAGTGGCACGAATCCTAGCATTTTGACCTTGGATTCTATTTCTTCTATAGCTGCATTGCAACGGATTCGAGCAACACGGGAGACAATGTCCTCAACAGAGGATCTTTCAGGATTGCGCTCCAGATCAGAGCGGTCCGAGACAGTCGGGGTGGCTGATAAGATACTCATTCCGGACATGGGTTCAATGGAGACTCGAAGATGCCTAGTTTCCGTGAGCTGGGCATCGAGTTGGCAATCACCGGGCTCAATTCTTGTTAAATGAGCACGCAAGGATAGGAAGCCAGTTGAGAAAAGCGAGCTTTGTCTTATCTTGTTGTATGCCGAAGAAAGGATGTGAGAGACATGCAGTGCGATGACACTTCGCAGGACAATCTCCATAGAGAGATTTTCTGCATCAAAAGCAATATCTTCACATGGCACCTCCCCCCCATCCCTCATCCAGCGGAACTTCAAAGACGGTAACCCAGGGCTTTCGCTGTCTGACTTGCGATGGCCTCTCCTGATTCCGATCTCAAGCCAGCTTTTAGCTCCAGGCTTCAGTGTCCAGTACTGAACGACAAGTGTTCGGTGCAGCAACTCAACCCGCAAACCTTCAGACCAGGAACCTCTAGCCAATTCAGTAGCTTGCTTGAATAATGTGTTGACTTTATTAGTCAACACCAGGTTATGTAACAAGTCGAAGCACCCGGTCAAGCCACTATTTTGAAGCACGTCATTAATCGTCATTTCGAGCTCGTTCAATAATCGGCCCTTCAAAACTGGTGGTGAAGGCGAGAAGAGGAAACGTATATCGACAAAGAAAAACTGCGAATTTTCGTTCTCTTCGCCAATGGAGAGGTCAAGTTCGAATTCGCCGGGGACGCTAAATGTGACCCGGCCATCATGAACCCGGTAATTCCTGAATGGAGGAGGAATCTCTTCTTGCACCACGAGTCGTGCACCGATTAATCGATTGATTTTCTGTAATTTCCTGAGCGTTCCTCGGACGGTCAAGCGCCGTGGGGGTTTGTAGCCGAGCTAGAATTCGGCGCAAACAACATTAGAGAGATGGTCAATATTGTAGAAGATAACGAAGCTTACATCGGACATTGACGCCACCTTGCCCCTCGACAAAACTTCCAGTGCGGTCTTCAGATCAGGATTTGCTACCTGTGCCTGAACGAGGTCTCTTTTCATGTCTCCAACCCATTGTAACGCATTCATATACGCTTGGTGCCGGGTGCGAATGAAATTCTGAATGTCGATCAATTTACTAACATCAGCTGCTTGTCGACTCCATTGAGAGAGGACGAGCAGTTTTATGAATTCGGCTCTTTTAGCGTGAGAAAATTCTAATATTCGAAGCTTCTTCCGTATGTTTCCAGGAGACTGATTTCCAGGCGACTTGCCGGTAGTTGGAGCTGTCGAGGGGTGAAATTCATGAGAATTCACCTGCATCTCCGCCATTTCAGTAATCAAGTCCGATAGATCGTTCCAGCACTGCTGTACGGACCTATTGACCAATTTCGCGAAAGGGAAGAACCCTTGTGTGATATGGGGCAATTCAGGTGGTCCTTTAGTTACCCTTGATGCATGATTTGCTGAGACTGTCTCCGCGCCTCGAGTTTGACTGGCGTTCTTTTCGACGCCATTAACATGAACAGGACCATCTTGTGCATTGGCGCCATTGATTTGAGCAACTTCTCCCCGAGGATGTGACAGTCCATCTTGAGGATAGGTGTTACCTGGCCCGTGTCTTAGTCCGCCAATGTTGGCATTGTCCATGACGACTCCCGGCATGTTCCGTGCATAAACGTGCTCCTTGTATAATTAATCCCTCCCCTCCTTTACCCCTCGCACAGCACAGAACGAGCGGCTCAATATGGGGCCTTTCTGATACCGGAGGAACTGGCACCGGGGTAGGGAGGGAAGCTGACTATGCTGGGTAGGTCGGCCGAAGACTTCAATGTAATGCCATTTATGTTCTCTTAACCAGAGCGCAAACGGTTGGTTTGTGGTTAGCGACCGGATCGAGAAACTGTAACTGGCGCGTTATGCGCTCAACGTAGGGGGGCGGTTGACGACTGATTGAATGAACTCAGACCGAGGTGTCAGGGTCTCGTTGCTCTGGGGATCTCAGATTGAGGCAATGGCCCAGCGCATAGGCTTGGCTGTGCACAAAAGTGGCTTGATAGATATGACTTTTAAAATTTGCCTCGATGGGACAGAGATGCGACGCTAATTTGGAAGAAGTGACTGCCGTGTGATATGCAGGGTATCGAAAACCGAAGGCGGGGAGCTAGGTGATGTCAGAATAACCCTTTAGAAGAATAGGAGACGTGTAAAAGACATTCGCAAGATGAGCGATTGAAGCGTAAATACTGTGGGATCAAAGGTGGCGGGATGGATACCAATATGCTTGCAAAAGCGTTGAGAATCTGTGAAAGTACTGGTGGATGATCGAAAGATGAGGCCTGCGCGATGCGATGCAAATGCATGAGCACGGGATCAGCCAGTAGCTAGGTTTTGGTGCCTTTGTGCCTTAATTTTCTGCCCGGCTAAAATTACAATACCATACACTAAATTCGTTGAAGTCTATCTGCCGAAAAGCTATATGACAGGTAATATTGATACCACTAAGTTACAGTTACACCGCATTCCAGAACCAAATGGTTAGGTTCTCCGAAGCCTCCACCCGCAAGTTACCTACTTAGAGAGAGCTCCTCAGCGCCCTAGATAAGTAGATAAGTACTCGACCCAGGTCTCCAAGCTTCCTCCATCCCCGGCCGCGCTATACGGTTGTCGGACCGGAGAGCTATCAATCACCCTACTGCTAAAATTCTATCAATCAATTCCTGGACAGAGAACATCATTACGCCCTTCATTTGTTGCTCTTGCTGACGTCTCCTCCCCTTTTTCGAGCTCTGCCTGTTACTCGCTTCCAGCCTGACCGTCATCAATAGCACTACTACTATTATCCAGCCAACATCTTTCCTGCAGATTCCGTTTCACAGCAAAGCAAGCACAATTGTAAGTAGCAATTTCCTATTCATTTTTAGCTGTCATTATGCGTATAGCATACCTATAAATCTACTACCAATTTACCAAAGCCGCCCTTTGTACGACTTGTTCCAGCGTATACGTTAACCAGCTTCAACAACATTCTACAGACAAGCGTGTTCGGTCTAGCTGTTCTCGTTTTTGGATATGTGAGCAATTCATAATGCAAAATTGCACCAATTCTTTGGAAGTTCAGACCGCTTCCATCCGTCCTCCACCTCCAGATTTCCCTGGAGATGACACCAGACCGACATCTAAGAAGGAGCTCGCTGGATGGTACAGCTATGGCTGGGCTGCCGAGGTTTTTACAGTGTGCGCTATGGGTATGCATCTCTCAAACAGGCCGAGAAGTACACTTTGTACACCTCCTAATATAATCTAGGATCGTTCCTCCCCATCACCCTAGAGCAAATGGCTCGAGACCGCGGTGTACTTCTTTCCGATAAGACAACACCGTGCAGTGCTTCTTGGAGCTCTCTAGAGCTGACCTCACCATCGAGGACATGGAACACCATCTTTGATACCACTGCATCTATTAAACCAGGCTCACCCAGAACAAGCCAGTGCATTATCCATATTCTCGGCGTTGAAGTCAACACTGCAAGCTTCGCTATGTACACATTCTCACTGAGTGTGTTCATACAAGCCATCTTGATAATATCAATGTCAGGTGCTGCGGATCACGGAAGCTACCGCAAAATGCTGTTGGTCATCTTTGCACTTATCGGGTCCGTTTCTACAATGCTGTTCCTTGCAGTCGTTCCAAGGCTCTACCTTCTAGGTGGGTTGTTAGCGATTATAGCTAATACATGTTTTGGAGCTTCTTTTGTACTATTGAATTCTTTTCTGCCTCTGCTGGTTCGCTATCATCCCATATTGCTGGGTGGACATGGTGAGGAGGATTCACCCACCGAGCCCAACCATGATTCGACCTCTACAGCCGATGGCTCGGGTCAAACCGACGAAACTGAAGTAACATCATTGCTTCGGCCAGAACAAAGCCGCAATGCCTCTACTACGGGCGATGATACTCAAGTGTTTGCCTCGAAAACTTCTCAAGAATTGAAGCTCTCCACAAAGTTATCCTCAAACGGGATCGGGATCGGATACATAGGTGCAGTGATACTGCAAGCAATTTGCATCCTGGTTGTTGTCGAAACTCACCAGACAACATTCTCGTTACGCCTAGTCCTCTTTTTGATTGGGCTCTGGTGGTTTACCTTCACCATACCCGCGGCAATGTGGCTACGTGCCCGGCCCGGCCCGCCCCTTCCATATGGGAAGGAGACTCGTACATGGACTAGTTATATGGCATACGCTTGGAAATCTTTGGGCAGAACAATAATGCGCACTCGACATCTGAGAGATATCCTGTTGTTTCTGGCAGCCTGGTTCCTCTTAAGTGATGGTATTGCGACAGTCAGCGGGACGGCCGTCCTGTTTGCAAAGACACAACTGGGAATGCAGCCAGCCGCTTTGGGGCTAATAAACGTCATTACGATGATTGCAGGAGTCTTTGGAGCTTTCTCTTGGAGCTTTGTGTCGCGAGCATTCAATCTCCGAGCTTCACAAACGATAGTTGCTTGCATTATATTATTCGAGCTTGTGCCGCTCTATGGTCTCTTAGGCTTTATCCCCGCAATCAAAAGTCTAGGGTACTTAGGCCTCCAACAACCATGGGAGATGTACCCATTGGGCGTCATATATGGTCTCGTCATGGGTGGGCTTTCTTCATACTGTCGGAGCTTCTTTGGGGAATTGATCCCTCCGGGATATGAGGCCGCATTCTATGCTCTGTATGCCATCACTGATAAAGGTTCCAGTGTTTTTGGTCCCGCCATTGTTGGCATCATCACCGACCGTTACGGGGAAATCCGACCTGCGTTCGTCTTCCTGGCTGTCCTGATTCTGCTTCCTTTACCATTGATGCTTTTGGTCGATGTAGAGCGTGGAAAGAGGGACGCGCTTTCACTTTCGAAGGAACTCGAGGGAAGAACCAGACAGGAGGTGCCGGCCTATGGAGCTGTCACCCAATGCCCGTCTCATAGCGAGGACCTAGTGGAATAGAGGCGATAGGATGACTTGTAATTCATGTTTTTACTCGTCTGAGTAGATGTGGCAATCACCCGAATGTGTTACTTGGTGTGGCCGAACAATGGCCCTGTTTGTACTGCCCCAGGTCTAGGGGACTGGATTGTTTATTTTAATAGCGCTTAGTAACTATATAGGCGGCATCCGCTGTACCTGATGTCCACCAGTACTTGCACTCAATTACCCAGCATAGTAGGTAGACACAACGTGAGTACTATGGTTAAATAGAAGTAATTCGAGACCTTGCCATGGAATGTGGCCCAGCTGGAAGGTCCGCAGGAGTAGGTTCAACCCTTGGAGGGGGGGGGGGAGGGAAGGGTAAAGGAGGAATGACTGAATACCAAGTAGTATCTAGTTAGCAACTACGGAGTAACAGCAAGTAAATAACTAATTTAACCTAGTAACTGAACCGTTACTCAATTGAGTAATAAAGGGATCCAAATTGGTCGATGTAGGGGCGGTACCTCGGTACCACTAAGACAAAAGTGGGTAAGTAGCTCCCCAGGGGAGATACACTATGGTCTCACAATAAATAACTAGTCATCATCATCATGGATACTGGTGTCCCATGTGCCTGAGCATGCATCTATGTCTACCATCCCTACCGGCCAATCGACCAAGTCGCCAGTAGCCATCGGTTTAGGTGTCTACCTGGTCACTACGTACTACCCTTTCTTAAGTGAAGTATGCCTAGATTACCAGTCCCTTGGTATGAAGGTCCCTTGCTGTCCAGGGCGGGTCCGGTTGAGCCAGTCAGAATGCTCAGCAGGCCAGCTGACTGCAGAAAGAACAGACTGTCCTCATCGCCTCTTCATAGCTACAGGAGGAGTGGATTAGCTAGTTAATTCAGGCGGATCAGCCTATGATACTACTGTACTATTTATTTAAGAACTATTTGCCTTCCCATTCGCCCCCATCGCTCTTTTCTCTTTCGGTAGCTTCTGCTCTACGCATCACCTGCCTTCCTCTCCCTCCCCTCTCCTCCCTCTACTCCGGGCGGTCTATTGTTTATTTTCATTGACTTTCGAGCTTCTTCGAAAGCCAACTGGGGAAAACGCAGACATCCATCGTGATACCCCCTCCCATTGCCCCCGACTCCGCTGCTATCTCTTCTGTATTCAAAAATGCGCTCCTTCGCGCCCTGGCTCGTTAGCCTTCTCGGAGCATCCGCGGTGGCTGCGGCTGCTGATACCGAGTCTGATGTTATCTCGTTGGATCAAGACACATTTGAGAGCTTCATGAACGAGCATGGTCTCGTCCTTGCCGAATTCTTTGCTCCTTGGTGTGGCCACTGCAAAGCCCTCGCGCCAAAGTATGAGGAAGCAGCCACGGAGCTGAAGGCGAAGAACATCCCTCTGGTGAAGGTTGACTGCACCGCCGAGGAGGATCTCTGCCGGAGTCAGGGAGTAGAAGGTTACCCTACTCTCAAGATCTTCCGGGGTGTTGACTCTAGCAAGCCGTACCAGGGCGCGCGTCAAACAGAATCGTGAGTTCAAGCCTCAAAAAATCGCTGTCATGTATGTGATGTGCCACTGACCCATACGGTGTTTCCTAGTATCGTTTCCTATATGATTAAGCAGTCACTTCCTGCAGTATCCTCAGTGAACGAGGGGAATTTGGAAGAGATCAAGACCATGGACAAGATTGTCGTGATCGGTTATTTCCCGTCCGACGACCAGAAAACTTATCAGGCATTCGAGAAATATGCTGAGTCTCAGCGGGATAACTACCTCTTTGCTGCAACGGATGATGCGGCCATTGCGAAGAAGGAAGGTGTCGAGCAGCCCTCCATCGTGCTCTACAAGGACTTCGATGAGAAGAAGGCTATTTACGATGGCGAGATCGAACAGGAGGCCATTCACAACTGGGTGAAATCCGCTAGTACTCCCCTTGTGGGCGAGATTGGCCCCGAGACCTACTCTGGCTATATCGGGGTAAGTAGGATCTATTCGTCAACCTGACATTCTCTTGCATCTCGGCTTGACTTTCGATGCCAACTTTCTGGCTGGACTGGCTAATCATTCTTGCACATAGGCTGGAATCCCATTGGCTTATATCTTTGCCGAGACCAAGGAGGAGCGCGAAAAGTACACCGAAGACTTCAAGCCTATTGCCCAGAAGCACAAGGGTGCCATCAACATTGCTACTATTGACGCTAAGATGTTTGGTGCCCACGCTGGAAACCTCAACCTCGACTCTCAGAAGTTCCCGGCATTCGCCATCCAGGATCCCGCAAAGAATGCCAAATACCCCTACGACCAGGCCAAAGATTTGGATGCCGAAGAGGTTGAGAAGTTCATCCAGGATGTTCTGGATGGCAAGGTTGAGCCTAGCATCAAGTCGGAACCTATTCCCGAGTCTCAGGAGGGTCCCGTCACGGTTGTTGTGGCTCATTCCTACAAGGATCTCGTCATTGACAATGACAAGGATGTCCTGCTCGAATTCTACGCACCTTGGTGTGGACACTGCAAAGCGTATGTCTATACGACTCTCCCAGGCTTACTGTAAGAGCGCAACCAACTAACGATCAATATATAGTCTTGCTCCGAAGTATGATGAGCTCGCAGCTCTCTACGCTGACCACCCCGATTTGGCGGTTAAGGTTACCATCGCCAAAATCGATGCGACGGCCAACGATGTCCCGGACCCGATTACTGGATTCCCTACCATCCGACTTTACCCCGCCGGTGCCAAGGACTCTCCCATTGAGTTCTCTGGCCAGCGCACTGTCGAGGATCTTGCCAACTTTGTGAAGGAGAATGGCAAACACAACGTCGACGCCCTTAATGTCGCTCCTGAGGAAACCCAGGAGGGCGGTGATGTGACTGAGGCTGCTCCCTCCGCTACGGAGGCCGAGACCCCGGCTGCCACAGAGGACGAGAAGGCAGAACATGATGAACTGTAAACGGTCTTCCGGTTATGATCCCGCTTAGTACTGTGCCGTATCAATCACTAATTATCTGAAATATTGATTTTCCATTGTTGCCATTTGTAATTTCTTGACCAATCCGTTGTTGGTTGACCTTGTTAGCTAAATTGACCAATTTCTATATGGCCAATGTGGTGAATATACAATTTGCTCCACACTTGTCTACCTCATTCCATGGAATGAAACTCAGGCTTGTCCGAAACTGGAGTCCACGGAAATCCATGTGTAGCATTCACAGGTGAGCCCGATGACTGAATCTTACTCTTACTATAGACAAAAGGCTGGGTTGGCACGTCAATGACTGCTGCAACAGTTGTTAATCCCGACACCGTGACCCCAAATTCAAGCGAAGTGTGTACCAGGGTCGAAAGAGCAAAAGAGCAATAAGACTCTGACATCTAAACCATACATCATCACCGTCTCAGTCTCATGCAAGCGGACACGGTGAATAATACCGTGATTCATGACCCAGGAAGGTGGCTCGATTTTATCACGACTTCACTCTATTAGCTCCCTCGGGTTATGAGCAGTGGAAATAGAGATGCAATGAGGGAAAGAGACTTGAAATTTTTACGAAGTACCCAGTGTTAGCATCTACCTGGTCACTTCTGCTGCTGCTAGGGCTTCCAGCGCATCGAGATCGTCTTCAAACTCGTCAACGGCCTCGGTAGATTTGGCAGGCTCTGTTGTTTTGGAAACCTCTTCCTTCACCAAACTAGCATCTGACTCCTTAGCGATAGATTTTTTCGGGGCACCAGTGAGAGCAGGGCTTTGGATGGTGGTAAAAGGTGAGCTGATTTTGCTCTTCGAAGTCAACGACCAGTCAATGACTTCGTCGGCACCATAACGTTCAGCAAGCCACTCATTGCATTTTTTAAAATGTTGGTTTCCGAACTGCAAAATAATCCAACGTCAAAATCATATGGCCAATAACCGATGGTAACAAGAATCTACTTACGAATCCTCTTGACGCACTTAGCGGGCTTGGATGGACCGATTGCAAAACATAATGCTTCGCTCTATTGATGCCTGTCACACGCTTCCCTGCGGGTGTTCCCCATGCAAGAAAAACAACTCCGCGCGTCCGTACTCGGGCCACCAAGTCTATGGCTTTCTGCGTGAACAATTCCCATCCCTTGTTTGAATGGCTAGCGGCCTGGTGTGCGCGTACAGTCAAGCAAGTGTTCAGCATTAATACACCACGCTCAGCCCAGGGTATGAGAAGGCCACCCTTGTTTGCGGGTCTTTGGAAAGAGGGATAGTCATTCTGAATTTCGTTGAAAATGTTGACGAGGGAAGGCGGGGCAGGAGTTGGAGGGCGGACGGAAAATGCAAGACCATGAGCCTGGTTATAATTATGATAAGGATCTTGGCCGACGATGACCACCTTCACCTTGTGGAGAGGCGTATGACGAGACCTAGTATTCAAGATTAGTTACCCCGATTGCTCATATAAATGATAGCGTCAATTTGGAAGACGATGGCGATTTACCATGAGTAGATATCTTCTTCGGGAGGAAAGATTTTAGCCCCCGATTGCTTTTCCTTCTGGAGGAAGCGCTTCAGCGCTAGGAACTCCGGCTTGACGACTTCCTCCTTAAGCTGTGCCAGCCAGCTCTCGTCGAGAGTGTCAATTTCAAGTTGGAGGAGCTCCTTTTGTTCTGGAGTCAATGAGTCGACCCATTTCTGCTTGTTGAAGCTCGATGAAGACGAAGTGGGCTTTGGGTCGCTGGGTTTGCTTTTGGGGGCCCCAAAGAATGAAGTGATGCTTCCATTGGCCTTGGGTTTCTTGGAATCGGCCTCTGGTGTCGTCAAATGATTAGCATCACGTTTCATGCCCGCTCTACCGGCCATGTTGCCGACAATCGTATGTCGCCTTTTGTAGGTGATTGTGAGAAAGTATGTCTCCAGAGAATAAGGGCCAGAAAAAATGGATTGGGAAGAATCAATGGGAAGAGGCAGACGATGAAGGAGCGTAAATGAAGCTGGGAAGGGAACTTGACAGATTCCAAAAGTGAGGCGAGGGTAAAGAAGAAGAACAAGAAAGAGACAGGATGAGGAAGTGAAAAAGGAGGACAGGGAAAGCCCTTCAACAGGTCGAATCGTCAGGAGATAATGCATAGGAATGGATACTCAAGAAACCCTTCCAGCCGCAGCGGAGCACTGGCCGGCAAACGCGTCGCAGTTGCGCGAAACCCACGCGTTAATTGGGCTTCCATGACAGGTCCGGACCGTCTGGGAGGAGGAATATCAATTCTCCGTTCGATAAAGAATTGGATGTCGTCACAGCGTAATCTTCGTGGTACGCGCTATCCAATACTTCCCCCGTAAGTTAGAGCATAAACTAGTACATTGTAATGACTACTAGTAGGAAATAAGTTGATCCTTGGAGATCTAGACCATTGCGCTTTCCTTGCCTGTCAACCAAGGTACGTGCAAGTCAACCCGGGAATATCCTTAATGGCCAGATACACGTTACTCACTCAAACTAAGGTAGTTGACCTGGTTTATCGATTAATTACCGTTTTATCATGAACTAGTCGTCGACTTACACAAAACGCCACCTGGCATGGCGAGTCATTACTTCTGAGTCATTAAATAAAAACAAAAAGAAAAGCCATGGAGCTTACTTGGCTTGCCGATACCCCTCAATCTAGACGCCGGACGCGGGCGTTGCGAGCATGTGCGACTTGCCAACGACGAAAGGTATGTGATCTCCCATTTTGTGGTGGACTGGTGGCTAAATTCTGACGAGTTCATCTCATCAATAAAAGAAACGCTGCCGCCATCTAGACACAGCAAACGGCGTAAGCCATAATCACGTCCTACAGACAGGCGCTAGCAGCCATGTACCGCTTCAACGGCAACAACAGAGTACCGCGGTCACCGGCGATCAACCGGTTGATACGACCCTGGCCGGTAGCCTTAGCATTCCAAGCAGCGTGCCCTCGAGCACCTCCCAAACTGAACGGTTTGTTGGAGATCTGAATCCAGAAGCTGTGATCAGGGAGAAATTGGACTCTGCCAACGCAAGCCATCTGCGCGATCGAATCGGGCTCTGGATCAGCTCCTCAGACGTTCACGGTCATAGAAAACATGTGCCTAATACTGATCCTGAGTGGACCGGACACCGTCCCCAAAATGGGCCAGAGTTACAATCCGTCGCATCCGCGCTCAATCAACAATATTCATCTGGTATGGATGCCTGTGGCCGTTTGCCCCATTCTACCCGCCATCATCTGTTCTCCATCTATTTCAGCAAGGTCAACCATATCCTGCCCCTTGTCGACCAGGCATCTTTCGCCCAAGCCAGCTCGGATGGCGTCGCATCTGTTTTTCTGGAGAGAGCCATTTGCCTTGTCGCTGCTAAAGATAGGGCGGCTGGTCCTCACCTTCGCTTTAGCAATGATGGCCCCCTCATTTCCTCTCGTTCATTCTGCTCTAAACTATATCACGGATTGGTAGTCGCTTTAAATGTCGGGCTGGAACCTGATAGACTTTGTCGTATCCGCATCTTGACCCTTATGTCACTGCATTGTGAGGGGTACGAAGGTGCAGAAGCGGCGTCTATGCACCTGTGTCAGGCCATTCATCAAGCTCAGACGGTAGGCCTGCATTTGGACCGACCGGGTCGGGCACCCGGCGATTCTCTATTCAACCTTTTCTGGTGCCTATGGGGCCTGGATAGGATGCATGCCTGTATTGGGGGTCGCCCAGTCATCCTCTCCGACTGCGATATCGGAATTGAGAAACCGAAAATTCAGGATATTTCTCCCAGATCCGCCTTTGATATCTGGTTTGCAATATCTGATCTTCTGTCGACCGTGATCTCGCTTTATCGGCCATCATCGGACCATACAGTTGGATGGGAGGGGGAATTCCCTGCATTTGAAGGCATTACAGGCGATAAATTGCAAGGTGACCTGGACTTCACTACACTAGGTATGTCTCTTTAGCATGTCTTCCATCAATCCATGTCTGAGAAGAAACGGTACGGCCTAGCTCAGAGGGAAAGGGGGTTGATCTGTTTCCAAGGACGGTTTGCTAATCACGGAAAGAAAAGGTCTCCTTGAGCTCTACTATCATGCAGTTGCCATACTGTCATGCAGATACAAGGTTACCCACCGGTCGGATGAGTCCAGGCCTTCATATGTCCGCCAAGGTCTTGCTGCCATCCGAATCCACTCCATTGCTGCTATCGAATGCTCCCAAGAGTTACCGCCTTTGCCGATTGTTCCATACGCATTAGCACTTTCTATGGGTGTGTCATATCAACAATTTCGCTCAAGTAAGCTCATCACGCATCTTGATCGAGCCCGAACCAGCCTGGAAGCTTGCTGTACTCTGCTCGAAGAACTGGGCGGGCTCTGGTATTCTGCAGAAGCAACGGCACGACTGGGCCGGAAAGCGTTGCACCAAATTGACGAGGCCGAGCTTGGACATCACCAACATGGCCGGGCTGCCAGTCCCGCCACGCCCACAACCCAGAATCCGAGGGCGTTTCTCTCCCCGCCTCCGGATTCATCTTTCGATCCCGCCCAGGGTACTCAGAGTAATGTACGCAGTGGGGCGCCCTCGACTGCGCTAGGGCAGGAACTTCCGCCCCGGCCATTTTACTCGCAAGATATCAGTGCCCCAGACCCTGAACATGACAGCTTTACGGACATCGACACGTTGTTTGGAGATTTCCTCGATCTCTCCCTGCCCACCAATTTCTGGGACCCCTTGTTCATGGCAGAGCCACCTCCCGGGACCTAGTAGGACACCCCCTCAGGAATTCCAGGCTCGGCTTAGGGCGAGCGTAGTCCTGGCTACAGCATCTTCGGGGGGCCGGCATCAGGGTCTGCGCGCAGGTTCGCAAGACCGACGACAAGGATTGGCTCGAATTTGTGCCGATCTCTATTCGCTACCAAGGCTGACGGGCTCATCACTCGGCCAAGCTTACTTCATGTAGCACTTGAGTAACTCGTCGCTGAATATAGCGAAGTAGCCGGCCCAGACAGAGGTGAGAGCCCAACAAGCTTATCAGATCATCCTTTCGCTAAGATCAGGGCCAATGATTAAGGTAGCGGCAAGGCAGGCAGAGTACGCAGAGGCATGGCGTGACGAGGGGGCAGACTAGTTAGATGGTTCGTTAGGAGAGGCCGAGGGAGTCTAGACGTCGACCGGTCTTGACCGGTTCGTGTTGCGGCCAAGTGGAGTCGCCCGACATCAGATCGTCATCTTCCGACGATTCTCATTAAACGTCAGCCACTGGAGGACCGCCATTGGTGTCCACCGTCCGCATTGTCAATGAAATTATGCTTGTGCTAATTACAAAGTAGCCTCAGCCCCGTTTCCATGAATCCTGGCACTTTTTTTTTCGTGACTCGTAAGGCCCGGAAGGCCATGAGGGCTGCCTGTCGGCTGCTTGTAATTTTAAATTGTTGACCTCCACTTCCAACCAACTCCCCTCCACCCCCTTTCCAACCCGTCTAGTGTCTGTTCTACGTTTCATTTTTCTATAAACTGGGGGATAACCACTTGCCACCTCTTTCTTCCACAGCCTACTCCGTCTGTGCCTTGTATAAAGCTAGCTAGCTGTCCGGGTCCCCAGACTGGAGATAAACCAACCTCAGCCCTAACTAACATCGGCGGGGTCGATTGGGCGCAAATTTCCACTGATTGTTCGAACATTTCCCTCCCTCGCCTCGCCTC
Organism: Aspergillus piperis CBS 112811; assembly: GCF_003184755.1. Lineage (NCBI taxonomy): Eukaryota > Fungi > Ascomycota > Eurotiomycetes > Eurotiales > Aspergillaceae > Aspergillus > Aspergillus piperis. Next base: position 556,451 of record NW_020291605.1, read on the forward strand.
GCCTATATTGCTATCAATTTACTTCCTGCGGCGGTCCCACCACTCTTTTGACACATGTCACGTCTCCCATGCGCAATCTAATCAACAGCTGAAGCTTGCTCGTTTTCTTTCTTTCTTTCTTTCTTTAATTACCGAACGATCAAGCAATTAATCACCCTCACCCTCACCCCACCCGCCTTCCACTTTGTATCTGCACGGGCGTGTGTATACGTGTGCGTGTGCGTGTGCGTGTTTCCATTTATATACAGCAACGTGTACACGGAGGCCTGCGGACTCCGTTACATGTCTTCGCCACAGCCGTTAAATATTACTGTCGTTGCTTATATGCGCTCTTTGCTCGACCCGATAAAAAGATTTACTGCAAGGATGCTACTATGAGCAACCCCTTCATTAAGCCTAGATATCCCGCTGAGGGTTCGGCCGTGTGCAGCTTGATCGCGAGGAGAGGTATTTACCTGTATAATGCTGTTGTTGCGCAGGGCGAGCAATATCACTATAGCCCATCATTTACGGATTTGCATTTGAATTACGGGAGACGGAGAGAGAGAGAGAGTGTGTGTGTATGCGCGCGCGCGCGTGTGTGTGCAACTAGAATACAAGGTCACGGATACTGAACTCCAGTCTTTACACCTATTTATGGCGTCTCCAGCGGAAAGGGAAGGAAGGTTGGCAGTTTCTGCCAATGCCCGACCAAGCGAGGGGATCAAACAAACCAAGGAACGGCGACCAGGCCAGTTCTCAAGGCACCCAATCTCTCAGCTGCAGGGACCCTTCGAGGAATCGATACAGGAAGCCATTGGCATTGGGAACGGTAGATGGGTAGCCAATATTGATGCTCAATCTCGGCGCAAAATCCTACTCGAAAGCCCCAATTATGAACGGCTTTGTGGCAGGAAATGGCGCCAGAGAGCCGATGAAAGGCAAGCACTCGGTCGAGCTCCGGTCCCTTGGACTCGCTCAGCAACATTGCAAACTGACTGCCTCTAGATATCACCCCCTATGGAAACTCATCGCCCAGATGTCCTTTGGGGTCCACCTACTAGTTGGAAAACTCGCCAAGTCCGACGTGGAGGTCTTGAAAATCCTTCAGGTTCATGTAGACGAGATGGATGGATTTCTTAAGAGGACCTCGGAAGATTTTTTAATCATCCAGATTGACGTGCGCACACGGAGTAAGTATCTTAGCCTACCTCTCGAGAATCTAATGGTTTTCGATGAGATGCTGGAGGATCGCAGTTTCCGTGGCTCTATGATCGAATATAATGACAGGATCGAACACGCCATTGATCGATTCGCAACTGCGATCGAAGATTCCCTGAAAGACATCCAAAAAGGCCGGGAGGCGGTGGGTGCGCTATGGACATACCTTCAACAGTCAGCCGAAAAGCATAGTCCATTGCCTGTTAGACTACTGGCTGTCTACCAGGCTATGCTCGCAAACGCGGAGGGCTGGAACATAGCACTTTCGAATCTCCGTCGGAAAGGTGTCGCTCTACAATCGGCCCTTCTTCAGCTTGGCCTAGCCACGACAGAACTGCAGCGACGTGTGGGAGTAGCAAGTCGAAAAGCTGTTGTAAGTTACCAGGGGACTGTTAAACTCATAATTGCGTGCCCGAGCTGAGATTTCGACAGGTGTCCTACATGCGAAGTACCAATGGATTGACCCGAAAGAAATCACTGCGGCAACGATTCATGGAAAGAGGCTCATTCGTTAGCGCGCCGGCCTCGACTCCGAACAAACCTCTTCCCCGTGCTCCGGACCGTCCGGCGACAGCGACCCTCTCCCGGTCGACTGACCGTAATAGGCTCACGCAGAAGAGTGTTCCGAATCTCAGGGCGGCCAGGGAGAATGACGAGCGTAATCCGCACACGAAGCTACCAGACCGAGCCAAGTCTGTCAACGGTACTACTGACGGCTTCGACTCGGAAGGCTTTGTGCTTAAGCTTCGCCGTCTCTCCCGATCCAAGCTCAGAACAAGGGAACTTGCAAGCGAACATCCTGAACCCCTACCAGTGCGCCCTTCCACTGCACCTTCCAGGGCGTCGAAAGCTCGAAGTATATATCTGGAACCACTGAAGTCCCTGCACAAAAGTAAAAGGGAACCAAGTCAGAAGGCTCATACTTCAATGGTGCCAGCTCAAACGGAACGTCCGGTTGCTGCTCAACCTTCAGCCAGACGAGAAACGATGAAAAACCAACTACTGCAGTATTTCAAATCCGACAAAGTGGTTGATGCTTGGGAACATGAAACGCAAAAAGAGAAAAACAATCCTGAGGATTCCTCCCAGGCCAAAAAGGCCGGCCCTTGGAGCGAATTTTGTGCAGAGTCGTCCATCAATGACGATGGCTGTCTACAAATAAAATCGGACATGGTCGGATCTGATCTGAACAATGATATGGCATGGCTCCAGGAGGATGCTGGCGCGATGAATACTTATTCCTTAAAGCCAAAGAGGGATGTCGGACCCAGGATCCACGTCCTTTCGGTCCAATTTAGCCTTGCGCAGGATGATAACGAACTAGAAAAGCAAGACCCTGAAGCGGAGCTTGAAGATACACAATCGGTCATAACAGCTCTTCCTTCCATACCAGCCGCGCCGGTGAATACGGAAGAATTTCATCCTCATTCGCTTTATCCTGGATACAATCTCGGACATTCCCCCGAACCTGCCACGGTCTTTACCTGATAAGGCCAGGATATTTTCAGGCGGCTTCAAGCCTGCCGGGCATGCCATCTGAAAGTCCAAGTTCAGTGTCACTGGGGCCGAAGTTCGCCACACATTGTTGCTTGAACAACTGATCGTTTGCGACGTGGAACAAGGCAAGCAGCAAGTCCTTGTGCCTTTCGGGCCCGGGAATATCTTGTAATAACCCCCAATACGGATACTACTCTGTACGACAAATTCTAGTTTCGGCCCTGTGAGCCACGCGGCCCGAACGCAAAGGCAGTGCAACCAATTCAACGACAAGAAGATAGGGTGAAGCAAGTGTATATCTATCTCTGTTGTATATGCGCCTACGTGATTTCGTGTTCACATTGTAATCAGATCGTGGCGCTCCCATATCAGACGGAACCTTGAGTACCTCAGCAGCTTTGCGGCCATAGGAGCTCGTCTACTGGCTTACGCGCGTATGATGCACGGCGCGGTACATCTAGCTGGAACTAGTAAACAATATAAGGAAGAGACATATATGTCTCGATATTCACACCGGAATTAAATCGTATTAACGGATGCACCGATTCTCCTGGGCTGTAGTTATGAATAGCACACGAAGGTGTTCAGAAAATGATTACGGGCAGTAAACAACAGAAGGTAGAAAAAGGAACATAAATTTTTGAGAGAAGGCGGAGGGGAAGATTGAAGGACGTAAAAAAGACGAGTAAGACATCCCAAAGACAATCTTCTACTTGCAGCGTTTCTCGACAATATTCGGACCATGTTCGTCAAACTCCTTCTTGGAGATCCACATCTGATGGAAGGTACCCAAACTGGCGAGGATACTTCCACCGATCCAAGAGCCAAACTTCCGCTCCGCGGTGTTTCCTGGGGCCGATATACGAACGCGTGGACCTGGGAACATCTGCATGAGCTCCTGGTTCAAACGGTCGGTGAAACCATAGAGTAAGCTGGAGGCACCCGTGACAACAACGTTAGCCAACAAGTGCGGGCGGATGTCGACGTCGACGCCGTTCAGCGCATTCTTGATGAGCTCGGGCACAGTTTGTGCCGGCGTCGGTGCGGGGAATGCCGATTCGGGGTCCGGGATTGCAGCTTTGGCGTCGAATAGGGATTCGACGACCTTGTAGCGATCGACTCCGAAGACCTGGTTGTAGCCGTCGGGGAACTCGAAGGGCCGGCCGGGGCTGCTCTTGGCCAGTTCTTCGTTCGAGACGCCGTTGGGTCCTGTGGCGGAGAGCTTGTTGGGGCCGGGCCAAACTTGGACAACACATTCCTTGAACTCGGACAGGGTTCGCTCTTCCAGAAGTGTTCTGTAAGATGCGTCAGGAGCTCTGTCGGGGGCGAAAGTCTTGTATTTAGCTTGTGGGGGTTGGCCGGCATCAACTGCTGTCTTGGACGAGATCAGATAATGAGGAGTGATCGTTATCGGCTGCGGGGCGTTCGACTTGAAGAGAGCGCGGATCTGAGATGAGATATAATCACCACCGAGAGGGGAGTGCTGCACTCCCCGCTTCAGTATCATACCGTCGTGGACCGGAGTTACGGAGATGTTAGAAGCGCCAATGTCAATCACAAGGGCGGAAGCCTTGCCGGCCGCAAAGCTTTAGGCGAGGAAGCATGTTAGCGAAATCTACAAAGACTCAGGCCATCGAACTGACAGGTCGGTACTTACGCTGAAAGAACACCGTTCCTGGCTAGATAGAAGGCCGGGGTTCCCCACTTCTCCATAGCAAGCTCGATAGTCTTCTCGCGCGACTTCGTGGGATTCCAGCCGGGCTCCGACATCAGCAGCGGGCTATCAGCAAGCAGCTTCTCCTCGGTTTCCACCCCTTCCATTTCTGTAGATAATTCGCCCTCCGGCACGTCGTTCAATCCGTTCTGTAGGGGATTTCCAGGCTTTGGGCCCGTCAGGCGCGACGTGAAGGCATATTCCCATACTTTCTCTGCCATGTCCCAGTCCTCCACGATTCCATCGCGACCCATTGGGTTGTGAATCGACAGACCGGGCCGGGGCGTAACAAAGATATCATCACCGAAGACCAACTTCGACTGGCCATCTGAAGAATATCTCCCGTAGTATGTCGGAATCAGGGATTTGGGTGTGTCTTCCCCTGCAAATCCAGCTCGTGTCGTCGAGAAGCCGGGGTCGAGCACAATCGCCGACACCTCATCTAGACATTGAAGGGTCAGAAGTGCTCACAAGAAAGTGTCGCGCAAGAAAGAAACGTGTCCTCAGCTACGCGCAACAGAGGAATTGACATACCTCCGCCATATTCAGCCGTGGAAGGTGGGATGGAGGGATTCATGGTCGGCGTAGACGAGCCAGGCGAAAGGTTTTAGGATGGTTCACTGCCCGATTTCAACCAACGACGCCGATGTGGGAGGGAAAGAGTAATCGAAATTGACGACGAGCGGTGGGGGATCTTGTAGCCAACGGTTGCAGCGGGGCAGTTGGCAGAGGTAATAGAGGTAGAGAAAGAAGCGATTAGAGCAGATGATTGATTGATAGTGGAGGAGGCACGGGTAACTACTAGTTAACTTGAGATGGCCGATGATTGAATGAATAATCGCGGCGCGGCGGGAAGAGCGCGCCAGACTCTATTATCTACTACTACTACTACTACCGATTGCTCACCATCTACCGCCATCGCCTCGGTCTTATCTCCTTGTTTCACTGCACAATAATTCCTTCTGACCATTCTCTTCGTATAAATTATCTCTCAGTACCAAGTGGGATCTTTATCTGTCCCGGGGAATTTCAGGGACTTACTTTATGGAGCCAGAAATTGACCCAGCCTCCCTCTTCCGGCCGGGCAAGAGGCGGAAGTTCCAGCGACGCCGGCCAGAGGACAACGACGAGGAATCGCCTTCTGCGACAGAAGATGTTGCTCGTGTTTCAGAATCATCTACACCTCCGTCCTGGCAGGATGCCCCAAGCTCTGTCCCCACAGCAGAGATTCTTCGTTCGCGACGGCTTCAGCGAGCTCGAAAGGGTGGCATCGAATTCTCCGCCACCTCGCGGCCATCGGCCGGTAAGAATAGTCAAACGGCCATTTCAACCGTGGCGGAGGAGGATCAAGAAAATGAAAGGTTGCGAGCAATGTGCGATCGATTCACGGCCCATACTGGCCAAACGGTTGATGTTGACAAGCATATGTACGGCTCCCCCGTCTCTGTTTCTGTGCTTCGCATGCGCCACAACTGCAATGGCGACTAACAAGATAAGGATGGATTTTATAGAGTCTGAAATGGCTAAGCGATACCGGCGCGACAATTCGACCGAAGTTACGACGCATGATACACCTTCGGCGACTGAACCGAAAGCGGCTGCTCTGTCTTCTGCTGACCTTCCCCAACGCGAGCCGGCGTCTCTTGGGAAACTGCACGAAATTGATCTTGGTCACGAGACAACGTTGCAGAATATTGCCCGTACAGAGGCAGCGACGAAGAGACTCGCCGGGGATGGCGATCAAAGCTCTCCCACCGAGCAGAGCTCCGGGCCCAAGATGGCCCCGGTAAATGGGGACCAGAAGACGTGGCGCAATCGGAAACGACGGACGAGTGAAGACATTGAACGAGATCGACTGGTGGAGGAAGTATTACGGGAAAGTAAATGTGAGTCTTCCATACGGTTCTTGAAATTGCACTGGGACCGCGTTATTTTTCTTTTTGGAGTTTTGCTTCCTTATCAAAAGTCCTTTGCGCTGACGTATATGTCGATATTAAGTGGATGTCTACGAGGGGCCAGAAGAGGAAGGTGACGAAGCAGTGGGTGAGGATGGGCAAGCGGCCGATGATAGGGTGGCAGAGCAGTTCAGAAGGGACTTTCTCGATGCCATTCAATCCCGGCGTCGTGTTGCGCGAGCAAGGAATACGAAGACAACCAAGCCCGAGGCTCCGCGCGGGCCCAAATTGGGAGGCAGTAGAAGTGCCAGAGCAGCGATGCGGGAGATGCAAGAGAAGTCTACCCGTAAATGAGACATTGAACGTTGACGGAGTTTGTATATATAGAAGTTCCCAAGAAAATACATTTGGGAAGCTAAAAGACTTGAGACGGGGCCAATCGGTATTTTATCTTTACTTCTCACTAAGATGAATGAAGCTCAAGATTCGACGTCTAGTATTTGGGGTGCAACTGAGTAGATTCAGGGACGGGGCCATGACATATATCAGTAATGTATGTACTACTAGTAGTAGTATCTCATGGGGGCATCAGTTTGGCTATGTCGGTATAGATAGTACTTAGATGTATATATTTATTCAACTCCACCGAGAGGAAACGCGGCATCGGTGGAGAATACCAGAACTGGAAAATATCTCCCCTCATCCACACTCCCTCTTTCTCCCCCTCGCCATTTTTCCTTTGCCAATATTTTAATTTCTCTGCAGATTCATTTTCACAGATTTGCAATCCTCCAAGCAAACAATGGCTACACAGAAAGCTGCCCAGTGGGCAGCATCCCTATCGTATTCTTCGTTACCTCCGGACGCCCTCCAAGCGGCCATCCGGAGCTTCTACAACTGGGTCGGCTGCACTGTCGGGGGCAGCAATCACCCCGCTGCTTCCATTGCCCGGAACTCTTTGTCCCGCTTCTTCGGGTCTCCCACCTCAACATTGTTAGGTACTAATGGGCTCCAAGCTGATGCGCAGCATGCTGCATTGATCAATGGAATTGCATCGCATGTCCACGACTATGATGACACGCACTTGGAGACTATCATTCACCCTACCGGGCCTGTTGCGGCAGCTCTTCTGAGCTTTGCGCAGTCCCTAGATCGGCCAGTATCTGGGCAAGAATTCCTCACGGCTCTCGCCGCAGGGATAGAATTAGAATGCAAGGTCGGTCTGGCTGTCTGGCCGAGCCACTATGATGTCGGCTGGTATGTCTGCTAGGCTTCTCGCCCCCACGGACCCCTCACCCAAAACAGCCCTGTTTGATGGACTGACACCATTCTTTAGGCACATCACTAGTACTACTGGTTCTATTGGGGCAGCAGTGGCGGTGTCTCGTCTCCTCGAATTGAACCCAGAGAAGACGGCTCATGCTATCGGTCTCGCTGCTACCCAGGTGACTGGTCTTCGTGAGATGTTTGGCTCGCACACCAAGTCCTTTCACCCTGGGCGCGCAGCCCAAAATGGTCTTTTAGCGGCTATTCTTGCTGCAGATGGATACACCAGTTCTTTGCAGGCTCTGGAGGCCAAGCGGGGCTGGGTGAAGGTCGTGAGTAACGACGACAAGCTAACGCAGGAAATTGACAGCCTGGAATCCAATGGAAAGTGGGAACTTGCGAAGAACGCCTTTAAGCCGTTCCCGTGTGGTATTGTCATACACCCGGTCATTGATGGCTGTGTTTGGCTACATGGTGAGCTGCAACGGCGGGGCCTCAGACTACAAGACATCAAGAGTGTTCATGTCACAGTTCACCCACTGGTCCTGGAGCTAACGGGAAAAACAAAACCTAAAGATGGGCTGGAAGCCAAGTTCAGCGTTTATCACGGCGGTGCGATTGGCTTGATTCACGGAAAGGCAACACCGGCAGAGTATGAAGATGCCGTTGTCACAAATTCGGAAACGATCGAGGTACGAGACAAGTTTGTGGCAACGGCGGCAGAGAATATCCGAGCGGATGAATGCCGGATTCTCGTTGATTTTGAAGCCCCGGGGGTCCAGATAGAGAAGCATGTACACCATGCAGTGGGCAGTATCGACGCCCCCGTGACCGACAGCCAGCTCACGGAGAAGTTCATTGGCCAGTGTAGTTCAGTTCTTGGCCCAAAACAGGCCATGATAATCAGCGATTGGTGCTGGAACTTGGAAACCAAGGATGACATCCGGCAGATTGGACAGTTCCTATAGGCCATCAAAGCCGCATCTGGGGATAGCGGAGAATGATCCTCCGTGGAGAAGATGCGGGGAAAGACGGTTCCCGTCTTGTAGGAGATAACAATGTGTGATCATATAGCCATTTTCCGTTTATATTTGTACAAATGTGCGGGGAACGATGTCAAGAGCCTCGGAATTGTTTTGCTCATAAAGGCGATGGAAACCTGGAACGGAGAGCACGATTGAGGAGACAGCGATCTGTATCTACTATCTAGACAGCCAACAATCCAGCAACCATGAGCAACCGCACAGAGGATGCGGTCGAGAATCCTGACGTAAAGGCAGACATCTCAGAATTGGAGTATGTGAAGGGCAATGCTCCTGGGAATGCTGGCCCGACCTTCAGCATAGAGGATGAGAACCGCGTCTACCGCAAACTCGACTGGAATCTGATGCCCCTGGTCTTCGTCCTATATAGTCTCTCGGTCCTTGACCGCTCGAATCTGGGAAATGCGAAGATCGCAGGCATGGAAGATGACATAGACTTGAGTGGGAGGCGGTATGATTGGCTTGCCACTGCTTTCTATATAGCCTGTGAGTTATGAACCTTACCTAGACCATCAATTGCCTCTTGCAGCGACTTGAGAAACCTGCTTGATCTTGGTTAGAGCATATCCTAACAAGCGCAATCAGACATTCTGTCGCAATGGACGACAATCGGTTGGAAAGCGTTCCCACCGCACCGGTGGGTAGGTGTCACTGTGTTCCTATGGGGGTTTGTCTCGACGATTCAGTCAGCATGTACAAACTGGGCCGGCCTGATGGTCTGCCGAGTCTTTCTGGGAATAATCGAGGCGATGTATGGGCCAGGGGTGCCCTTGTATCTCTCCTACTTTTATCCGCGTGAGAAACTGGGCCTCCGGACTGGCATATTCTTGTCAGGAGCCGCTCTAGCGAATGCATATGGGAGTGCTCTGGCGTATGGAATTTCCCAAGCTAAAGGGTCAATCGGAACATGGAGAATCCTATTCATCGTGGAAGGTGTGCCGTCATGCCTTCTGGCCATAGTTGCTTGGTTTTGTCTGCCCGATTCACCCAAGACAGCAAGATTTCTAGATGAGCGGGAGCAAGAAATCGCGGTTGCACTCTCCTTACGACAACCTGGGGATCGAGAAACCCAGGGTCTGCAATTGAAGCAAGTGCTGGGGTCCTTGCTTGATTATACAAGTAAGTACCCAAAGGCACCCAGTCCTCCTGTGCCCCCTCTTCTAATGCATCCAAATAGGCTACCCCCCAGCACTAATGTACTTTGGATGCAATGTCTGCTTCGCCTCACTCCCATTATTCGTGCCGACCATCATCTCTGAAATGGGGGCTTTCACAACCATCCAATCAAACGGTCTCAGCGCTCCTCCATATGTCCTTTGCTGGATAGCCATTGTCATCAGTGCATTTCTGTCGGATCGCGTCAACTTGCGCGGGCCCTTCATCGTGGGTGGCGCACTCATAGCTGCCATCGGATACATTGTGCTAGCTACGCAGACCACGGTAGCAGTCAGGTACTTTGGCCTGTTCCTGGCGACCCAGGTCTTTGTGTCCGTAGCTCTCATTCTCACATGGGTTGGTAACACACACGCCACGGACTCCAAGCGCGCTGGAGCTTTTGCTATCCTGGCTACTGGCGGCCAATGCGGTCCGATTTTGGGAACGAACGTCTTCCCTGATAGCGATAAGCCATACTACCGCAAGGGGATGTGGATCTCGTGCGGCGCATGCCTGATTGTTGTGGTTATGGGATGCTGGCAGATGTATCTGCTATGGCGGGCGAATCGGCATCTGGATAGGGAGTCTGAGCAAAATGGGGGCAATCTGAGTGGGGACCGATCCGAGGGGAAGAATGAAGCTGACAGGCCATTCCGGTATATTTTATGAAGTGATCAGATGGGGGTCTATTTTTGAGTAAGAAGGATTTACTACACAGGCGCACTTGCAGATTATACCAACCCTGGACCTGTGTATTCAAGTATGTACCTGATTGACCAAGTGAAACTTGTGGGATAGTAATGTAAGGAAGAGTATACGTATTCATATTAGAAGGCATCTTGATGTCGTGGATTGTTTTCTAGAACCATGGTCCAGGGACCAGGCAATGGATCCGCCCCGGGGTGAAACTCATTCCTTAGACGTCGAGACCGACCATGGACCCGGTCTGGAAGGGCCGTGAGCTTTGAAGAATGGGAAAGCTGAAGTATGGGATCGAGCCGACAAAACGCAGAGTGTGGAATGTGGAGTCGGGGACCTGCTCCAAGACCATGGATAAGAAGACCAACATGTGATACTTGAGCTTGACGACGTTCTGTCTGTCTTGTGCCTACATATAGATACTTACATACTAGGATTATGTATCATTTCCGACCAGTAAAAGAATAAAAAACGGTTTGGACCGTAAGCACAACAATACGCAGGCTGCCATCAGGAGGCTATTAGATATCACTCAATTCATTTACTCTCTTCACTCTCACTCAAAAGAGTGCCGGAGTCCTAATTCCCGCCCCACTGCGTGGCTTCGGCAGAGGATTGGGCCACACGATTTGGCCCATGATGGAGCCATTTTCGCCCTGACCCCCCCCAACGAGGCAGGACGTTTGCCAACCCGCGTCTATTTATTCACTAGTTCTAGATGTTTGAGACTCCTCCCGTGTGAGCGAAGTGACGTGGGAGAAAGAAAGGAAAGGAAAGGAAAACAAAAATAAAAGAGAATTAGTTGAGTCGAGGTTGAAAGTTTGACGGTTATCTGTCCATGACAATGGGCTCCATGAAGAGAAAGCTAACTGATGATCGACCTTGCGAACATACTATCGACTGCTGACAGGAAGGGGAATACTTGGTTAGTGATTCTGCACTGCTGATGGATGTTGGCAGGGTAGGGCAGGGCAGGGCAGAGAGGGCCGCCAAGTCACTTCCCACGACCCCCACCAGGCAGCTTACCGACCAAGACTCAATTGATGGTGTGTAGGCGAGATGGTACGTCTGGAGTAGAATGAAGTAATTATACCAGGGTCATCCTTGCAATTTTATTTCGGGAAACTGGGAGATGAGAATAGTAACTCGAATAATCAACACGGACGGGAAGGTTGAAGGTCAAGCTTCTATCGGCTGGTAACTACTATGTAGACCACTGACTAGTCTACTTGTTAGTTAAGAAAGGTCATTTCTCCCCCCTTCCTTGACCCATGATCTTTTGAGTTTGGAATCTTCACTAGGCAGGCCACTCCAAGTGCATAGAAAAAAAAGGTATGAAAAAAGTAGCGCAGACAGAGAGAGAGAGAGAGAGAGAGACAATCAGTCAACTAGCCTATGTTAGTACAAGATTTTCATCGTATCTTTGCTATGAATAGTTCGAGTCTCCATTTTCAGGTTTCACAACGAGACTGACTTCATGTATCGTGACTGGGTTTTGTGCCAGGACGGTGGCGCCGGGAAAAATAATAAAAAACGATCGAGCCCAGAAATAAGACGACTAGCTTCATTAGCGGCAAGTCCAGACTGGCCCCAGCCGCCCGTCCCTGACCAACCCGCTGCTCTTCTGGGGCGGGGACCTGATCACATGCCCAATGAGAAGCTCGCATGGGGCGAATTTCGAGACACTCAGGGGCAACTTAGTACTCCCAGTTTGTGTATGGTCAGAGTCTCGAACCACCTGCCGGGCCAATGGTCGTTAGCCAACAATAATACCCAATAACATTACTACTAACCTGGTACCTGACAGGAGGAAGTAGTACTAGACTACTGAGTGGTGGTAACGCAGAGTACGGGCTGTAAGTCGCAGGTAACTTTAGAAGAGAGAGAGAAAGAAAGAAAGAAAGAGAGAAACGAGACAGTGACTGACCGAGACAGGCAGCTACTCTACTATCCATCCCATCTCATCTTTCCTTTCACACATCACTTCCCCTCCCTCTCTTCTCTTTCCCCCTCCTCCACCCCCATTATCCTCGGAGTCTGGTTGTCTCCATCCAACATTCGTTCTGCATGGTTCTTTCGTTCTTCCCTTTTCGTCGCTCATCCGTCGGTTTGATCTGTTAGCCAGCATCTGTCCCTTTCGCGCGTTTCCACTCCTTACTCACAACCCTATCACTCACTTTCTCTGCCTAGCCGCGCGCTCTCCTCAACCCACCACCCACCCCCCCTTTTCTTCAGTCTCAAGAGTTGAGCGCCTATCCTCTTCTCTCGTGCTGGCAAACAATCTGTTTGCCCACAAGACTCTCGTTTTCTCAAACCTCTCTGCCCCCCCGCTTCATGAATCGCGCTCTCCTGCCTCCACTCCCTTAACGTTTGCGACGGACAGCGAGTGACAGAAGTCAGTGAGAGGGTGTGGGTGCGGCCCTCACACTTTTTGGAACGGCATCCCCTCTCGTGGCTTGCTTGGATATCTTGTATTGCGGTTCTGCACACTCTTTCGAGCATCTGTTTGCAGCTTCAACAGTTTGATTCACCTTCTCTAAGCGATTTCATTCTACACAGGTTGATCCTGTCAACAATCTCCGTATCATCAGGCGAGCCTAGTTGCTGCTTGATCTTGATCGGCGATTCAATCTTGCGCCCAAAAAATATACCCTTATAATCGTCGCCAATCTCAATCGAAAAGGAACTCTCCCTTACCTGCATAACCCCCTGTGAAGACTTTCTTGATGCTGGCACCTTGAACATTCACAGCCTTGAGTAACAACATCCATCAATTGTCAATATGCGGATCATTCCTTCTTTTTCAACCCTTACGGCGCTGGGTCTCCTGGCCACTCGAGCCCTCGCTGCCGATACCCTCAGCACCAATGGTCTGACAACTTGTATGTCAGACTCGGCTATCCAAGTCGACAAACTATCCGTTACCTACACCCGTTCTACTAGAGAAATCGTCTTCGATGTTTCCGGCACCAATGGGGTAGAACAGAATGTCACTGCCATTTTGACCATCTATGCCTACGGCAGTCAACTGTACTCTGAAACTTTCGACCCGTGCAGCAGCAAATACTACGTGGAGCAACTCTGTCCCGTTGCTGCCGGTAGCTTCTCCGCTACTGGCACCCAGACCTTACCTGAATCGATCGCTAGTGAAATCCCGTCCATCGCCTTCGCCATCCCAGATTTGGATGGCCAAGTGAAGCTTCAATTGCTGTCCAAGACCGACAATGACCAGCTGGCATGCATCCAATCGGAATTAACCAATGGCAATTCTATGCAGATTGCGGGTGTATCCTATGCTGCTGCTGGTGTGGCTGGTGCGGCATTGGCCGTGACCGGGCTGTCAGCTCTGGGTGCTGTTGGCCACCCTGGTGCTGTCTCGTCTAGTCCCAGCTTCGGTGATGTCGTGAGTTGGTTTCATACTATGGCCACTAATGGAATGCTCAGTGTCAGCTACCCGACGGTGTACCGCAGCTTTTCGAAGAACTTTGCCTTTAGCACGGGCTTGATTCCTTGGGGTCAGATGCAGGAGTCCATCGATAACTTCCGAAAGTCGACCGGCGGAAACCTCACCGACAACAGCTACCAGTATCTGATGAATGCCACGCTCGTGTACTCTGACGGCACGAATTCTAGTTCCAAATCGAAGCGAGGACTGGATCTGGTTACAGGCTTGGCTAACCTAGCTGCGCGCGAGGTCTCGACCTCGTATAGCAGCAACACTACTTCGTCGTCTAACAGCACCAGCGATGACAGCAGTGGTTTCGAACATTTCGTCTCCGGTATTGAGGCCTATGCCGAACAGCTCACCATCCCTCAAGCCAATACCTTCATGACTGTTCTGCTCATTTTCGCTATCCTCATTGCCGCTATCGCCGTCGGTATCTTGCTGCTCAAGGTCATCCTCGAAGTCTGGGCTCTCTACGGCTCTTTCCCGGACAAACTTACCAACTTCCGCAAAGACTACTGGGGTCTCCTGGGTCGGACAATTACCAACTTGATTTTGCTGCTGTACGGCGTTTGGGTGATCTGGTGTGTCTATCAGCTCAGCAGTGGGGATTCATGGGCGGCGAAGCTCTTGGCTGCTGTGGCGCTCACAGTTTTCACGGCTGTGTTATTGTACTTTGGTCTCAAGATCATGTTCGTGGCTCGAAAGTACAAGAAGGCCGAAGGCGATGCGTCCCATTTGTACGACAACGACGAAACCTGGCGCAAGTACAGTCTTTTCTACGACAACTACAAAAAGGACTACTGGTGGGCTTTCGTCCCTGCCATTGTATACATGTTTGCCAAGGGTTGCGTTATCGCTGCTGGAGATGGTCATGGACTTGCCCAAAGCGCTGGTCAACTCATCGTGGAGGCTCTCATGCTTACTCTCCTGCTGTGGAACCGTCCTTACGTTGCCAAGTCTAGCCAGTGGATCAACATTTCAGTCCAAGTGGTTCGTGTCTTGTCAATCGCGTGTGTGTTGATCTTCGTCGACGAGCTGGGACTTTCGGAAACGACCAAAACTGTTACCGGCATTGTCCTTATTGCCATTCAGTCGGGACTGAGTGGTATCTTGGCCATTCTCATTGCCACCAACGCCATCATCCTCTGCATTCGCGAAAACCCTCATGCTAAACGGAAGAGGGAAGCTAGTAAGTGATCTAGTCACCGGGTTTGACACACTTTGCGTTGCTGACTGTTGTGTTATTAGACAAAATGAATCGTGATCTCGACGATCTGACCCCTCTTGACGCCCGTGAATCTCTGCTCATGGAGCATCCTCCACGCAAGGATTTCGCTGAAATGAGCAAGTTTAACTTTACCGGTCCTTACGAACCTTACCGGGATCAACATGATTCGAAATCGCGACACAGCCCTACAGGTAGCACGGATCGGTTGGTTGATTCAAGCTATCCTCTTGAAGACATCAATGGTCGAAGTATAAGTCGAGAAAGCCGCCGAAGCCATGACAGCCATGAAAACCCCGAAAAGCACCATGCCACGACCCCGGGCTATGGGTTCGCTTACTGAAGCCCGTTTGCGCTGGATGGCACTTGACGACGTACCAATATTTTCTTTTCTCGACCCAATATTCATCTTACATATTGAACATAGAATTTTTGTGTCAGGCAAATTTGACGAATTTAGCGTACTTGATTTGGTTGATGGTGGATACTGGTTTTCATTGCAATTTTGTTACGCCGCTCCTTTTTCCCTCTCTGACTCTCTTACTACCCTTTGTCTGCTTTTCTGTTCTGTCCCATCTGATTCCCACCATGCCATTACCATTCATACCTAGTTCTAGCTTTCAGGCTTTCTTGTAAATTGGCGCTCATAGGGGATTGCTCCTACGCATTGTCTTGACCCCGATATTGTGGATAGGCTGCGGGGAAATAATGCGTTGACAGCACGCGCAAGCTACACTCTCTGCTCACACACTCAGCCGGATTTGAGGGTGCTGAGACCTACATCTTGTACTAGAAAGATAGAACTCCAAATTCAAAGCATTCAATTTAAATATACTCATCCCTATTCATGATCATAGCGATTGCAAAACCCGAACTGGATGGTCAAGGTCATCTAATGTCTGGGAAAACTTGGTTTTGACTACGTAAGTCCTGCAGCTACGTTGCGATGAGCGCAGGATACGGCTTGCAGTTTGGAAAACGAGAACAGTGATTTTGGTTTTCGAACTGAAAGGTTGACATAAGAAGCACTGAGGGTAACGCCAATTTGGATTATATGCAACAACACCGACTCTTGGTTTTTCTGGTTCGATTCGAAACCTTCCGCCGAGGAGACTCCAGACTTCAACAGGGGGTAAAAAGCAGCCATGAGAGGGAAAATGAATGAAAGCATCACTCAGAAAGTTACATTAGACATCATCAATGATGACAGGACCTCGCCTCCCCTCACCAACCGTTGTAATGGTCATACTATGAGTATGAGATAAGATGATCCATCCCCCCATTGATACGAAAGGCAGCAGCAGTTGCAATAGGGGAGGCGGGAAAACTTGATGGGAGGACCAAAATCATGACAGTAACAAGAAACTGGAAAGAGACGACAGCAGAACGATACACCTATTCGCACACACAAAAGAAGGATACCGGCTTATCCCCGGGCATAAGGATGGAAGCCGCGGTGTCCTCCTCGTCCACCTCCACGATAATTGGCGCCTGGCTTGCCAGCGTTCTTGGGTCCTGTGGGAGCGTTCGCCGGGGCAGCGCTTTGAGGTTGCGGAGTGGGTCCTGCATCTGGGTCAGCTAGCGGAAAGGCAGACATCTATAATCATCACATACCGCGTCCCATGCTTCCAGCGCGATTCATGGCCTGGGGTCCAGTAGGAATGTTAGGCTGGGGCACTTCATCGTACATGCCTTCCCACGAAGTGGGCCCGCCCTGCTGGTACGGCGAAAAGGCCCGGTTTTCCATGGCTCGGCGTACCTGCTGCTGCTCATACTTTTGTTGTTCAAAAGCAATTTGTTCCTGGGCGTTATAACCAGGCCCCCCTCGAGGACCAGTGAAGTTCCCATTTCCATTAGCACTGCCTGGTGTTCCTCCACCACTACCACTACTACCACCACCACCACCACCTCCTCCTCCCATAGCATTTCCCATTTGGGCCGGCATGCCCCCAACGTTGCTGCCCTGCCCTTGGCTCTGCATCTGCTGCATCTGTTGCATTTGCTGCATCATAGCGGGGTTCATCATGTTCGGCATGGCTTGAGGAGTTGCGCTCTGCGAAGGAGGACTGAGACTGCCTTGAGGCTGATTGTTGCCCATCTGCATCTGTTGCATCTGCTTCATTTGTTGCATTTGCTGCATCATGGCAGGGTTCATTCCACCCATTCCCATTCCGCCCATTCCCTGACCCTGAGCGGCGGCGACAGCCATCTGCTGTTGCATCAGAGCAAAATACTGCTGCATCCTTTGCCAGTACTGTGCCATCATTTGTGGTGTTAATCCACCAGCCATGTTGGCCTGTCCCGGTGCACCCGCTTGCTGCTGGGAACCATCACCCCCCATTTGACCACCCTCTCGGAAAGCGTCCCTGCCGCGGCGGAACCTGCGGTCTTCCTCATCACGCAAGTTGCCTCTTGGCTGAGCTTTCTTGACCTCTATGGGCTTCCCGCAGATCTCCAAGGGGCCCGACAGAGCGGCTTCCACGGCAGCCTCGCTATCGAAGGTCACAAATCCGAAGCCACGGGGACGACCAGTATCCTTGTCGATCATCAGGGTGGCATCGATGACGCGGCCAAACTGAGCAAAGAACTCTTTGAAATCATGTTCGTTGGCCTCTTGGCTGACACCACCAACAAAGATCTTGCTAGTCTTCTCTTGCTCGTCACGCGGGATCGCACGCTTAGGATCGATCTGTCATTCAAACATAAGCTTATAATTCGACAGTGGTCTGCATGTTGGAATGAAAGAGATTCTTACAATCTTCCCATCTAGGTAGTGCTCCTTGACCATGACAGTGTTCACTGTCTTCGGATCTCTGAAAGTCAAGAACCCAAAACCTCTAGAGCGACCAGTAGCACTGTCTCGCATCACAGTGCATTCCTGTACCTCTCCAAATTGAGAAAAGTAGTCCTTCAGAGATTCTAGGTCATTGTGTTAGACACGCTGTACTTGATTTGAATAGGACTGGTAGTGTGTGGGAAATACATACGATCCGTAGTCTCCCAGTTCAAACCCCCGATGAACATTTTCCTAACTCATACCAATATCAGCAAAGGAGGCCACGCCACGAGGGCTGGAAGAAAGCAGACAATGCAAAACTAAAGACAAAAAAAAAAGAGAGAAAAAAAGAATAGAGACACGAAGAACGAGAGAATAATCTTGATATCAGAGGCGGGCATAAGTAGTAGACAGCTGGACAGGAGCTGAGACTTTGCTGCTGGGAGGCGGGGGGCTGATGGCCCATGCTTTTTGAAAGAAACAGGCACTTGTTTGGGGAGGCTAATTGTGAATGCTATTAAGCTGATCCTGAAGTTCCGGTCTCCCTAATATGGGGGTATCTAACTCCCTGCGCTGATCGAGTAGAGTCTGTTGCGCGAAGGGCATAGGTTGTTCTTGAGCAAAGTCAATCATCGGACTGATTGTAGTGACAGCCCGTGCATGTGCTTCAGGTTTCCTTGAAACGGGCCGACTTCCGAGTTTTGTATACACCGACCGGGGTGGCCAGAGGGCGGCTGGCTAATGAGGACAGAGATATCTCTAGTCATTCGACCACTGGTTTACGGGGCGACCCAGTGGATAATAAAAGGCCAGGCGAGATGTATCCCACGACAGAAGAAGTGCGCGTGAGTGACACAAGCACCACGGGTTGGAGCATGGCAGGCGGATTAAGTCAACTTTCTTTTCTTTTTGTTCTTGTTTCCCTGGACCAAGGATCCTCTGCCTGTCTGTCTAATCATGTCCGAAGCTAGGTAATCTGATCGACATTGCCCAACCAGACAGCCAAGGCTGTTATTCCTTGCTGTGCACTATCAAGCTATATCGACAAGAAGCTATATAGTATCGGCTGTACTATAGTCGCTCGCGACAAGGGATCGCAGTGTCAGGAAACCGAAGTAAATCTCACCGCGGAAGTCATACCGACGGTGGATTGCTGAGATATAAACAAGTCGAGCACGGCCGAGGTGGATTTGCCTTCGCCCGAGTGATTTTGATATCCATACCCAAGAAAGAGCCTGAAAGCTGCATGTCCAAGGCTATCCGAGAATTCGTCCATCTAGCAACAACGATGACCCAACCGGATAAGACCTCGACTTAGATTAAGAACCTCATCCTTCTGCCCATGACGCCAAGCCCGTATATCTTAGTAGAGCCCACCCCAGGAACCATTGGCCCAGCCGCTGAAGATTTTTGACGCGCAGCTTCCAGCGCCCAACTCACTAGTTACGTTCACGGTGCACAGCAGGAAAGGCGGTACGTGTGCGAATATCACCGGCATCCCCAACCTACCATGAGCCATCCGCCCCCAGAGGATAGAAAATAACCCAGCATAGGTGTGAAACGGGGTCGATTTATATCGCGCATGAACACTCGCGTGTCCAATTGCAATCAAGGTACAAGCAAGGAAAAAAAAAAGCACGAAGTCTCTAACAGAGGTAGCACTTACCCGTCTTCTTTAATACCAGTGCCTCGAGGCTCGGACTCACCACCACCAGACATGGCATGATGTGCACGTCCAGTACCTACATGATCTGTGCCGTTCTGGTGGACTCCTTGATACGGGTGGTGGTATGAAGTGTCCGTCTCAAATTCGATCGGGCCAGTTTCAACAGACTGAATAGGGATTTGGGAGGGATTGATAGGTGCAGCCGAGGGCACAGGATCAACAGATTTTGAAGTTTCCGTACTGGGTATGGTATGGCTTGTATTGTCGTCGGCTTCATAGCTAGAAAGAAAACATAGAGTTTAGAAACTGCCTAGACAATCCCGGTAGAATGGAGCACCCTACAGATCCGCGAAAAGATCTTCCTCAACGTCCTCGGGTTCAGCCATGGTGATCTTGTAACAGAGAAATTCAGGTAAGAATTAGGTCGCACGAAGGAGGAAAGAGAGGTGATCAAGGTGACCAACTCTGAGATGGAGGCAACCGAGCCAGTCAAATCCGACCTAGAGAGGTATCAACGAACCGATGGCGACGAACTATTATCGCCAAAATATAGCCTTGGTGGAGATGGTAAGAAAAACAACTAGTTAAGTAAAGAGAAGGAAAAGAAGAGCGACAAGAGCAAGGGTGAAGTGGGTTAGTCGTAGAGACAAGGAGCAGAGAGGGAGGGAGGAAGAAAGAGGTGGAGGAGAGGAGAGGAGAAGCAGCTACACGGCGGAGGTTGAGGCGAGAGCGACGAGGAGAAAGAGAGAGTCAAGAGTGACGGACTGGCTGACTGGGCAAGTACGCTGTGCTGGTACTGTAAGAGATTCCCGTCGGTAATAATATGTATTGTACTGTAATGGATCTGGCCATCGGTAAGGAACCTTAAAAAGTACTAATGTAGTAGGTATGAAATTATGATAATTCAACCTGCAAGAGTAAATTGATGCATGTTGAAATTTTTAAAATTAAAAACTACTCATTATTAATGACTATACATGACTCTAGTATATAGATCTGCTTTCTTAATATCGGACAATATACTCTACCAAGATCCCTCCATTCTGGGAGGTACTGCTTCCTCACAGTACCTGACGAAAGCTACCAGGTGGGTATTGTCCGTAAGGGCTAGTATCAGTAGTCAATAGACCTTTACGCAAGACCTTATCGAGTGTTATCCCCCGACCAGCAAAACATCATCAGAAGGACTACTAAGTAAGTATTATGGCATGACAGACCACCAACACCAATTACAATTACCCTGATTTCCCCCGCGCAGAGAGGTCTCTGTAAGCCAAAAAAGTAGATCAATTCAGATCAACGTTGTTCTTCGGGGTGTTGTTGTTGTTGGGAAACCCCTGCCAGCTTTGGACGCAGCACCGAATCCACGTGCCGCAACCCTCCCCGCACTCGGCTTCCGTGCTTCTCTCCATGTTATTCGATCCCCAAGACCTGCTCAATTGATGCTATCGTTGCCTCCGCACTCCTTAGCAACGCAATGGCTGCGAGGAAGGGCCAACAGGTGAGTATTGATCTCAGCTCCATAAGCCCGATTTTTCTCAGTTTTTATGCAATATCTAGCTAACCCAATCGCTTTTAATTCTCTGTAGGAGATGGTCCAGGTTGGTTCGTACCTCTCACACCCCCCCGTCTTTTGGGTTCCAGATCCAGTGGCTGATATAGCTCCCCCACTTCCAATGAACAGACCGTGCTGAGTATGTTTCACTCCCCATCGCTCAATTTCTCCCTGTGGGCTATTGAAGGCATCTCATAGCATCTATTTTTGAGTTTCTCGCGCTAATCCTCCCCTGAAAGGCGGGTGAATTCGCCGTTCTGGAAGGGAAGATCGGTATTTCATAATCAAGCGGCCTCGACGCAACATGAGCAGAACACGGTTGTTGGTGCCTCATACTCGCACGCTGACATACTAAAGTTAGTACATTGCATGACATTTGGTTTTCTCCTCTCTTCGCGCTTGGCTCTTTCATTTCATTGACCTGTGCGCCTCCCCCAATAGAGGGATCTCGCAGCAGCATGCGCGCCCGCGGACACCGCCTCGGTCATCCTCTGCCAATATCCAACACATGTCGCTTTCACCCCTACGGTCGGGCGGGTGGTCTACGTCCCCTCATACTACTTCCTACTCTGACATAATGAATGGCGGGATCGATTCCTGGGGCCCCGACCGATTGGGAGAAGATTACGAAGATGAAGAGGGGGAGGAAGACATTGTCTACGATGACGATGAGGACGAGTTTGGTCTCCCTAGTATTACCAGCATGCGGAAGAAACAGTCGCAGCGAGCTGGCACTTCTCAGCTTAAGCCTGCTGACCCAGGTGGGGGGCTTGCTAGTACCGCCTCATCACTAGGGGTTGGTTTGGGAACCAATCGGCAACGGGCCAATAGTTCGGACATCGCTGAAGAGCGCGGCGTCCCTATGTATCCTACTGCTGGAACTGGGGAGGGTAAGATACTGCGACCTCAGTATAAAGAAATCCTGAAAGGTATGAATCTGTCCTCGTTATATCGCTGGGACGTACTAACCTCTGTTTTTCCAGACCCCGCCAACGCCTTGAACCTCATAAACCACGCGCCTCCTCCCAAAAATGCATCGCCCAAAGAGCTGGATATGTACAACAGCCGCATTTCGAGAATAAACAAGTTCAAACGTCTTCTCCAGACAAGCACCGTTCCCTTGTCAGACCTGAGGAATCTGGCCTGGTCAGGGGTCCCCGATGAAGTTCGCGCGATGACCTGGCAACTGCTCCTTGGATACCTCCCCACGAATAGTGAAAGGCGCATTTCTACCCTCGAAAGAAAGCGTAAGGAATATTTGGACGGGGTTCGACAAGCCTTCGAACGCGGGAGTGCGGCTGGTTCTGGAAATCCGCCTTCGTCGAGCGCTGGGCGTGGCAGGGGCCTGGATGAGGCAATATGGCATCAAATCAGCATTGATGTTCCTCGGACTAGCCCTCATATTCAACTTTACAGCTACGAAGCTACTCAACGATCGTTGGAAAAAATCCTCTATGTTTGGGCTATTCGACACCCGGCGAGCGGATACGTGCAAGGTATCAATGACCTCGTCACACCGTTCTGGCAGGTCTTCTTGGGCACGTATGTAACTGATCTAAATGTTGAGAGGGGCATGGATCCTGGCCAGTTGCCCAGGAGTGTGCTGGATGCCGTGGAGGCAGATACGTTCTGGTGTCTTACCAAGTTACTTGATGGCATTCAGGACAATTATATCTATGCTCAACCGGGTATTCACCGACAAGTTAGGGCACTGCGTGATTTGACGATGCGCATTGATTCTACACTGGCCAAGCACTTGGAGCAGGAGGGTGTAGAGTTCATGCAGTTCAGTTTCCGGTGGATGAACTGTCTTCTCATGCGTGAGATGAGTGTACAAAATACTATACGGATGTGGGACACGTATATGGTGAGGCAAACCAAGGTTATCCCTATTGCGCCAGATGTAGATCAGGTATGCTGACCATATCATTAGGCAGAGGAGCAGGGTTTCTCGAGGTTTCACCTATACGTTTGTGCAGCCTTCCTTGTGAAATGGTCAGACCAGCTGGTGAAGATGGATTTCCAGGTGGGTATAATTTTAAAGGTTCTGGATACCGTACAGTCAATGCTAAACGACAATAGGAGATAATGATGTTTCTGCAAGCACTTCCCACAAAGGATTGGACGGATAAAGATGTGGAACTCTTGCTGAGCGAAGCATTCATCTGGCAAAGTCTCTTCCAGGACTCTAGGGCTCATCTTCGTCCGGCTGGAGAACGAACTCCAGAGGATGACCTGCAGTGACGACAGTCATGAGTCATTAATAATATCACCTGTTTCATTAGTATATGGCGTTCCGAAAAGGAGACGTAATCCCCGATTCCCAGGCTTACTAGCCTCAGCTGAAATGGAAGCCCTTCTGGTTGAAGGCCCACAATAACTTCAGGAAGTCGTTTTCATCGCACATCCTTGCACGCTTGTCGGCAAGGCGTGTTTCATCTTCCAACACCTGCCGTACCTTCTCCCGGACGAGCTCTGCTACCTTTCCCTTCTTCTTACGACTAGGCCGATTCTTAAGAGCCTCTTGAATACGCGCGTTCGTCTGTTCCTTGAAGAAGTCGGGTACATCGTCTTCATCGTCCACGTCCATGCCCTCGTCAGGCTCGTCTTCACCCTCATCATCTTCCTCGTCTTGCGCGTTGCCAATGTCCATCGCATCAGACTCAGCGCCTTCCGCCGGCCCATCCTCAACTGGAATATCGTTCTGCGCACACCATGTCCGATAGTTGGCTTCCAACATATCCATGACTGTGGACTTGCCAAGGAAACTTGACCGGATTGTCTTGTTCTTCCGGACGAATAGGATTCTCAGAAGCCCGTCCCACTCATCATAGTTGATTTGGGGCCTGGGGTTTTTAGGTACCAGACGGACAACGCTCGACTCGACCAGCGGAGGGGGCTTGAAATTGTTCTTGCCCACCTTCATAATGTGGTCGATCTTAGCCCACATTTGAGCATTGACGGAGAGTCGACTGTAGAGCTTATCGCCTGGCTTAGCGAACAATCTTAGAGCAAACTCTCGTTGAAACATGAGAACGCAAATGCGGGGCGCCGGAGACGTCGCGAGAAGTTTGAATGTGAGGGGAGAAGAGATCTAGCGGGTAACTAATTAGCCTTTCTTCCACTTTGAAGAGATAGATAGAGTATATAACGTACCTGATACGGCGTGTTGCTGATGCAAACATCGAAATATGGAAGGTCTGTTTTGATCACGTCTCCAAGGATAACGTCTAAGCGTTTCTGGGCAGGTGTGCCTTGAACACGCTTGGTGACTTCAGCAGCCATTCGAGGGTCGAGCTCCACGGCGATAACTTTCTTTGCCTGTTCGAGGATCTTCACGGTCAAGTTACCGGTACCAGGACCAATTTCGAGAACAACCTATACAAGAAAGCCCCACCCAGGTTAGACAAATCCGTAGAGTACATGGGACAACTATGTGGGCAACTTACATCGCTCTGTTTCAACTCGGCTTTGTCGACAATTCGTTGAGCCACGCCAGGGTTTTTCAGAATGTGCTGACCGAGATCGGTATTCATTTTGAAGACGGTGTTGGCGGCCTTCGTCTTCGCCGCCGCATCGGCATAGGGACTGGCCTTCGAAGCGCTATTGCGCTTCTGCTGTTTGACCTTAGGCATCCTGACAGATTGAGTCGCGAGGCCTCCAAATGAGCAGTCCAAATCCTCACGAGACAACCTTTTTGGAGAGGTATAGCCTAAACGGGTTATCACTTCTCTGTCTCTGTCTTTGGGCTCGAACAAAAAAAAGTGCGGAGGGTTTCTGATAAGATTAGCGGCTCGGAACTACGTTTCTGCGGCTGCCCGGCGTTTCGCTCATCGTCGGAGGGCTCTTGCCATCCGCATTGCTCTTGCGAACAGCTTTCCCAGCTCTTCCTCAGTCACACTCCCGGTTCCTTGGTCTGTATACCTCGTTCGCCATGGCGTCTGGGCGTAAGGACTTTTTGAGCCAAACCGCTCCCGAGAACTACGTCGCCGGTCTTGGTCGCGGTGCCACTGGCTTCACCACCCGTTCAGATCTCGGACCCGCGCGAGAAGGCCCCACGCCAGAACAGATCCAGGCGGCGCTGGCAAAACGGGCCCAGCTGCTTGGAGCTGCTCCTCCCACGGCTTATGGCGCAGGGCGAGAGAAGGGCGGTAAAGATGAAAAGCCGGACGAAGAGGAAGATGACGAGCGGTTTCAGGATCCGGACAATGAAGTCGGGCTATTCGCGTACGGTCAATTCGACCAAGAGGATGACGAGGCGGACCGCATCTACAGAGAGGTGGATGAAAAGATGGACAAGCGCCGGAAGATGAGAAGGTTAGTTTTCCGCCCTTTTGCCTCCCCTTCTGCTATTTTTATGAAGCGATTTGTTCATCCGCTTCTCCATATGCGGTTTGTTTGGACAGATTACCGACGTAATTCCTCCACCATTCACAGGGAAGCTCGCGAACAGCAAGAACGAGAAGACTACGAACGCAAAAACCCCAAGATCCAGCAGCAATTTGCAGATCTGAAACGATCCTTAGCCTCGGTCTCCGAGGACGAGTGGGCTAACCTCCCGGAGGTGGGAGATCTCACCGGAAAAAACCGACGCGCAAAGCAGAACCTTCGGCAGAGATTCTACGCAGTACCGGACAGTGTGATCGCGAGCGCAAGAGATTCGACCCAGTTTGAGACAACAATTGCGGAGGATGGGACCCAGACGGCAGCCAATGGAGCGGAGGCAGCTGATGGGACAATCACCAATTTCGCAGACATCAGTGCTGCGCGTGATAAGGTCCTGAAGGTCAGGCTCGACCAAGCCGCCATGGGATCATCTGGGGATTCTGCCTCTGGAAGCGCTACCAACATCGACCCGAAGGGCTACCTTACAAGTCTCACGCAATCTGAGCTGAAAGCTGGAGAAGTAGAAATCGGAGACATTAAGCGGGTCCGCGTTCTGTTGGAATCTGTAACGAAAACGAATCCTAAGCATGCGCCGGGGTGGATCGCGCTGGCGCGTCTAGAAGAATTAGCCGGTAAAATTGTGACCGCCAGGAATGTAATCGCCAAGGGTTGCGAATTGTGCCCGAAAAGCGAAGATGCCTGGCTTGAAAACATTCGCCTTAACGAGGGCCACAATGCCAAGGTGATTGCAGCTAACGCCATTAAGAACAATGACCGTTCTACAAGACTCTGGATCGAAGCCATGCGATTGGAGACTGAGCCTCGCGCGAAGAAGAACGTTCTTAGACAGGCGATTCTTCACATACCTCAGTCTGTGACGATATGGAAAGAAGCCGTCAACCTTGAGGATGACCCTGCCGATGCACGTCTGCTTCTGGCGAAGGCAGTCGAGATGATCCCACTTTCTGTCGAGCTCTGGCTAGCCCTGGCTCGTCTGGAGACACCGGAGAATGCCCAGAAGGTTCTCAATGCCGCCCGTAAAGCGGTTCCCACCAGCCACGAAGTCTGGGTCGCTGCTGCCCGCCTGCAGGAACAGATGGGTACCTTCGAGAAGGTAAACGTGATGAAGAGAGCTGTCCAATCCCTCGCGAGAGAAAACGCCATGCTCAAACGGGAAGAGTGGATAGCGGAGGCAGAGAAGTGCGAAGAAGAGGGTGCTATCCTCACCTGTGGCGCCATCATTCGCGAAACACTCGGATGGGGCCTGGATGAGGATGACGATCGCAAAGACATCTGGATGGATGATGCAAAGGCCAGTATTGCCAGGGGGAAGTACGAGACAGCCAGGGCTATCTACGCCTACGCGCTACGTGTTTTCGTCAACCGTCGTTCAATCTGGATTGCGGCAGCTGAACTGGAGCGCAACCATGGTAGTAAAGAAGCGCTGTGGCAAGTCCTTGAAAAGGCCGTTGAGGCATGCCCACAGAGTGAGGAACTATGGCTGCAGCTGGCCAAAGAAAAATGGCAGTCTGGCGAGATCGACGATGCCCGGAGAGTGCTCGGCCGTGCCTTCAACCAAAATCCCAACAACGAGGATATCTGGTTGGCTGCTGTCAAGCTGGAGGCCGATGCCAACCAAACATCCGAAGCCAGAGAACTTCTTGCAACTGCTCGACGCGAAGCGGGTACGGACCGCGTTTGGATAAAGAGCGTCGCGTTCGAGCGACAGCTCGGCAACATCGATGAAGCGCTCGATCTGGTGAACCAAGGTCTCCAAATCTATCCCAAGGCGGACAAACTTTGGATGATGAAGGGGCAGATCTACGAAGCCCAAAACAAATACCCACAGGCTCGGGAAGCTTACGGAACCGGAACCAGAGCCTGCAACAAGTCCATTCCACTCTGGCTCTTGGCCTCAAGACTGGAAGAAAAGGCCGGTGCGGTCGTCAAGGCTCGTTCAGTACTTGACCGTGCTCGCCTTGCGGTCCCCAAGAGTCCAGAGCTTTGGACCGAAAGTGTGCGCGTTGAGCGCCGAGCAAACAACATTGCCCAGGCCAAGGTTCTAATGGCCAAGGCATTGCAAGAAGTCCCTACCTCTGGGTTACTATGGAGTGAAAGCATTTGGTACCTGGAGCCGCGCGCGCAACGGAAAGCTCGGAGTCTGGAAGCGATCAAGAAGGCCGACAACGATCCAATTCTCTTTATTACCGTCGCGCGGATCTTTTGGGGTGAGCGCCGACTGGAAAAAGCACTCACCTGGTTCGAGAAAGCCATTGTCTCGGACAGTGATATGGGCGACGCATGGGCTTGGTACTACAAGTTCTTGTTGCAGCATGGCACAGAGGTATGTCTTGCATTTATGATTGAAAAGTATAGTCCCTTCAGTGTGTACGTGATTAACGATCATCCCCAGGAAAAACGCGCCGATGTAATATCCAAGTGTATTTCGACCGAGCCCAAGCACGGAGAAGTCTGGCAATCCGTAGCCAAAGACCCCGCCAACGCGCTCAAGTCGACAGAAGAAATCTTGAAGATGGTCGCAGACCGTCTGACCTAATTGATGTCATGACGAGGCTTTGCCTTCTCGACCTCGCGTGTTCATCTTTCCTTACGATATCCAGTTCATTGCCTTGGAAGATACGTTGGCGTTCAGGCGAAGTGAAACAGTGGTTCACCAGCCAACCGCTCTCCGCTTGGTTGGTTTGGCTATATCTTTACAAAACAATTATAACTATAAGGAGGAACCTCTGGAAATTGCATACAGGTCAATATCGGCCTTAGCCTTGCATTAAGAGTGGTGCAGTTGCAGATCAAACCAACCATACAACCAATTGGTCCTGCGCGTGGCGGGGTTGCTGAGACAATTCTCTTATAGAAGTCAGTCTCATGAGGTCTCTCTTTCTCTCTATCATGATCAGCCGGTAAAACGGTTTCCAGCAAGCATATGCAAGCCAAGAATGGAAGACAGGATAATGTACAGTAAACAAGAAACACACAACACGATTCTTCTTCCTTATCGTTATTCACCACCAGTTTGCGCCAACAAGCATGTAAATCCTTCATTTCCCCCCAGGTATATAGATAGTAAAGAGCGGGCGAACAAACTGTTCATCCCGACAGATGCCCGAGTTCGGGCTATAAGTAACGTCTTCCTCTAGTCGAGATGACGGTGGGGCCATGCACATCTGCAGATATGTCCAGCGCATGTTGCTTGGGAGGTTAAGATAGGTATGGTACCCTTGTCCTTTTCCTGGTTCTCTTCCACGGGCGGATATAATTCCTGGTTGCAGACGAATAATAATCCAGCACGTCAAGGGATTCGTACCGAGGGTACAAAGTGTCCGCATTGGACCACGACCGAAAACGAAACTTGACTGTGTCCGGTATGGTTGTGACAGCTCGAGGGTGAAAAAATAAGAAAGAGGTGAGGGGGGGGAGAAAGGAGAGATAGAGGGTGAGATAACTCGGACAGTAGGAAACAAAGAGGAAGTTTCAAAAGAGAGAGAAAAGAGGTATAAGATAAGAAGAAGAAAAGAGAAAATCGATACTCTTCGAACTCCGCGCCAGATGCAAAAATTGACGATAATGGCTTTCCCCCGATGACTCCCAAGACGCCTGTTTCACCTCCTCTGCGAGACCGGGATGATGCGGTGTTTGATCCTGTTTGGATCAAATAAGCAAGAAACCGGGGTAACAGTGAAGGGGGAAGGAAAAGACAGAAGGACAGAAAGATATTTTGTAGAAAAGAGAGGCCAGCCAGGGCTGGAGAGGAGCGGAGAATGACTTCTCTCACGAGGCCATTGACAGACACTCATCCAGAAGGGCACCCAATTGCTCCCGATCCGTGACTGTCCCACCTTCCCAGTCGAGCTCCGCCTCATCCACGTCCATTTCGTCCATGTAACTGTCGGGCTTTGTGTCGGGGACATCGATCACCTCCTCGACCCGGTCTTGCTTGTCTGTTTCTAACTCATCCTCGAGATACCCACCCATGATCTGATCCACGAGTAGAGGCATATGACTCAGGACACCTCCGCCGAGTTCCAGGGATAATCGGAGATCTCGCACGCCCAAGGGTTTTCGGGTGCTTGCCTCCTTGGCCTCAACTGGGAGAAGACCGGTCGCGCTATCCTTGACGATCTCTCCTCGTGTGAATGCCAGTTCCTCACTTTCGAGCTGCTGTCGGTACTTGCGCATCATCATGCCGTTGATTGTGCCTGAAGGGCCGTTCGATCTCGTCCGCGAGAATACCACGGATAGAACTTCCTTGACAAAAGTCTCCGTTGCGATCGCCATGAACTCGGCACAGGGAAGGCTTGCGCCGCTGACGATTGATTCCTCGTAGCAAATGGGAACCATACGTGCGTGGATAGATTCGGCGTCCGGGAATTCGCCGGACTCTGACGCCAGAGGCTGTGCATATCGTTTTCGAATTTCGAGTTCCCAGTCTTCCAGGAACCAGAATGGTTAGCGACACTCGGTCGAGCAAAAGGAGAAAAAAAAAAAAAAAAAAAAAAGCCGAGATGCCAGGCATGAACCTACTTGTCTTATTCAACCCGCCCGCACTGGCTGGTACTTGACTTGGCAACTTGATCTGTTTCGCCAAATGATATTCCTCCAGTTCGTTGGGTGCGAGTTCATGGGGGTCACGCTTTGTATAGATCCACCGTCAGCCTTGTACGCGCACATATCAGGGGGGGAAGCTGTCGCATCTCTGGATCAGGTCGCATACCTCGGGGATAGCTTTGATTCGTCGACGATCCCGGGGAGGGAGTTGCATAACCTCCGTCTTGAGTCTTTGTTCAGCGGCATCGCCCGATGTCGGCTTTGACACGACGGACGGCTTGTCGTTTGCCGACACCCAACTTGCGACACCATGATCTGGAAGATCCCTTGTAAGATTGCCGATAATCGCGCATACGAAATTGTTATGTAGATGCTCAGTTTTTTGATCGGCGCATATTATATGATCGACTCGCGACGACAATTCGCTCTGGTTCAGTTGTCCTGTTCGTTGGGAGAGAAGGGCGGCGTCAGCATACGCATTCAGGGTAAAAGTGGGACCGAGGCTTATAAGAAGATAAGAGGAGACAGGAATGTCGAGAACAACAGTATAGATAGACTCTCGCGCAAAAAGAGAGTGGGATAGACGTGACAATGCACAGACATACCTAGAAGAAAGAGCGAGGTAGCTTCTTTGTAGTCGGCCCAATTGTCACCGATGGCGGCCTTCAGCTCGGTGTAGATGGGCTCGAGGTCCAGGCGCGGCACGGAAATGAGGGCTTTGGTAGACTTCTGCGTTGGCGGAGCATTTGGAGCAGTGCTTTTGGACGAGGCTATTGTAGTAGAGGCCGAGTCTGTCCGACTCAGAGCAGCCGGATCGATCTGCATGGTTTGCGAGGGCTCGCCGAAGCGCGACGGGCTGCGCGAAGCCGGGGGTGGGGAGAACTACGCCTTCATGAAGCGCGAGTCATACCAGATCCAGGAAACAGGAGGCGAAAACGATCGGAGTAAAGCGTGTCAGACGGAGTGGTCGACACGCCAGATGGAGAGACAGTGACAAGCGGATCGATGGGCGATGGAGGGGGGAGGGGGGGAGGTGGAAGGAGAAGGGAGGGCAAAGGCAGGCCAGACGGATGAGGAAGTTCGAGGTGGTTAGTTAAGTGGACGTTGGGTAAGTCTGGGGAAGATGGATTGGATTGAATCCCGCCGTCCATCCACTTGCACTCAAAAGAGGTCACCCGGTGGTAATTTTGCTTGCCCACAGACTGGACTTTTGAATTTATTATTATTTATTGTCGTCGTTTATTTACTTTGTGACTTCTTTTACTTGACAAGGGCAATCTGCTTTTCTACGGCATCCCCCGCGCGCACTTGGAGAGATGAACCACCGCGACTCTCTCTCTATACCTCTCACCGCCTTAGTCTCTTTATGAGTTATCACCATAGGCAAATACACCATAAAGGAGTGATTTACAAACACCAGAATCAATCTCTATTAAATCTCCTCTCTAGGAATACAGCTTCACTGCATCCTCATGTAGGACTCCGAAGAGCCGGCTGATCTCACCCATGATTGCTTCAATCTCCACCGAAATTTGCCCCGTCACCAGTACTGTAATCGCGTCTAGAGTCAGCCATGTTTCCTTTCATTATTCCAACGAAAAATAAGGGCTCCGTAACATACTATAAGCGTAAAGTAGGGCATAGTCTTCGTCCGTTGATAGCCGTGACGTTTCAATGTCCTTGCGATAATGAAAGAGCCGTGCGAGGAGCCGATCTCGAGCATGCTCCACGCTGGGGAGGACGTCGCTCAATGGATACTCCAGCTTCATCGAGGAGGCCATGACTATCTCAATCGTCAATTACCAATAATTAATGGCTACATTCGTGAGACTTACCAGATAGCAGATGGCTAATGCGGGAGGATAATTGCTGCCTTTCTTTTACCGTATACTGAAGTATAGCGAGTTCCCCTTCCGATGCGGTCATATTCTTGACCAACTCCAGGTTGATGGCGACAAATGCATCCACCAGGCTTCGGGTGCGCCGCAAAATATTGCCATAGCTGGCATCCTGGAAGGCGCTTTTCAACTCAAACTCAGATCGCGCAGAGGCTTGGAGGGACTCCAGATGCGACAGGAACCGCTCCACCTCCAACTTCTCCCGAGCGCTCATGAAGCCTGCAGTCTCTTGGGGGAAGGCCATGGTGGACAAAGGACCGCGCTTCCAGATCAGACTCATCCGTAGCCATAACAGGCTCAGGCCCTCTTTCAACCTTTCCCGGGCGCTGATCGGCCATATGACTCGCGTGATGATGATACCCCACACGCAGCCTGACAAAACCGCCGCCACTCGGTGAAGGGCGATTTCAGTAATGATTGGGCTATCGCCCCCTTCATCTTGGTCGTCCCTGCCTTCCTTCTGGGTAAGTGAGTAGGCGTATAGCACTGAGAGGTTGTAGGTGAGCATGATAAACCGGCCCATTGGACCTTGGCCGCGGACAATGATGAGGTAGAAGTTCCAAGTGGCCATGAGCAACCCCAGGAAAGCGAGAGCGAACACGTTTTCTGCACTCACGTACCATGAAAGGATGGCACACAGTGCCCCCAGGCATGTACCAAAGAACCGTGCATACCCCGTAGTATTGGAAGCACCAATCGTCATGGAACAGACCAACATGTAGGACAAGAGCCCCCATTCACCTCGCCAATGGGAATAGAAGGGCCGAGTAGATTGGAGGAATGATGGCAAGGCATATAGTGCAGCGCCTGCTCCGACTTTGATCGCGAATTTGGTATCGTCGCGGCGGAAGAACCCCAGCGACCTCCATATGCGATAGCCGAGACGCTTCTCGGCGGCAGATGTAACTCTCTCGATCTTGGCCGGTGAAGGGCTAACAGATGACTCCGGTGAGCTGGTCATATGCCGCCGAGGTGCTGCGCCTGTGTCATCAGCCGTTGGAGCCAACGACTGCTCCATGTCATTCTTCCTCGTTCCAGGGCCACCCCATCGCCAAAACTTAAGCCAGCTCCAAGATCTCCCTGTCGGTCTTTCCTCACTTTCCAGTTGTAGTTCATCCAATATATCTAAAAGCTCTTTTAATTGCTCCCCAAACTCCAGCAAAGAGAAACTGAAGTGTCCACAGCTTGCAGAAACCTCTTCTAAATCAGCTTCGACTTCTAGCTCTTGTACCCCGGTGAGCTCGCGTTGTCTATAGATGGTCTTGAGCGCTTCTTCGCGCGACTGTCTATAGAGCTCAAGCGCACGATCTAGACTTGTCCGGTAGCGACTGTTGACGGAAACTCTAAATTCAGGCGCGGGAGTGAACGGGATGTCTCTGAATATTTCTTTTAGGGTAAACGCAAGCGAGCGCTGTGGACTATTAGCATTCACTGATCTCCGCTTCACCTATTGATATGATAGCTTACCATAGAAGGCCCTAAATGGCTGATAAAGAGAGCAAAAATATCTGCCGGATGCAGAGGATTCGTTGGGTTACCATTGGTGTTGTTCATATCAGCAGCCCCAAGTCTGTCTTCTTCGTCTGGTTGCTCATCGATTCGTTCCAGGAACGGCCCATCTTCATGGAGTGACCACGGACTTATCAAAGGCATAGAGCCGGTTTCGGGGGTGTGACCCTGTAGCTGTGCGAGCTCCGTTGGTTTGAGCAACTGGAACTGCAGGTGGGCTGCACTGCGTAAACCACCCATATTATGAGTGATGTCCTGCACCCAACGAACTAACTTCTTCTCCAATCGGTACTCTTTTTCCGTGCCTGCCACAAAATGCTCAAGCTTCGCCTCCCTTACAAGCTTGTCTAGCTGCGCATATGCTTTTTTATGGCGCGCAGCCGTGTTGGTGAACTCTTCAGTCTGGAGTTCCTCTTCGGAGCCACTGAGGAAGCTTTCAGTGATCAGAGCCAACATTGTCGCCAAGCTTCCAGTGACAGTAGTCAAGTTGGATCGGAGCTTTTTGCGTGCGGATATGGGGAAGATCAGAAAAGACACGGCCATTGTGATGGTGACACCCATCACGACCATTTTCAGAACCTGAGAGATCTTCGCAAACGATAGATCCCCGCTTTGTACTGCACCCTCCTTAGTTAAGACAGTTATGGTCGACAATGAAGCTAGGGAGCATGCGACGTTAACAAGCGGATCGCCGAGTCTCTGTTTTGTCCAACCAATGAAGCCTAGCCCGCCGCCGCAGAATACAATGAGCACGACGGCATGTCCCACGGGGAGCATATGTAAAGTGTCCTGAAAGAACATTGAGACACACATGCTGGTGAGAGAGATGAAGGCAGCATAAAGGAAGGCAAGAAAGGCACAAATCAAAGCCTTGTACATGCCGCCCTGCGATCTCGCTGGATGAAAGTAGACCGTGACGGTAGCAACCATATGTTTGCCATCTTGATGGCCCAGGAACGACGCAATGGCCGGGACAAAGGTTGCGAGTGATCCAAGCAAGTAAGCTAGACTGCACTTCAGAACGCCGATTCCTAGCTCCGACGAAACGAACTCATGCATCCATGGCCATGTATGTTGAAGTCCATACCAGAGCCGTGCTGGGAGGCTCTTGGGGCACTCGATGACATTTCTGGGGAGAAGTGGCCGTCGTTCATCGTTGTCGCTATCCCCATGTGGGTCAGGATATGGGTTTCGTAGATTAATGAGGCCCTTGAGTCGCTGGCCCGTTCTCGGTAAGACGAAGGTTGCGTAGCGTAACTGAGAAAAGCAATATGGATCAGCAACGCGACATAAGCTGCTTCTTTTCTCCGTGCTGACAGGCGATTTTTTGGCAGGGTCGGGGATGCACCGTTAACCCGTAGAGGTTGAGGCAAGGGGAAGAAGTCTAGGCCAAGCAACCTAGCTAGCTAGATAGTAATGCTAGCTAGGTAGTGGTTGGAGATAGCTAGCTATGCAGCTTACCTTCTTCGGGCGCAGAAAGCGCCGGGCACCGCTGCTCGATGAGTCGCCCGGCAGAGACATGATCTGTTTACCTCATTTTCCCTTCCCAGTTTCCACTCGAGCGTATAGAAGAGACTGCCGGAACTGGCGACACTGGAACAGGAACAGGAACAAGGCCTTGTTCCACCATGATCTTGTGCGCCGGTGGAGAGCTTGGGAGGTCCGGTGACCAATGCGAGCGGGCATTGCGACGAGACTCACGCACGGGTCACGCCCGCGTCATCCCAGCCCGCTTTCTACTACACTATGAGATGGCTCTCTACAACCTGATAATATGCGAACAATGACTTCAAACTCAGAAAGCCAAAGCCAGGAAAAAGCAAAATATATTGTGGACCAGCCAAAACCTCAAACGTTCACTATACACTTGGCATATTCTCTATAAGTCGACACCATCTCTCTAATTGAGACCTTCCACTTTCCATACCTTAACTGCCGCATCAGCACCAGCTGAGGCAATCTTAGATCCTCCGGCGATCCAGGCAACACCATTCACGCCTTCTTTGTGAGCGTTAGACACCTGAAGCCAGTCGCCGGGCTTGGACAAACTCCAGACAAAGATGTTGGTGTCCAATGATCCGCTGGTCAGGTGGTCATTGTCGTCGTTCCAGGCAAGTGAAGTAATTCGAGAAGTGTGCGCCGTCCAACGATCCGTAACAAGGCTACCGTCTGCGACCTTGTAAACAAGGATGCGGCCCCGAGAGTCGCCCACAGCCAAGAGAGATCCGTCGGGGGAGAAAGACAAGGCAGACACCGCATTCCGCGTGGCCTTGATGGTAGCCTTGGGGGAAAGGCTCGAGGCCGCGATATCCAAGATCTGGACGGTCGCGTTTTCACCTCCGATAGCTGCAACGTTGCCGTGGGCCGCAACTGCAGTGACTGGGAAGTCAGGCTTGAAGTCGCCAGTCTTCTGTCCGTCCTTGTAGATCTCCACGCTCTCCGACACTCCCACTAACACCAAGTCATTTGCGGCTGCAACGCCCTTAGGCTGTCCCGACAGCTTAGAAGAGATTCCGGTATAAGTCTTAGCACCAATATCCACGGAGCGAATGGTGTCGTCCCAGGCGACGCTGTAGATCCGACCATTGCCTTCCTGTGTAGGCGCGAGACCTGCGATGTAGGTTGTGTGGCTGTCGCCTTCCATTTCTTCTGCGGCCCCCGTGGGAACATCCCAGCTGCAGACCCGGCCGTCAAAGCTTCCAGTCCACAAGGTCTCAGCATCGCTGCCAGAGCGAGACTGGGTCAAGGACGTGATATTCTTCTGGTGTCCCTGGACGACCTGTCTGGGCTTCGGGGTGCCTTCAACTAGGTAGTTAAGGTCGCCGCTCAACGAAAGACTGATCAGCAGACCATCGCTTCTTCCCTGAGGCCAGACCACTCCGACCTGCTGGTCCTTGACATTTGCAGCCCCTTCCTCTCCCATGTTCCAACTCTGGGTAACCTTGCCCGCTTCCACATCCCAAATCTTAACAGTCTTATCTGCGCTGGCTGTGGCAAATTTCCGCGAGTCTTTAGACCAAGAAAGGCCGAAAATACTGCCGTTGTGCTCTCCTTCGCCAATCTGGCCTCTGACTTCTCCCGTCTTGCCATCGTACAGCCAGATCTTGCGGTCCGCGCCAACACTGACCAATGTCGAGCCATCCGGGCTGAAGCCGACTCCATAGATGTAGTTGGTATGCTTGTCACGGATTCCGGTGTTGAATTTGAATGGTGCGCCGTGGTAGAAGACTAGATTCTTGTCATCACCCGCGGCAGCGGCCCGCAACGGCCTTTGCTGCCTGATCGAGACGGAATTGATCTGTTGCGTGTGACCATAGATCTCGCCGACAGTGTTACCACTGTCCCAAGAAATGCAGTGACCGTACCGCTGCTTTCCGTCACCGACAGCAATGATGCGCTGGGAATCGCCATCCCAGGCAAGATCATTGATCCGACCATTCACAATGCTGTATTCACCTTTGGTGATACCCTCTCCAACACAGTCCCAGACTCTCACTATACCACTAGCATCACCACTGGCAACATAGAAGCCCGAGGGTGAGAAGCGGGCAACAGTGGTCTGCGTCTTATGTTCGGTGTACTGCCTGGCGATGGCGGGGTTGTCAATCGAGCGGAGGAAAACCGATTTGTTTGCCTGAACATTACAAAAAAAAAAAAAAAAGGGACAGTAAGCATCGGAAGAAGCTTTATATGTGCATGAGTTCTAGAAAAGTATCAATGCCATACCGCATATGCGATCCGTTCGCCCTTGGCGTCCGCAGAAAGCTGGGTGGGCTGACCCCTGGTGGTGGAGGGGCTGGCAGCCCAGATGGATTCTAGGTGGCCTGTTAGCAATGAATGATAATCAATCGGGCAGTAGGTAGGAACGGACCATTCGTGATAGACATGGTTGTATTTACATGCAATGTCCGTCGCTAAATAAAGACACAAGTAGAATCAACCAAAGCTAGAGATGTTGGGTGAGGGAAACAGGGGAAGGGGAGAAGCACGGCGATGTTTAGGTTGTTGACGTATGGGTGGGGGTTGCCGCCGAAACACATGGGCCGCGGATGCTGCCGTGGGTTGACCGGGCAGGTACTTATATAACTACTGGTATCGTCTTATCAGAGGCATTAATGCTCATTCAGTTCAGTCTAGATTGCTGCCTGAAATTCCCCTTCGGTCCCGGTCATTGCGCAATGTCATATAGTATTGGTTGGATTGAAATGAGGATAATGATGGTAATAGTCGTAGTTGTACATAGGCCATCCCGTCAAGGCTGTCTGGCTAGCAATAGAAGAACAGAGAAAAGAAAAACACCAAGAAATTCAAAAGCTGAGAATGAAGATGAAGTATCATATCGAAAGCAACCCGAGTCCAGTCCGTGACCCTACACCCATGTTATACAGAGGAACTCTACTCAGTAACCACTTCCTCCCTCCATCCGCGACCTTGCTTCGGCCGCCAAAACTTCCGGGTGTCGGTGAACACTGGGCATGAGACCAAGTCCAACAGCTCTCCGAATGGCCTTGGAGATCTTGCGCTGGTTAACGGGCCGCAGACCCGTCATGTTTCTGTGCTTTATCCGACCCATCGAGGTGATATATTCCGACATGACAGAGAAGTTCTGTGGTGCATCAAATGTCAGCAATCCGCAATAATCTCTAGAAAGAACCAATGCTCTTTTTTCTTTTTCAAGGGCTCAGAATGCGTCGGCATACCTTATACAAATCCAGAGGGTTCAGGTTCAGTGCGTCAAAGGCATCAGTCGAGGGACTGTAGCGCTTCCTCCATTTCTTCATCTCTGCCGGGCTGAGATCATGAGGGGCATAGAGATCACCGGCTTTCCATTCACGCGTCTGGTACCTCTCCAAGGCCCTGCTCTCACTCTGAGCCCGCTGCTCCTCGAGAAATCGGCGGCGGTCCACTGGCCCACGACGGCGGTTGTACACTTTGGGAGCTGTGTCGAAGCCAACGATTAGCAAAGGAACAATTGAAAGGGATGAGATCGTGATAAAAGCGGGTAGAGATTGGGACTGAATAGTAGTATCACCTACACCGAGATCTGGGACCACGCTGAGGAGCGGGATTCGGAGCAGCAGCCGTCGAATTCCAGCGACAAGCAACACTAGCAGCAGCAGACACCGACCCAAAGGCCGAGCCAACGGTGCGCAAAGGCGACCACGAAAAGAGATGAAGAGCCATACTGGGACAGTGAGATGGCCAAGGAGTGGGGGAGGGAGAATGACAATCCGGAGAGAAAAGATCGGGGGTGATGAAGCTGGCCGACGATGCGATCGATTTTCTTTTTTCGGCACGCGCCAAGAGCCGCCTGGAACTTCCGCCCGCAACTCCGTCTCCTCCATTTCATTCCCACCTCTCGATCCAAGGAAACACACCTCGGTGCCATTGCGTCAATTGGCCTGATTCTCCAATCGGTCTCTGCATCCCTTGACATCGTGCATAGACCGTGCTTCATGGTGTCTGGCAAACAATTGTCTTATACTTCATACGTCTCTGCTGAAAAAGGGAACTAGACAAGAAACGAAATACTCGAATTCCCTTCACCAGGGAGCTCCTCGCATCGACACGTCTTGATCAACATGCAGTCCCACCTGACTAGAAGGGTCTTTCGGGCCATCTTGAATAATGAGCCTCTTTCATCATCACGCTGTCACTATCGCCTCCTGCATACTGCTCGTAGCCATCGATCCCGCAAGCTAGGTCCTCTCTGTCCATACCATGCCCAGCGACGCGGGCTTTTCGCTTTTGCGGCTCCAACTGCCGAACCTCAACCTGCGATTCTGCCCTCTGAAACTGGATTGAAGCCAATGCGAGACTTGCTGAGATCACTAAGTGACCAGAGCAGAGGCCCCGCCAATGGAATTCTGGCCAAAGCTTTCCAGGACTTTGTCGTTGCACGCGCGGAAACTCCTGGAATCATTACGAACTACCATGCGAAGCTGCTTGTTACTACCTGGAAGTACCTCAGAGCCCGCGAGGGGGAACTGGAACGCATGGAATGGCAAAAGGTCTTTTCCACCGAGAATCTCGAGAATCTCCTCTACGTCCTGTCGGAGGCAAAATGTTTGCCAGAGGCGCACGAAACCGTGCGAAAGATGGCCCGTCTAGCTTTCTTGGAGCTTTGTGCGGACCATGGATTTGGGAACAATCACGTCAGCCGTCCTGCGCTTCTATCTTACATTCATATCCAGGCAATGCTTGGTAACCCAGATGAGGCGCGGCATGTAGTCGAGAACTTCTGGAACCGACTGAGCAAGACCAGTCCCTCCCCTTGGCTCACAGTCATGAAAGGATATGCCATTATCAACGACAGAAACCAGCTCAGACGCACCACGGAAAAGCTGAACGAGCACGGCATTATGTTTGATCAGCATGCCCATGAAGAGCTGGTCAGCATCCTCGTTGAACAGGACCTGCTAGCGGCATTGAAAATGGTCTACGAGAGTCTCTCGCTTTCCGGAGAAGAACCCTCCGTTCCCGCGAAGGAAGCTGTCATCCGCTACGCAATCCTGAAGGCCGAGACAGATTGGGCAAGCTCTATCTTCGAGTCGCTTTCGCACGCACCGATTTCGGAGACCATCAATATCACGCTTCTCTGGGAAGCTGTTCAAACTAAGAGTGCTGCGGCCGTCCAGGAGAAGGCCAGAATTCTGACCGCCGGGAACCAAGAGGCCAGCGAATCACTCACCATCACATGCGTGAACGATCTGATGGAATACGCCAACTCTATCAAGAATCCTGAATTGACCGTAGAGTTCGCTTCTCTCGCCTCCCAGTGGGGCCTGGAGCCGGACTTGCAAACGTACCTACTGCGACTGGAAGCGTACATTCAAGCTGGGGATGTGAAGACTGCACTGAGCTCCATGGAAGATCTGCACAACCCAGAGACCATCATGCTCGAGAACTTGCCATTGATGAACAAGCTGATCACCGTCCTTTGCTACTCAAGTCAGGAGGATGCCGTGGTGGAGAAAGTGGGCTCTCTCACCGATCCGTTGTTCGAGAACAACGTCCGGTTGGAAGCAGACACTCTGGCTGCGCTGACGCACATGCTATTGTACCGTCGTGAGTGGGAGGCCGTCTCCGAGCTCCTTCGTCCACGTCTCGGGCTCTACGACTCCGAAGAAAGAACCAAAGTCCGCAATACCCTCACCAACTTCATCACCGATCTGACCCAGGAAACCGATGATGCCTGGGAAATGTACAGACTACTCCAGCTCGCGTTCCCTGAATCCGGCGTCAGCCTGAGAACCGAGATCATGACCTCATTCTTCAAGCGAGACCGTAGCGACCTAGCCTTCCTGGTCTTCGGACACATGCGACAAGCAGAAGACTTCGCACGACGACCCAAACCCGACACCTACGCGCGGTGTTTCCAAGGCCTCGCGCGAACCCAAGACGCCAAGAACCTCGAATTGGTCCACAACATGCTCAAGCTCGACGTGGAAGTCGACCTCAATACGCGCCTCCTAAACGGCCTCATGCTGGCATACGCCGCCTGCGATATGCCCGAAAAAGCGCTGGACGTATTCCGCGACATCCTGCAATCGGACGAAGGCCCATCCCATAAAACCATCACCATCTTCTTCAAGACATGCGAAAAACACCACAACGGAATCCAGGAGGCCATGCGAATGATGAGTAAGGTCAAGCGTCTCGAAATCACCGTCGATCGCCAACTGTACATGGCATACGTCGAGGCCTTGGCCGCACAGTGCGAGTTTGATCTTGCCACTGAAGCGCTGGATAAGATGCAGGCTGAGACTGGATACCTGCCGACTCGCAACTCGTACGTTCCACATCTTCCCCATCTACCAGTGAAAACCCCGAATTAGGTCTGACCACTTGTACTAACTTATACGAAACTACAGGATCGGATTACTCTACAACGCCATCCCGTATCAGTACTGGAAGGATGAGGTTGAGAAGTGGGCCAAGGATAAATACCCCGATCTGTGGGCGCAGTTGGAACAGATCGAGCGGACCGAGTATGAAGAAGGGCCGAAGTTTAACATCAAGGACAATGAGGTGGTCGTCTAGTCACTACTTGCGTGTAATTTAGGCCTGTGACATCTGTACTCTATTTCAATTTTCATGTAGCATTCATTGTCTGAGCCTGCAGCATTACATATCATTCATGTTTACTTTATCATTTCCATCTATCAATGGTAACTACGCTTGTAGTCTTTTATGCTACAAGACAGATTAAAGGGGATGTGGGTAGGAACTTGTTTGGCTGTGTCCTGTAGGTATGTCTCAAAAAGTCCAACAGTTACGAGAGGTGTATTTTTGCAAGTGTGGCAGCAGTTAGTTTCAACCTGACTATTCTGGGGGTGTATTCAAGTTGAATAAACAGAGCAATCTACTTAAATGCAAAAGGAAAGTAAACGAAGATGATGTATTAGGTCTGTATTATTCATGTCTTTTTTGTATCCCATGCAATGGACATCGTCACAATTAGAACATCCGTAACACTGCTGATGAGCAGTAGGTATGTATTTCCCGGAAAATGCATATCACCAAACAAACACAATCATAAAGAAAACAGGTATATCCGTCTAAGAGTCGTGTTTCGCGTTGAGCTGCGCAATACGCTTGGTCATGCTGTAGTTATCATTAGAAATGTGCATCAAATGTTCTGAAGGGGAATGAACGACTTACAAGTCAAAGAAGGAGAACTGGCTCGGGCTGCTACCATACTCATACACGAAACGGCTAGCAAGGTAGCTGCCAAAGATGGCTCTCAGATAGTTCTCGGGCACCTATTAGATGGTCAGCATCACGTTGATGAACTATGTTGGGTTTTAAGTGATACTCACCCGCTGAAGGATGGTGTCGAGACCAATCTTCTGCAGAAGGAGGTTCGGCAGAGCATCGTGGAGGACGGAGCGGCGAAGCTCAATATTGTCCCACAACTCTGTCTTCTGGAGTTCTTCATCCAATTGAGTGATGGCAACACTGAGACGGTCGCTCAGGACGCTACGAAGCAATCCTGTCTGCTCATGTTCGCGCCAAATAGCTTCAAACTCGAGAGTAGCGTTCGACTTGATG
This sequence comes from Aspergillus piperis CBS 112811, assembly GCF_003184755.1. Classification (NCBI taxonomy): domain Eukaryota; kingdom Fungi; phylum Ascomycota; class Eurotiomycetes; order Eurotiales; family Aspergillaceae; genus Aspergillus; species Aspergillus piperis. The sequence goes on from NW_020291605.1 coordinate 599,003, forward strand.
ACCTCCTGCACCTGCTTGACATATTCACTGTAGAATGTGGGCACGGTACCATCCTCGCGGATGCACATGTTCTCCACAAACTCTTCGTCATCGAAAGACAGGGAAGCCAGGACCTCCAATGAGGAGGATGTTACACCTCCCTTGTTGGCAGATGCATCCTTGAACAGGATGCAACCAGCCCTCTCAAGGCGAAGCTTGCTGTCTTGTGTAATGAACAGGTTTGCACCCTCAACAATGTACGGGATGGTGGCCTTTCCGTCCTTGATGAGTTTTCCAACAGTGGAGAGATCAATAGACTCCGGTCGTCCACCGCAAGGCACGAATGTATCATATTGCTGGTCACGACGCAGATGGAATAGGTTGCGGAAAATCATACCATTGTGGACCAGCTCGCCACTTGGCAAATGGACGTTACTTTCATCGACCAGAACCCGATAACCCTTGGGTGAGAGCTTCGACAGGTCGAACTCAGAGATGGTTGCCCGCTTCTTGGCGAGTCTGACAAGCTCCTCATGATTCAGACCCTGGGGATCAACGATCACACCGGATCCGTCGACAATGGCGGTATATTTCTCATTGGACAGGAGGATCTCATTAGAGCCCAGATCGCCGTCAGGCCCACCAGTCTGCAGCTTGCGGATGGTGCTCGGGTCGATCTTCAGCTTGCGGTAGATACCAAGCACATACTGACGGACCGACAGGGTCGTCATTCCATAGGTATCATGAGGGATACCGCCAAGCTTGGGGCTCTTGCCCGTGAAGAACGACTTCCACCAGGGGGCACCGCGGTTGCGGGCATGTTCCGTGGCCCAGTCGACCAATTCGGCCGTGTTCTCGTCGGGTCCCATGAACAAAATCTCGTCCTTGCCATGCAAGTCCACAATCGGGTCCTTGATTCCCGGGCTGACAGGAGGCAGCAGCAGGTCCAAGATACTGTCGATGTACTTCTCGAAAGCCACGCGGGCCTTATCCTGGTGGTTAACGTCAAGCAGGATCACACCCTTTGCGCCACCTTCGGGGATATCCTTGTTCTTGCGTTGCTGGGTATTGGCAAGATTGTAGTTCTCGTCGAACAGTGAGCGCGCATTGATACTGTAGGCCTCCTTGTTCCGACTCTTGACAATACGGATGCCGCCACGAGCAATATCCCGGAATCGCAAGTGGAATCCACGGAACTCGGAGCTTATTACCAAGAACATACCGTAGAGGCGCTGGGGATACTCATGTTCCGGCAGGAAGTCGGGGTTGAGTCGGAAGCTGAGAGCAACCTTGGTTGGGGTGAAGAAGTTGGTCTTGAGGATTGAGGCGTTGAACACGCGGAAGGCACTCATGACCATTTCGTCATGTTCATTGGCCGCAGTACTCGAAATGAGCTGCTTCAGCTTGTGGCCGTCCAACACCTCGTCAACCTGCAGACGCAGGTAACTCAGGGTGGGGAGGAAGTCATCCTCGGCGGGACCCCGCGTTTGCACGTAATGCGTGTTGGCGAAGTCCAAGTAAAGTTTGTGGATGAGTTCCGGGTACTTGTTGACGATTTCCAAGATGTAGTCTGATGTGAACGTCTCGGTACGCAACCTCTTCTTGATCTTCGCCAACAGCTCCGCATGGACGCTGTTGTTCGAATCCAGAAGATCTGTGAGGGAGATGTATTCGGAGCCCAGTCGGTTCAGGAACTGCTGCACGAACACCCAGGCGCAGTGGGCATAGATCGTTTCCTGCAAGCTAAGGCGGCCACTGGCGAAATGGTGCTGGAACTTGTTCTGTGGAATGCAGTACAAAAGGGAGACTTCCTTGATGATCTGGTGAATGGCGGCCTCAATCGGGGGATACTTGGCGGCAATCTCCTTGTTGGGGAGAGGACGCAGGTAAAGCGAAATCACCGTAATGCCGTTGGAGAAGTTCTCCAGGTACTTCCGTGAGCTGGTCAGGCGGTAGTAGTGGTACAGATCGGAGAGCGCGCTGAAAAGCCCCATGGCAGACCCTTGGCGGTAGGCAATGACCAGCCTCTTTTCGCGGCTCTTCTCAATCTCAAACAGCTCAATCACTGGGCCAGAGCGGCTCACGGCATTGCTGATGATTTCCTGGTAGATCGCCTTGGTGTTAGGGGTGGCTTTCTGCAGGAACCTCTTTTCGCCGATGATATCGATATTGGTCTCGTACGGATCGGGATTAGGGTTGGCAAACTGGCACTTGTACACGAAGTAACAACGGAGCTGTTGCCCATCATCACCGGGGATAGGTGTGGGGGAACGGAAGGTCTCAACGCGATAGCTGTTGCCTTGAGTTGAGGGGTTGATATACTTCTTATCAATCCGCTGTTCATAGCCGGGGCCTTCGACTGTTGCGATACCGGGCTTGCTGGTATCAATGTAGACAGCATGATCTTCTGCTTCCTTATCCAACCTGATTTCGAGCTTCTTGTCGTCACGGGCATAAGCTGCAACCTTGGCAGCATATAGCGAGAGAATCTGCGTGACGATAGCGTCCACAGACTCGGTCTGGAAGTATGTGTCGTCAATGCCGAGCTGGTTGTAGAACCACTCGGTTTCCCCGACGACAAATTCAATGGGAATGAAGCCTTTCTTCTCCAGCTGATCCATAACTAGCGAACGAGAGAGCAAAGAGTCAGATAAGTTGCTACCGATAGAACCAGACGGATTTCGATCGAATTCCACTCACCTTGCTCCATTTGCTTTTCCTTCCCTTCGAATTTGGCCGCCACATAGCCGGGGTCTTCCTCTGAGAGAATGCGATGCTGCCCACCACCGGGGATAGCCAGATGCGTGGGCTGCGGCGATGGTTGGCGCACGCTGGAGCCGGCTACATTGTCAAGGATCTTGTTGTGGGGGTGTCTTTGGAAACCAAGAGGAGTTCCAGCTCCTGACTGAGAACCATCGTTGCTCCCGTAGAGTTTCGGCCCCGTCCGCATGGGAAGGGTGTTGTTGCCATTGAGGTGGCCGTCGGAAAGAGGCGACGAAGAAGGCGCGGGAGAGACCATGATGGGAGTGGAGTGGCAAGAGGAGTTTAGAGGCTCAATTGAACTCAGAAAAGAGACGGCACTAGTGGGTTTTATATCTGCTACTTGGTGAGCCATGCATGGATAACAAAGACAGAAGCCAAGCTGCTAGCAATAATAAGAAAACTGGTTCGTGCGCGAGAATGGAGGGGGGAGAGAGGGAGGGAAGCTGAAGCCGGGAAAGATAAGGCAGCCACACAGCTGCAAAAAGATGTGCAGGGGATGGCACCGGCAGGAAAATATACAAAGAAGCAAGAAGGGAAAGAATGGAAATTCTAGACCACAAGCGACAAACTTACCTCAATGAGAGCGTCGATTGATGCAAAGGAAAATTGGTGATCTGGCGTTGCTACGGGCCAGGGCAATGACGAAAGCTCGAAGCTTATCGGGGAGAGCAAGAGAAATGAGCCAAACAGACTGAAACGGGGTTCACTTGTCGGTACCAGCCATCAACCGACACGTCACCAATAAAATGCACAGAGAAATTCAGTTGAGAGAGTTTTAGGATTTCACGAATGGAACGAAACACAGATAAGAGGGGAAGACGGGGAGAGAAGAGGGAAAAGTAAGTAGTAGTGGAGAGGATCCAGTTTATCCAAGAAGGAAAGAAGGATGCGAATTCAAATCTGATCAGATCAGATCAAATCAAATCAAATCACAAGGGAGGTTATTCACTGTGATGGACACAAACAAAGCAATAGAAATACGGTGCGAATCCACACGGCAGATGCTGGCTCTTTATACAAACTGGAGCTGAAGCCAGACGAAATGTCGTATTCCCCCAAAGGTAAAACAAATAATAATAATTGAATAATAAACATTTCTTATTATCACATCGAAAAAGAAGAATTAGAAAATAAAAAATAAAAATAAAAAATCAGAAATTTCCCAAAACGAAATTAATCCGAAATTGCACAGCCATTATTAAGTCATACCTGCAACACTTCTTTGGGAAGCCCAAATAGTTATCATTCGGCCAGCCAGCCAAACCCAGAGAGCCGGTGCTATGCGATCGGCCAGGAACGGGGCCCGGTCCGGGGCAAGTCGTTGGACGGCCTGGCTGTTTCTGCCTGAGGATCATGGATGGCCCGCCCTTGTGCATGGGTCTCCACGTTGCCGTTGTGGTCTCCAACTGTCAAATTCATGTTTTTGTTCCTACTCAAGATACCACGGTGGCTAGATACTTTATGTAGTACAGAATCAATGAGGCTTGTACGCCGGGAGTAGACTGTGTATATGAAGCGGTAATTTCATCCATGGAAGTTTTTTATTTCTCTCCTTGCCTTACTCCCATGTACGTTCCCTTCTTTTCCCTTTTTCCTTTTCCCTTTCCTTCATTGATACTGGCCCGTCTGTGCAACGGCTCCACGGCGGATGACTCGATTCACGATGCCAAGTCGAGTGGGTCCCAGCTTCCTTTTCCGGTATCGCGAACCATTTTAGTTCAAATGAGGCAAGTGTGAAAAATACCGCAAGATACCGACGTGATTGGTAGCCCGGGGCTAAAAATGGAAAAATTGCCTCAGATGCTTTGGAACAGGAGCTGGAGTCATTGTGGCTGGTTTGCCGGTTCATAGTTACTAACAAGGTATGGAGTAAAAGGGAGTGTCACCTGAGTTCAGTCCAGGGGCGGCGGCGTCCAGGCACAAATTTAGAATAAAGTGAGTAGTCCTGTCGCGTGAGACTTCTACGGGATAGATCCAAATTGAGATCTATTACTCACTATAGATAGATAGTGTGTGAGTATGTGTCTGTGTGAGAAACTCGATTGAGATGGTTGCTAAGGTCCTTGACCACCTGCATGCAGTGAGGTCAGTCAGTAAAAGTAAGTACGTACTGTAAATAATCAGATAGTAGAAGGCCAGTTATAATTCTTTCCCCGTAAGAAACTCCGTTACAGCATCCATACTTGCCTCTAAATTCCCGGTTTAGTCAGCTGACCGGACCGGCTGGAGGGGGGCCAACAACTCCACTTAGTAGGGCTGTAGGTTTCGAAAGGGGGTTTTGGTGTGTCATGGTGGCCAGTCCGCTGCAAATCATCGCCGACGATGCCGAATTTTGCAGGTTTCTCTGCGTAATGGCGAGCATCAACGGAGGGAAAAATGCCGCACTTGATTGCTCTTCGGGCTTATCATATTAGCAACCGGGGTTTCTTATCGGATGTGTAGCAGATAGATAGCAGCAAGAATTCGAGTACTTTGTCATGGTTAATTGTGATCGGTAGAGGGTTTCTTCAATGTTACCTACCACTTTAGACTACTATAGATACAGAGTATCTCTTTTAGGAATAGATCTATCAACTTGGCCCAGAATCATTGGGCTCTTTTGTGTCCAGTCTGATAAACTGACTGATAACTAAACCTACTTGGTACTTGACCGCAGTGAGGGAAGGATGGATCACACACACCGCCATTACAATACCACTTTTGGGAGATTTGCACTGTCGGGGATAATTGATTAGTTGGAGTTGGGTAACCACTTAGTACAAAAGAAGTAGTATTGAGTTAGCACGCAATTTCCAATTTCTTTGAGTGTGAAGTCATATGTGTCCGTCGAAGTTTCCTCACGCATCTAGACTTGCGGGGGGAAATGGTCGATCGGTACCTGGAAGATGGCCCGTGGCTACCATTTCTGCACTATTCTCAATCCATTCCTAGTCAACTTGCGGGGAGGAGAGGGTTTGAGGAAAAACTGCCTACTAGTCTCCAACTCCCGCAGTCAAATGAAATGCTTCGGAATCCCCAGCCGGAATTCCCATTATTAAAATGGCTCAAGCCTACCCCGTGCTATTACCCCATAGAAAGTCCGTCCGCGTATCCTCTTTTCCCCAAAGTTCCAAACTCCCAACATTCCCCTCTTCTTCGAGAGGCGGGGGTGGATAATTGTCCCTTTTCCTCATTCTCTTTCTTTCCTTTTCGCCCCTTCCCCTTGGCTGGTGGAAGTGGAACGGATGGGGATCAGACTTCCAAACATGAGTGGTTTTGCTTTAACCCACCGGAGGCTCCACTTGCTCGTCGTCTCGAATGGTCCATATGAAGTAATGAGAACTCCTTCACTGGAAGACAAAAGAATACTCCCGGACCATGCGCCATCCCCGGTGGCTCCTATTCGCTGTCGGCTGCTTCATTCGGTTGCCGTGATTCCTTGATGCAATGACGTACAACCCGCCATTCGCTGCCCGGATGCCATGCACCGCAAGACTAGTAGTAATCCAGACATGCCAACATCCCAACGGGATGAGGCACGCACAAGCGGTGTCGCGCATTCTGCATCTTGTGACTCCCGAGTATTTTCACCGTCTTTGCTACTTGATTGCTCGAGCTCGGCTGCTGGTCGCTGATAGGTGCTTAGTCTTTAGACTTGTATCAAGGACACTCAGCTGAATAGGCTCTCGGACAGCTTTGCATGAAGACACGGCTGCTGCTGGGAGGAACTTTATCCCGGCGACATATCATCAGCAAGTCCGATCCCGACAGGTCACATACCAAGGCCAACTCTGTCACCTGCATTTCAGAGTTTCGAATGGTTGGATGCAGTCAAGGCTGCTTGGTCGCTGCCATTGCCCTCGTGCACTGGAGGTAGTTAGGGAGCAGTATAATGGCTGATGAGCTGCAGACATCTATCATTTACACTCTGCAGCATCTGCATGCAAACCACGTTGATCAGCTTCCGCTTGGTTTGCTCTCACTCCTGCATGGTGCAAGCTGCAATACAACCGGCTTGAGGAGCTTGTGGTCGTCTTCGCTCACAATGAGTAGGTCCTCCGATAAGATCCTACTGGACGGGATAGAACCCATCCGTAATGCACTCAGCGTGCTGCATGGTGAACTAGTTTACACCTGCAATGATTGTCATTATAAAAGTTCGAAGTTGATACAGTGAAACTTTGCTCTACCATGTGTACAACCAACCGAACAGGTAACGAGTGCAATGGATTGAGATATAGCTGGAGAAGATTCATGAGGGCTGATGATGGTAAGTACCCGTCACAGCGGACTTTACACTTTCCCTATTTCTCGCTGTTCAAATCTATGTGATCCGTTTCCAGGCTCTCTCATAATGCAAGGTACACAGAAACAAACACATGAGCGTCCATATCATGCATCCAAGGGTCCCACTGATCTGGCCATCATTAGCAGACCCAGATACAGAACGTCGAAATAACATACAATAGAGGCTAATCCCTTTTGGTTTGCAAAACTTTTAAGCTAGAGACGCCTAGTATGTCAGGTGACGCTGACAGCTGATAACCTACTGACTCCTCGGTGCAAAGACCACTCTGCATTAGGCAGTCTCCATATTACTCAGAAGGGAATCATTAGATCACACTATCAATCTCTAGTCTTCTACAAACAGCTACTATTGGATTCTGCCTGCCTGTCTGGTATAATTGAAACAATATGATACAACCTCCATCTACCGCTTCTTGATGCTCACGTCAATGTTACCAATTGCCCACGCGGCAACGAACACGGTGAACAGGCCAGCCGTGATAGTCACGGGCTTGCGCAGTCCATCCCACAGAGAGTAGTCGTAAGTGATCTATATTCAATGTGTGAGCTTGACTATTTCCGATATGTATCCGGTGTATGTAGGTAGTTACTTACCACAATCTGCGAGTCACGGGCCTCATCCGTCAACTCCTCCACGGTCAAAGTCAGCGCCGTGCGTCCCAGGGTATCCATGAAAGTCTTGTGGCTGGTGAGCTCAGTCTGGATCTGGTTGGCACCGGGGAGGCCATTGCTGGTCGCCTTCTCGAGAAGCTCGTAGCGGACGTTCCGGGCACCCTCGGGGAGGATGATGCGCACGACAGCCTTCTCGTACTGAATACCCTCGGGGACCTTGGGGCCCTCGATGAAGGGGACCTTCAGGACGTAGGAGTCAGCGCCGGTAACAGCCTTGCGGAGGAAGGCAGAGAGATCATTGTTCCAGCCAATGCGGAAGCTGTAGTTCCAGCCGCCGAAGATGGGGAACCGGGGACGAAGTTCCAGGGAAGCGTCACGGTTCGGGACCTTTCCGGGGCGGTAGCGGCTCGTGGAGACGTTGCCAATGTCGTCGGTGAAGTAGGGGTCCACGGAGCCGGGCTTAAGGGGGATCTTCAGCTCGCGAATAGCGGAGGAAGGCAGCTGCTGGTAGCTGCTGATGGTCCATTCCACGCGGTTGAAGTTGTCGGTAAGCTTGGAGCCGTTGTTGCGCAGCCAGTAGCGCTCTTCCGTCGCCAGGTTGCCGCCCCAGTGGGACACTTCCAGATCACGCTCCAGAAGAGTGGCAGTGATGACGGGCTTGGTGAACTCGTACCGGACACTGGCCGGGTAGGTGGTCTCGGGAGCGACGTCGGCGTAGGGTCCGTAGGTGTAGGTGGCACCCTGGCGCTCCGGATCCGCGCCCGACGTCAGGTCCGTGGTGGTGTAGTCGGGGACATTGGTGCTGGGGAACTTGATCTTGGTCTTCTGGGTCGCAGTCGTGTACGCCGAGGGAGCGTAGGCCGAGAAGGCATGGGCGAGGTACTGGCGATCAGTCTGGCTGATGGCCGCAGGACGAGGCTTCAAGGTGTTGAGGGCGGAGTAGGAGATGCCCAGGGTGATTTGCGACGAAGGGGCGAGAGGCTTGGGGAGGTGAACAACGAAGTACTGGAAGTCCCTGTATGTTCAAGAAGACAAAAGGTCAGCAAGCCGTTCTAGATACCTCCACCATGCATAGATCAAGCAACCGTGGCTTCGTCCTTCACCAACCCAGCCATTGGCCGCCATTGCGAACGACTTACCTGTTCGAATCGAACTCAGTAGCTTCCACCTCGAAGCGACCCTGTTCAGGAGCCGATTTATCACGGACTTCTAGGGCACCGACCTTGTCGTAGAGGTCTGACGGGAAGGACAAGTAGTAGTCGGACTGCGGCTTCTTGTCCACATTCTCAACGACAACATTGACGGTCTCACGCAGATAACCCTTCTCCAAATTGGTGTTACGGACGAGATTGGTGTTCTTAAACACTTGGGGAGGCTTGAAATCGCGAGGGAGAGCTACAGGGGAGCTCGAGGGAGTCGAGTCGGCATAAACCAAGCTGTTGCTGCTGGACAGGAACAAGCCGCACAGCGCAGCGAGTGCGGTAAACGGCCTCATAATGGGCGATATGGGCGGTCTTTCAACGACCGCGCCTAGGACCTATACACTCACCAGGAGATAGTCCCAAGGAGAAAGAAATGAGCGAGAGGATGAACGGGAAGGTGGAGGAATTGGGCGATAAGTCGAGGGGGAGAAAGAGACGCGCGGAGATGCTGAGGTGTCCCGATGCGGGATTACGAATTACGTACGGCGACCGCCGCGGCCAAAACTTCCTGCTTTTATCGCCGATAACCCGCGATTCTTCATTACAACTTTATCTCCGCATTGTCTAGCTACGAAACTCTCAATTTTCTGCTTGTAGTTTACGGGTCCCAATCATCGTGGTCTCAATGCTCGCTTCTCGAGCTGCTGCTCGTTCATGCTGTCGGTCAGCTAGAGCCCCGGCACGAGCCGCGGTAGCAGCCCGGCGCTATCATGGTCTCGCTCAGAGCAAGCTCTTCAAGGTGTCTGAGGAAGTCCGGGATGCTGTTGCTACTGGGAAGCCTGTCGTGGCTCTTGAATCGACCATCTATACTCATGGTATGGTTTCTACCTGCTTGGTTGGTTGGAAATAACTGACAGTTGCAGGATTTCCGTATCCTGAGAGCGTTGCTCTGGCCGAGTTGCTAGAGTCGGTCGTCCGGTCCAATGGCGCTGTGCCTGCTACGATTGGAATCCTCGGTGGTGAAGCACGCGTTGGATTAAGTCCCGAGGAGCTCGTCGAGCTAGCATCGACTGCGGAGAAGAAGGATGCGCTGAAAGTGTCCCGGCGAGACCTTGGTTACATCTGTGGCTTGGTGGGTGGAACGCATCCTTCATAACGATACACATCTGACAATAGTAGGGGCTGGCTGGCAAACGTCTTCATGGGGGTACAACGGTGTCCGGCACGATGGTGCTCGCGCACTTGGCGGGGATCAAAATATTCGGCACTGGTGGACTAGGTGGTGTGCATCGTGGCGGCGAGAACTCCATGGACATCTCCGGTACGTGAAGCCTTGGATATAACGATAGTCCGGCTAACTGTAGCAGCCGATCTTACTGAACTGGGACGTACACCGGTGGCGGTCGTCAGCTCTGGGTGCAAGAGCTTCCTGGACATCCCGCGTACGCTTGAATACCTCGAGACCGAGGGCGTCTGTGTGGGAACATTTGCGGACGGTCGTCAAGGCTCCGTGGACTTTCCTGCATTCTACACCCGGGACAGCGGGCTGAAGAGTCCAAAGGTCATTCAGAACGAGGCCGAGGCCGCGGCTATTGTCTGTAAGTCTTACTGCATTTCTCAATCACGCTTTTGAGATACTGATGAATACAGACGCCCAGTCGCAAATCCCTGTCTCGTCGGGCATTCTTCTTGCCAACCCGGTACCACTTGAGCACTCTATTGCAAAGAGTGATATGGACCATATCATCGACGAAGCTCTTCGCCTTGCCGACGTCGAGGGCTACCATGGAAGTGACAACACGCCCTTTGTGCTGGCCAAGATCAAGGAACTCAGCGGCGGAAAGAGCGTGATCGCCAACCGAGCTCTGGTAGAGGCGAACGTGAAGCGTGCGGCCAAGGTTGCCGTGGAACTCTCCAAACTGGAGCGGTCTGGAAGTTCGCTCAATGAACGGTGAGCTGCCACTCGTGCGTTCAGACTCGGGATATCCTAATTGAGATGGTGTGCGCAGACACATGCCAGCTTTCACCGGGACCAGTAGGGCTGACCAAGCGACTGAAACAGAGCTGGAGCGTGCAACTAAGACTCCACTGGAGGCTGTCACGAAGGCGGATGTTCTCGTGGCCGGCTCCTTGGCCATCGATCTTTCCTGCGACTTTGCCCCGGCCGAAGCAAATACCACGACACCCGCTTTGCAGACATCGAACCGCGCCGTCATCGGACAAAGCCTAGGGGGAGTTGGACACAACGTGGCCATTGCCGCAAGGTATCTGGACAGCTCTGTGCTGTTCTGCAGCGTTGTGGGTGACGACTTAAGCGGCCAAGCTGCTCTGTCCAGTCTCCGACAGGAGGGTCTCTCCACAAACGGCATCAAGGTGCTCCCTCCGTCCTCTGGAGCACGCACGGCCCAATACATCGCCGTCAACGACGCGAAGAAAGACCTAGTAGTAGCCATGGCCGACATGGCAATCATGGAACTGCCCGAGCAGGCACTAGACTTTGACAGCTTCTGGGAACCGATGATGTCCCGCGCACAGCCTCAATGGGCAGTAGTCGACGGCAACTGGAACGACGAGGTCCTAAGCAAATGGGTATCCCTAGCCAAGAAGCACAAGGCACGGGTAGCCTTTGAGCCCGTGTCCACCGCGAAAAGCCGTCGTCTATTCGGGTCCGCCATCAAACCATCTGACTGCGTTCCCAACAACACCGTCAGCCTAGCTGCCCCGAACCAGTTCGAGCTAGCAGCCATGTACCAAGCCGCTCGAGAGAACGGACACCTGGACTCAGAGGAATGGTGGCGCATCATCGACGCCATGGGCATGACGGGATCAGGGTCGCGTGAGCGACTAGTGGCCATGACCTCGGCGACGCTGGTCGACCAGGGAATCCCGCAGCAGAGCATCCAGCTACTGCCATTTATCCCATGCGTGCTCACCAAGCTAGGCCGGGAAGGCGTGCTTCTGACGCAGCTGCTGCGGCCGGGCGATGCGCGACTGACAAGTCCGGAGTCAGCACCGTATATCCTCTCGCGGGCGTTGACGTCGGACGGGCTGATCGGGGGGGTGTATCTGCGGCTGTTCCCAGCTGCAGCAGAGCTAGATGAAAAGGACATAGTAAGCGTCAACGGAGCGGGCGATACGCTGCTGGGAGCAGTAGTGACAGGACTGGCGCGGGGAGGAGCGGTGGAGGAGGTGATTCCACGAGCACAAGAAGCGAGCGTATTGACATTACAGCAGGAGGGGGGAGTAAGTAAAGAGATATCCAGACTGGCTGGAAGTATATAGTGCGTTCATACTCACTCATCCATGATCTATGAATTGGCATCAAACAGACATGCTACTACTATACATACTACTACGCACACCAAAAGAAACCCAAAACATCCAACCCTAAGAAACAACCATATCCACCCCCTCCGCCCCAACAACAGGCAACCCATCTCTACTCAAAACCCCCACCTGCACCAACACACTGGCCTGATCCCAATAAGCATGCACACGGGCGACCTTTCCCGCCGTGAAACTGGCCACCAGCACCAACGCCACCTTGACCTCCTTCCCCGTGGCAGGCAGATTCGGCAGTAACCATGGAATAGCACGATCATGCGTGAAGGTTAGGAGAAGTTCATCGACGATGCGATCAGGCCCTGTAGTGCGGGAGAGCAGCCGGATGGATTGGTTAGAGGGGGAGGAGGGAGTGGGAGAGAGGAAGTGGCTGTTGCTGTAGAATTTCGTTATGGTGGCAGGGGTTGTTCCTATGCCATCATCAACTTTTATTAGTATCTCGTCATGTTTACTATATATATCACTGGCATATTATGACGGAGAATGGAAGGGAAGGGAGGGATGGATACATACCACCAGCACAAGTAGGCACACACACCACGACAGGCGACTCTTCAATCGTGCATGTCTCTGTCTCTGTTCCCTTCCCAGCACCACCACGGGTAGGAGTATATAAATGTGAGGAAGAACTCCCACTACTATGCACACTCTCCATCTGCACCCCCATTCCACTGCCTACCATTAACCCTACCAGTTCTGCTGCGCGGTGACTGCGCTCGTCTTCTTCGTCTCTTTCACTACTACCTCCACCACCACCACCACCACCTCCTCCCCCTTCCCCAGAAGTGGAAGTGGAAGACAAACACCGCCAATACTCCTCCCACACGCTCTCCACATCCGGCACGCGCCATTTCGTCGCGGGCCATCCGAACCCCCGCTTTAGGGTCTCGAGGGCGCGAGACCATGCTAGGCGTGCGGAGAGCTTATCATAATTCGATGAAGAAGGTTCGGCGAATCTAGGGGATGACTCCGGGTAGGTGAAGACATGGCAGCGGTGGCGTTTCCGGGGGTGGTTTTTGGTGCTGTTGAGGAGGGAGTCTGCGATTGAGGAGGTGGTGGTGGAAGTTCCGGCGAGGTGGATCTGGATACAGAGGAGAGGGACGGAGGGGGGGTAGGTTGTGGGTGTTGTTGTTGAGGATGTACTTCCTGTTGCTCCGCGAGAGGTATCTGGGGATGTACTGGTGAGGTTACTGCTGTTGTTGGTGGTGGTGGAGGAGGTGGAGGTGAGAGGTCCAGCGGGGTAGTATGCCACTAGGGCACAGAGTCTGGGGAAGGGGTTTGTGGCTGTTAGTGGTTGGTGGTGGGATTCGAGGAGGAGGTGGGCGGGTTTGTTGTATGCTTTATAATACCATTAATATCAGCCATGTATACATACCATGGAGTAAGTAGTTGTTAAGTAGGGTAGGGTATGATGGGAGGGAGGGGGGGAACCTACCAACGACAGCATATCTCTCGCCCGGCTCGAGATCATCTTCCCTCTCATGCAGCAGATTCTCCAATTCCTTGCGCTCTTTATCTACATCTCCACAGCCATCTGCTGCATTTTGACACCCCCGGAAGGGGAGATACTCGACGTCGAAGCCCTCAGCGCGGAAGCGCGATAGGATCCCCGCGTCGAAGTCGGGAGTATCGGAGGTCAGGTATAGTCTGCGTGGGGGAGAGGCTTCTGCTTCGCGACGACGACTGTGTTTGTCGTTGGCTGATGGGGGAGACTGTAGGGGTGTACCACTGCTGGTGGTAGGGTTAGTGCCGGCGGAACTGCTGCGGCGACGACGGAGGTGTTGGCGGAGACGGTCCATTCTAGTAGTATTATTTAGAGTATTCCGGGTATATAATGTAGTATAGTAGATGTACTAAGTAATATGGTCATCCATGGTGTGAACTCCGAGCATCCCGATTTATAATATATATATATACTGTATGCTGGCTTATACTTTGGCGGACATGCTCAGTGACGTCGACGATTCCAGGGTGTTGTTCTCATCTCATAGGGCGACGTGGATCCATTCAGCCAGGGACGGGTTGAGTAGTATTAACTTTGATGTGTACACCGTCAGTTCGTTAGTAGTTGGGTTGTAAATCAGCCCGATCCATTGCATACATATATGCGTGGCAATTCTATCGCATTATCGTATCTGTCGTGAGTCAGTGACGTCGATCTATATACAAGTCTCGAGTTTTTCCATCCCTCGCATAGCGCCACCGCTCAATGGCGTCAACCACCATATCACAATGCTGCTGCACATCTACTCGAAACTGGTCAACCAGCGAATCTCCTCCCTTACATTCCCCTCACAAGCCGGATCCTCAACCAAATAGCACCGATACGCCGGGCGCTGCAAACTCCGCCTCGCGACCTCACAGTCCACGCGGATATCCTCGATCAACGCCTCCGACGAAACATAGTCGTATTCAGGACGAATATATCCCAGAATCAGCAAGTTGAGTGGCGTGCCATAAAAGTCGGGCATTTTGTGGAAGGTGACCTGTCCGTCGGTGGAAGTAGTGGCGGTCGGCGAGGGGGCGGAGAGGGGCGGCATGATGTGGATTTCCTGCATTGCAGACAAATAGAGCATTAATTTATTGCATATTTCAAGTGGTGTAAAGAGGGACGTACAATCGACTTGGACTCGTTCTTGTAGAAAGGATTGTATCCGATGCTCAGCACCGCCGGGCGGATGGTCTCCCCCGTTGCGAAGCGCGCTGGGTCGAGCGCCACGACGCCGTAGTAAACGCCTACGGACAATTCGGGATGCTGGGAGAGTTCATCGGCGGGGATGTTGGCTGTTGGGATGCCCAGCTGTGGTTCTTTGCGTCAGTTGGAGCTGCTGGACTTCCGGGTTGGAGGTGCAAGGTACCTCTTTGCTGCCCCGCCCGAAGCCTTTGATGACAGGTCCACTCATGCGGATGGGATACGGGGACTCCGGTCCCTCGTCGGGACCGGTGACGGGGTCGCGAGGCCGATCGGGGCGCATTTTGAAAGCAAAGATGAGTCGATGGTGTTGAAACAGTGGTAGGTGGAGGAGGAGAGAGAGAGCGCGAGAGAATAAGATGGAAGAGAGATCGGCGATAAGACAGGTGGGGCTATGGACTATCAAACGATGCGATTGTGGAGTTCAGGCTTCATCATGGCATCCACCAACTGGCCAATTATCTACTCCCCTTTCCAGCTTACAAGAGTTGCACTCTTATTCGCAGATAGATAAAAAATGGTATATTTCAGGATTATCTACGTTCATCCCGTTTTGCCGTAACTCCGTTCCTCTAATGGATGATATGACTCGTACTATCAGTTTACTCGTAACTATTTTACTCCATCTCAATCGTCGCCGGAGGCTTGCTGGAAATGTCGTACAGGACACGGGACACTACCCCAGTTAGCAGATGTTCCTGGAGTTAGAGGAAGGATGTAACATACCGCCGTGGACCTCGTTGATGATGCGGGTCGAGCACCGGCTCAGGAACTCGTTGTCGAAGGGGAATGCGCGAGCCGTCATGACTGCCATCTGTTAGTCCATCATCACCAGAAAGATATCGAGCTCACTTACAGTCGGTCGTCTCAACAGCACGCAGGATGATGATCTCGGCGTACACACGCTTGTCACCCATAACACCCACCGCCTTGCTGGGGTCCAGGGCAGCGTAGGCCTGCGCAATCTGGTCGTACAGACCAGCCTCGCGGATCATCGAGATGAAGATGTGGTCGGCCCGGCGGGCAATCTCCACGCGCTCGGGGGTGACCTCGCCGAGAACACGGATGGCAATACCGGGACCGGGGAAGGGGTGGCGCATGACCAGCTCGTGAGCAATGCCCAGCTGGCGACCCAGGGCACGCACCTCATCCTTGAACAGCTCACGGAGCGGCTCAATGAGTCTCATGCCCTGACCGTCAATCATGCGCTCTGTGATGGATTAGTGGGTTGCCAGATATTCCAGAACCGAAATACTTACGGGGCAGACCACCGACGTTGTGGTGGGTCTTGATGGTCGCCGAGGGACCCTTAAAGGAGATACTCTCGATGACATCGGGGTACAGAGTACCCTGGAGGAACCACTTGATCTTGGCACCCTGGTGCTCGGCCTCGGCCTCGATCTTCTGAGCCTCCTCCTCGAAGACGTCAATGAAGGTGTTGCCGATGAACTTGCGCTTCTTCTCGGGCTCGGTGACGCCCTTGAGACCATCCAAGAAGCGCTTGGAGGCGTCAACGACAGTCAGGTTGATACCAAGGTGCTTGTTCAGGGTCTCCTCGACAATGTCGCACTCGTTCAGACGCATGCAACCGTTGTTGACGAGCACGGCGTGGAAGCGGTCGCCGATGGCCTCCTTCATGAGCTTGGCAGCACTGCACTTATTAGCACCACCCAATAATTGGAATCAATGGCAATCAACTTACACAGTGGAGTCGACACCACCGCTGACAGCACCCAGAACATGGTCAGTCTCACCGACCAGCTTGCGAATGCGGGCAATCTCCTGGTCGACGAAGCGGGACATGGTCCAGTTCTGTTGAGCACCGCAAATGTCGACGGCAAAGTTCTTCAGAATAGTAGCACCGAGAGGGGTGTGGGTGACCTCGGGGTGGAACTGCACACCGTAGAGGGGCTTGGTCTGGTGGGCAATACCGGCATAAGGGGAGTTGGAGGTGGTGGCGATGGTGTGGAAGTCGGTGGGGAGCTTGACGAGCTTGTCACCGTGGCTCATCCAGACCTTGATCTGGCCCTCGAGGCCAGCGAACAGCTTGTCGACGTGGCCCTGGTCGTCGAGTCGCTTGGCGTGGAGGTCGGCGTGACCATACTCACGCTCGGTACCGGCGTCAACGTTGTCCTTGCCCAGACGGTAGGCGATTTCCTGCAGACCGTAGCAGATACCGAGGATGGGGACACCGAGGTCGAAGACGGCGGGGTCAGCGTGGGGGGCTGTAGTTGGACAGAATGAGTATATGACTCCAGAAAATGGTTTCCGCGGGGAGGTTTCCGCTTACCGCCGTCCTCGTAGACACTGTAGGGACCACCGGACAGGATGATACCCTTGGGCTTGAAGGGCAGATCGGCGATCTTCTGAGTGCATGGCAGCATCTCACTGTAGACATTGATCTCGCGCAGTCTCCGGGTCAGGAGATGCGTCTGGGGAGGAGGATTAGTATGTGAGTCATGGGGATGGCGGGGTAATTGATGCACTGGAGGCGGCAAAGAGAGTGTGGCATAGAGGGAGAGCGTACGTATTGAGAACCAAAGTCAAGGATGAGGATGGTGTCAAAGGTGGCATGGGGAACCTCCTGGTCGGCCATTGTGACGGTGGGCAGTCTATCAGACCAATTGATGAACTTTCGACTTGCAGCTGAACCCGACAAGAAGAAGATCTTCCATCTTTCTTTGCCGCTCGAGAATTTTTTTTCTCCCGGGCGGTGAGCCCCGAATGCGGAGGTGATAAAAGTAGCCAATAGAAATGCATCGGTCAAAGGCGGTCTGATTGATAACAAGCTAGATGTTTATCGGTCACGTGCTAATTACATAATATGCATAACATAACTCAGGATACAGAGCTATATATGCATGCCAGCCCTAAATACAGAACCGACGCCAACAACAAAACAGGCATTCTCCTCGACGAGTCCAACATGTGAAAACAACTCATCAGTGTATATAATGGAAATGTAGATCACTCGTATCCCCCACTCACTTTTTCCAGAGGCTTTACCCTCTTTTCAGATTGACTCACGACAATCTCTGAAAACTCAGAGCAACCGAAAGGACCCCACTAAGCCCGATATAAACTAAAGCTGCGGCTCCTGCATCCCAAATACGAGCAGGACCAGAGATTAACCCCCTGAACATGGTTTAGCGGCGGACTCTGCCGCCTATTTTAGGTAGAAGGGTCTTGTGCTTCGGGGGACAGTTCTGCGCCGAGACTAAACGGGGAGGGTCACTACGACACTCTATTTGCTGAGAGGGATTGATTAGAGGATGAGGCTACGCTAAGAAGAACCTTCAGGGAGATGAGGGTCTCGTAAACACGGAATACAGGGTTCTTGTCGTCAGGGGTCAAAGTGTAGCTAAGTAGATTTGGTTGTGACTTTGTGAGACATAAGTAGTACAAATTGGGGCTGTTCCTGTTTCATTCTTTCTTTGTTGCTTCCTATTCATCTGATCTCTTTCCTCCTATACTACAGTCTTTACTCTGATTGTACCTCTCTCACTGTCCCTACCTCTACCATATACTACAAACACATCTACACACATCATCCAACAACAAAAGGATAAAATAACCCGCCAAAATGCAATTCACCAAATCCACTCTCCTCACTCTCCTCCCCCTCCTTCCTCTCACCACCGCTGCCGACGTCTCAACCGTCTCCCTCTTCACCTACCACCCAGCGACCACCGCAGGGGCCGACATCCCCGAATTCTCTCTCGCCAGCGTTCCTCTCGGCGCCTCCATCATCAGCGCCAACCCCACAGCCACCACCATGGCCGTCTCATGCCTCAACGACGATAACTGCATCCTGCCCAGCCCCATCACCGTCACCGCAGGTCCCTCCACATACACCCTGTCCGCTGTGTACAGCACCAGCATGGAGGGTGTGCAGGAGGTGCTCACCATCGTCGAGGACTGCAAGATCACGGGCGTGACGCAGGGCGCGTCCTGCAGTGTGAGCTATGGAGTGGAGGCGACGTACAAGGGAGTTAGCACGAGTACGGCGAGCAATACGCAGATGAGTATCGCCAGTGCGGAGATTGGGTATGAGACTGTTAGCGTTACTGGGGGTGCTGACAAGTTGAGTGGTGCGACTGCGACTGGAACTGCCAGTGGAAGCACCGAGACGGGTATGGCTGGACGCAATGCTGTCGGAGCTGGAGCTTTGGCTATGGGTGTGGCTATTGCTGGGTTGGGGATGTTGTAGATTATGATACTTGATTATGATTGATTAATTTATTGGAAAGGGGGTATTGTTGGGAAGGATATAATGTTTGGTTATTACGTTTATCTATGCTTAGTATATGTTGGTCATCATACTCAGTTGCAACTACATGGCTAGCTACCATAGCCACTTTCAATATGTACAACGCCTCTATGTCAGCCTGGGAATCATACACAGTAGCAATATGTACCAATACAAGACCAGATGGCTTCCGATCATTGCCAAAACAAAAACAGGCTAGCGGTAAAATAATCAACAAACATCCTTTTTGATATCCGGCCCGGGTATGAACATGAAACAATTATGATCATAAATCAAATGCACGGTAAGAACTATATCCTCATTAGCATCATCATCATCATCATCATCATCACATCAGGGAAACACTGATATACTCACATTCATCACAATCAACATGGGTATGTCGAATACATCTCGCTTCACTGTCCAGCAGTATGCACATTCGACCTTGCCGTCCTTGAACCCTAGCTGGTTCATCCCTGCCTCGCTGGCAATCCCTCCCTTGCGCAGGTGGTTGTTCCAGCGCTGGTTATCCTCTGCGGCCGCGCCCTCCATGTCCTCCTTCGTCTTGTACTTTAACAGCTTGCACGTTGTCATCACACTACCGCGCGAGTCGCCAAACGCCAGCCGTGCGAAATCCTCATAAAACTGCACCACGCTGTCATCATCCAACAACTCTGCCAGAAATACTGGCTGCGGGCGCCCGGGCGTACTGTCCACTGTCGACCGAGGCGTGAAGCTGCGCGACGACGCCCCGGAGTTCGGCATTGACGAACCGCCCGTGTTGACATTGAGATTCGGCTCTTTGCCGAGCAGCACATCCTTCTTCCATCCCGTCAAGATACTAAACTCCTTGCCCACCGCGGCAATCTCGCCCGTCCGACGGCACACGATGGTCGGCGTGCCGCACGCATTGATAAAGTCCTCATATTCCCACAACGTCCGCTGGAAGCACTTCTCCATGAAGATCAGGTCGTCCCGGTTGAGCGTCTTGGTCGTCGCGATGAATGACGGCCGGATCGACGCCAGCGCCTTGGCGATCTGCAGCGTCTTCTGCGGCGGGAAACGTCTTTGAATGAATGCCGTGAGGCCGTGGAAGCGACTGGTGTATGCGTACGGCTCCTTGACGCTGTCGTAGATGGCCGACGGGTTGCGTTGTCGTCGCCGCACGCCGACCTGTAAGTTCTGATGCTTCAAGCTCGGTGTTGTTATCATCGGTCGTTGTTGTCCATGCGGGGCTAACCCGTTCGACTTGCTTGCCACCGCACTGTGAAACGGGCTCTCTTCAAGCCCGGTCGTCATCTGCGGGCTAGTCGTCGCACCGGGACTGTTGAAACTGGCCGGTCCGCTTTCGATGGCAAATGCATGCGGCGCGTCCGCTTTGCTCAAATGTCCAGGAATCGCGCTGCCTTGTCCCGACTGCGGATAAACCCCCGGCAGATGCGGTTGTCCCGGGGCCTGTCCGCTGGGCCATTCGTTGAGGAGCGGATCCCCAAACATGAACGGCTGCTGGTTGCCCGGGCTTTCCCCAAAGCCTGGTGCCCCAGTAATGGGAGTTGAAGCATACTGTGCCGAGCCACTGCGCCCCATAGACCCGCGCTGCGTGGCCGAATCACTCGGTGAATCGCCCGCCCCCGTCGCCATGTGTCCCAGCATGCCAAACTCCAGCGCACCGTATCGGTTCTCGAAATTCATGCTGGAAAGGTCAAAGTTGAAGAGAGCGGGATCGCTGGGATCGAAGAAGGGACCGGCGAACGGGTTTTGACCCTGGCCTGGGGGCCCGGAGACGCTCGTGGACGGTGGTTGCGGGTTGACGGAGGGGAGGCTGTTGGTTCGAGCCGTAGGAGTAGCCTTGAGGTTGAAGGTTGGCGACACTGGCGACTGCGAAGGAAACGAGCCTTGGTTGATGGTATTCTCTTGGTAGACATAGGTAGTCGACTGGGGAGTAGGATAGAAGTTTGCGCCAGCGCTCTGCTGACCGGTCGCGTTCACGGCATTGGCGCCATTCCGAGACAAGGGTAGGCTGTTGCGCATGGAATTGTTATAGAACGTCCCGCCAATCCCCGGCATCAACGCTCCATCCGGCGCATCGTGGAGGTACTTGGCCTTCTTCCGGACCCCGTCGTGACACGCATCTTGGAGACCGCGCTTGATGCACCGCTGACACGGTCGCTCATCACCTATGCGAAACCTCAATTAGTTTTGAAAGTTCAGTCAGACACACAAAATATATGCGCCGCTAAGAGCGCGCCTGTATGGGCGCTAAACGCATGTGTAATCGGAGAAATAAAGGGTCGAATGCAAGCAACGCTGGAAGTAAGGTCAGTCGTACCGCAAGTCAAGTGTGCGCGCTGGCAAGCAAAACAAGCCCGTCTCGCCTTCTTCCTCCGGGGTCTCGACGGGTCTTTCGGGTTGGGCTTCTGGCCATTCGCGGAGGCACCATTTGCAGTCCCGTCGCCGTTGGCCTCGGTCTTCGGCTTGTCGGGCTGTTCTCCGGCGGCGCTAATCTCCTGACTGGCTTCCGTGCGCTCAGCCGACGGAGCTGGGGAATCTTGCTCCTTCACTTCCGCGTTCATATCGGCAGACAATCAATTTTTCTAACCGAGGTGTATGTGTGTGCGATACGGCCGTTATCAATTCGTCCGACCGGGTGTTACTCCGCGTTGTAATTCGAGGCGATCAGCGATAGGGTAAATGAAGCAGTTGCAGGGTGGGCGAGCGCGTGGGGTTGCCACCGTAAATTTTGAGCAAGACTGCCTTTGTCGCGTTGCGAGCCAGCGCACAACAGAAGGGGATCTTGGTCGAGAGTCCGCTGATCAACCTCGCCAGGCTTTACTCTGGGAGTCGCAAAGAGATCGGTCGTTGGCCGGTCGGGCGCATAGAATCCACACGACGACGGCTAGGAATCGGTTGGCGTAGTGGTGGTAGATAGTAGGAGGGTCAGCGACCACGAAGGACCTTGCGTGTGCTCAGTCAGCAGCAGTCAGAAAGTGAGACTTGACTGTTGCGATGCGCCGAAGTGGTTTCCTGTGGGTGTGATGAAAAGTGTTCAGGAGAACAATGGTTTAATGAAATTCCCTTTATTTTTTTTTCTAGTGTCCTCCTCGAATCCTTTCTTTTTCTTCTCTCTTTTTTTTTCTTTTTCCCGAATTTCTATGTCACGCGGCCGGTAGTGGCAATGAGTAGCGTCGGTGGAGCGAACGACTTGCCGGGGCTGCGGGGAAAACCTGTCGTGTCCAAAGGGTCGAGATAGAGCGGATCCGATGAGCAGCGGCGCAATGCGAACGACGCTGACAAGAGGAGGGGAGATGATATATACGAAAGAGGGGGGGGGGGGAAGGGACTAACAGGAGGGGTATGAGAAGAGGAGGGGATAATCGAATGCAAGTGGTTAGGAAAACGCGGGGAAGGATTGGAGGGGAGGAGAGACAAGAGAGAAGGAGGAGAGAGAGAGGAAGAGTCACTTCCAGTAGTCAGAAAGATAGTAGAGAGTAAGTAAGAGAGCGCGACCGACGGACTAATGGACAAGGCAGAAAAAATTCATGACGAGTTTGCAGGCAATTCAAGAGTTCAACACGAGCTGCTTCTTCTTGCATGTCTTGTCAGGTATCGTCCCGGGTGAGTCCAGTACGTTACCATACCGAGTGAGAGAGTCGCGTGTCTGTCTGTTCGCGCAATGACTGGGAGCTGACTCCCCATGCATTAAGCATTAAGCTGCTGGTTCTTTCATATGAGTCTCTATCTATACCCTTATACTATCTATTCACTCATATAAAAGAACCAGCGACAGCTTACTGCTCTGGTGGTCTTAACTTCCGAGGCTAGAACCCAAATTTGGAGTCCTCAAATCCAAGGCACTTCGGTACTGGAAATAACCACGGATACATACATGAGCCATGAGCTTACATGTGCTTCCACGGCGTCTCCGCATGTGACGGCAACAGAAGCATCGCATCGGTTTCATTTGACCCGAGTATATCTCAAGTCAAAGAAGTCTATCCATCTTCCTCCTCAGAGAGAAGATTAGTAGTCGTAAATTAGCAGTCTTACTGTAATTGATCAATTACTCAAACAAGACAAATACGAGCATCAACTCAAATAACTGACAAATCCCTTAGACCCGACAAACTTGCCCTCTGCCTCCAAACAGTCTATACCCGTTGGGTACATACATACCAAAGCATCGGCGAGGACGATGGCGACCATTATGCACATCGGCATACCTATGGACTTGACTGGTTTCGGCCCGTGCCGATAACAAAAAAAGCAATGGTCTATAAGTAATCTCGGGGACATGCAGTCAGTTTCTGATTGATGTAGATTTCCAGAAAACTCGGAGTAGAAGAGCCTAGATACTTGACAGGAATCCACTGGCCACGCGAGATTCACACCCTACTAGACTACTTAGAGACACCGAGCAACCACACCTTAACTATGTAGCTAGACAGCACGAACCATGACAGCATGTCTACTAGCCCCAAAGTTATCGCTCGCAATGGCCAATGCAGGTCTGATTTAAGTAATACCCAAACCCACATACACCATGTCTTACATATGTAGTCTATCAAGTATCAACTCCATCCCCTCTCGCACCTCATCGCAAGAAAAAACATGTAGTAATGAGCATCAAACACGAAGTTGAAACCCACAAGGTCATTACAATACCGGCGTCACTACACCCCATCTACTACTAGTAATCTAGACTTCTTCAAAACACAAACAAATCCCTCAACTATCACCCGACTCACCAATCACAACTCTTATCCTCCAGCCTCTTCCAAATCGAAACAATCTAAAAGTCATAAATTCGAATCCTCCAATGGATTTTCATTGCGTGCTTGGAAATGAGCCATTTCTTGCCCTTTCTGTCCCGGGCGGGCCCGATTAGTGGCCCGAGATTTCCCGAGGGGTTTGTATGAAGACCCTTCGTGTGCTTCGTATTGCTTGGGTGAGAATGTGTGTGGTGTGTGGTGGCTGTGCTTGAGGTTGCCGAGGTTAACTGACCGACTATAATATTTGTTATCATGGGGTTGTGGCTTAGAATATATACTCACCTAATTAAAATAACTTGCTGCGTTGGATGTCGTGGTTTGGGGAGGACTGCTTTGCAGGAACTATAGTGGGTGGTCGCTTCTTCTGTGGTACGGGTGAGCTGCAGCATAGTATCTTACGTAGTTGGAACGGTGTTTTGCATGCGTATAACGGTATAACCATGCTCATGGAATCGTTGGTATTCATGCTTCTAATCGACTAATCACTCTATAACATTATGGTCTACCTTGAAATAACCCTCATGCTTTGTCCGCTGTCGCCATGTCTATCCGTCCACTAGAAACCCGCGTATGCATATCCACCAATCCGAAAGTTGCTGTCTATTACTGACCGACTTTTGAGAGTGTGCCTAGGAAGAGCTCGAAGCGTGTAAAAAAAAATGAGAAGACTGCGCTGCGTCATATGGCATCCTGATTTGGACAAGGAACCCGCAGCTACTTTGAGCTCCTGCCCGTCCCTTAGGTGGGTATCTACCGTGCAGCAAATCGGCTCTTCTGCCGAATCCGATTCCCGTAGCGGAAAAAGATATACCTGCCCGTCAAATCATGTCAGTGAGAATGGTCACCTATACACCATAAACGACTATCAACTGGATGGGGAGGTGAACAGCCTAAAGCGTGCCGTTGTGACTGCAGCAGTGCAATAACAACACATCCACCAGTGCAAAGAGGAATGATTGGGTTTGAGAAGGATACAAATCATGCACTTACGGAAACGGTGCCATGACAAGTGTCAGAAAAGCAAGCAGCGAGGTTGCCCAGTGATAACCCAGGTTGTTGTACACTAAAGCCAGCAGTTAGCATGTGGCGGTCAAGGTGTGCTGTGTCATTGGGCGAAAGCATCCACGGTTATATATAGACCAGTGTGAATAGTAAAAGTGAGTAGTGTTCAGTGAACGTCACAGTCTACCTCGGTGGCAGTGACACGACGAATACCATATATCACAAAAAGAGAACTCACTCTGTATGCCGAAAAGTGGAAACACTCCACCAAATATGGAGCGGGCAAAGCTGTTTGCCGCTAAAGCGCTTGCTGCATAGGTTGGATATGCATCAACTAAGAAGGTGAAGATTCCCGAGTACACAAGAATCGTTCTAGAAGATGAGAGATCATTGTAAGTGACAAGAACACTGAGATGGCCACTTATTCAAGACACGAAAATACCTACCCAGCTCCGAATAACGCACTTCCAATGAGAGGGGCGATCCAGTGTACTTGAGGGTAAATGGTCCAGGCAAAGATGAAGAGCCCGACGGTAACAAGTGGACCTCCAGCGATAGCTGTATACTGACCGTTAGAGCAGGCTAGTCAGGCTGCGGACAGGATGACATATGACATACCTGGCGGAAGCCGCCACTCTGGTTGGAAATCATCAGACCTTCCCACAGCTTCTTGATGTTTCAATTCCAGGCGTGTGTAGTTGCGACGCCAGAAGGGGTCTGAGAAAATGGCAAAGAGCATGCCGACGAACAAGCCTAGGAAGCAAAGGCCACGCTGCCACAGCTCAAAGCCATATAC
Organism: Aspergillus piperis CBS 112811; assembly: GCF_003184755.1. Classification (NCBI taxonomy): domain Eukaryota; kingdom Fungi; phylum Ascomycota; class Eurotiomycetes; order Eurotiales; family Aspergillaceae; genus Aspergillus; species Aspergillus piperis. The sequence continues at coordinate 624,639 of NW_020291605.1, forward strand.
ACTCTCGAATACCAACTGAAACGCGCCGAAGAAAAGATAGAGTATGCCCAGCAGGATGGCAGAGAAGATGCACAGGTTTAGGCACATGGGCTCTAATGTCAGAAGCAACAACGGCCTATAGATCGACCGCAAGACGGTCTGCGCAACCGAGCGATCCATCATCTCTATAGGCGCTATCCATCTATCGTCACCGGTTTCCTTACGGAGCTGCTGTGCCTTACGTCTCAGAAGCCTAAGAAATAAGTCAGAGGAAGTTGATATTTCCGCAGGTCTATGCGGGCCCTTACACTGGATGGTAAGTCTCCGGAACAAAAAATCCGATGAGGACTAATAAAACCCCGGTCCAGATGAGAAGCACATAAAAGGTCCATCTCCTATCGAGTACAGGTAGTCAGCCTTATCCAAGTTTGCAATATCAGGAGGCATACCAAGTTGTGAACTGATTGATAAACCCGCCAACCCTGCAGAAATCTGTCAGTTAATATCAAACGGTATAAGTGTTGTCGATGACCTACAATGGGCCAACCTCAGGACCGATGAAGGGGGAACTCGTGTATAACATCATCGGTGCGCTTAGTTCATGCCGGGCAAACAGGTCACCGACCGTGCCTCCCGCTACACTCAGAAATGCGCTTCCAGCGATGCCATTGAGAAATCGGCATACAATCATCGTCTGGATGTTTTTGGCCACGGCACATGGTATCAGCCATACAAGGAAGAGCGTGAACGAGCAAATGTAGATCCGTCTTCGACCATAGAACTGTCAAAGGTCAGCTTGTTAGCAATCACCGTGAGCATGAGGCTTGGTTTTTGTACAAACCTCGGAAAGAGGCCCTAATAATAGTGGCCCGACAGCTTTGCACCCATGTTAGTATATCGCATTCCATAAGGTCTGATAGTATGGCTCTAACGCACCAAGACCCCAGATAAATAAGGATAGACCCAAGGTCGCTACCTCCCGAGAACAACCAAATTCTTCCATGATCTGGTCATAGGTGACAGTGTACATCGAAGAAGTGCAAGTACTACAGCTATCAATCAGCACCGAACCAATTGCAGTAGCTTCAGGATCTGACCTACACGCAGAGGGAGCCTGCTGAGCATATGATCACAATAAGCCAGCGTCTGACCGTGTTGAAATTTCTTGGGTTCATGGGGTCATTGTCATCCCAACTGACTACGAAGCCTTCTGAGGCATCAGAAGCTTCCTCATCTTTGTTGCTCAGGACCCTCTCCGCAACAGCTTCTTCATCGGCATTCTGGATGCTATAGCCGTCGTTCAGGCTCCAGTTGCGTTCGAGGGGGTGTGATGAAGCAGAGTGGTGTCTGCGCAGCCGCTCTTCATAAGAGGAATTTCGGGCAGTGATGGGAGCGAACATGCCATCAACATTGTCTTCCAGCTTCTCTACTTCTGAGTCACCTCAATCAGCTTGCTCTGCACATGAGAAATGATCACTTGTGAACACACCTGTGCTTTCTTGCGAGCTTTCCGCCCGCTCGGTTGCTGAAGACATCACTGTCAACAGGACTGGGATGTCAGCTAAGTGCTGCTTCTTCTCTTGTTATCAAATCATGGGGAAGTGAGTGGTCACAATCGTTTTGAGATAGTGAGGATCACCAATGCCGACCGGGGAATTTCACCTGAGACCAGCCGATCTGCAGCGGAGATTTAACCCGTTCACCAGTTACAGAGTTTGGCGCAAAGCTTGTTAAAGCTTGGCTGTGACAAGAAGAATATAAGAAGGAAAGGAGACCAGACTAGCCCAAAACACCACACTGGAGTGTACTTACGCGTTGTTTGGAAAGACAATTAAAAGAAGATCTCAGGCAGTCTTTATATTGTACGATCTCAGCAGCCAATTCGACGGTGGGGACCAGTACATATGACACGGGACGGCGATTAGGAGTATGGAGCGTTCCAGAGTCACGGTAGGAGGCTGAGTGGGTTAGAAGGATGACGAGAGAGAGGGAAAGTCGGTCGAGCTAAGGGTGGTTAGCTCAAGTGTTGCTGATTGCTTGGGGGGAAAGTTACTAGTAAGTAGTAGTAGTAGTCTCGCCTCTCGGCCTCGGAGGAGAGCCGAGTGAGCTCCAACTGAGGGAAGAACACCCCGAGCTGCGAGCTACTACTTACTACTTACTACTCTCAGATGCTGGTCCGTTAACCGTCAGTCAACCGTTTGAGTATCAGTGAGTATGCATTGAGACGTCAGTGTTATAGATATGGAGGAGGGACCACCGCAGGTGAGAGATTCCGCAATGATGACTACTGAGATACAGTACTAATGTTACTTATCTACTATCTACCTATCTATATCTTCCCCCCGGGTCCGTCTTGTGTTTCTCCGCAGCGTTTGCGGAAGCTTTCCCCACGTGGAGCCCGCCACCCGAAAGTCATCCATGCATCCGATTACTGTACACTACTAACCGTGTAGTACTTACTACTTTATAACTGGATGTGATAGTATCGATCTGACCTATGTTGAGAATAAATCTGAGGGATACGCCTAATGCGCATCGCTGGGCTGGTGTATTCGAGTTCTTCTATTACACTACGCTACCTAGGGTCCAATCATCATGTTTCGCCCAACGACCAACAGGGCATCATTCCCAGCCCTCCAGCAGAATCATAATAGCCACCTTTTCAGTCCCGGAAGAAAAGAGTCAAGTCCAATAAATGAAGAAAGAGAAGTAGAAGAGAGTTAAGAGAAAGTTGAAGCCAGACCCCTTAAACTCCAAAGAATTCACACAGGATTATCGCCCCATACAAAAGCCAAGAGATTCCCGGGGCAAGCCTGCCCACACGAAAACAAAATCAAAATCTCAAAGAGAACGCAACTGTACATGAACACGACGCCGGAGTCATAAGGTCCTTTAGGCGGTGGCCTCAACGGGCTGCTGCTCTGCCTCACCGCTGGCCCCCTCCTCAGCCCACGAGCCCCAGAGGGCTCGCTTGCCACGGATCTTCAGAGGTCCACCCACAGTCTCCGGTCGTTGTTCAACTTGTACGGCGTCCTTGGTGGCCAGCACGAGGACCTCGAAGAACATCTTGGTAGCGTCCGCCTTGGATGCCTTCTTCTCCGGCAGCAGATCCTGGAACTTCACGCTCTTCTTCTGCTCGGCGGCAGATTCACCCAGGCGTTCCCGGAGAATGTGGACGGCGTGCTTCGTTCCAATCGACACGGGACCACTGTCGGCAACGACCGTGTCGTCGATATCCTCCAATGGTTGGTTCATTCCTTCGTCATCACTCAGGCGCAGAGCCTGGTCCTCCTCATCACCGGGGAACTCGATTTCGGAGCGTTGAAGCAGGGTAGAGTCAAGACCAACTCCCTCATCGACCGGCACAATGGCCTCTTCTTCGCCAAGCTCCAGGGCCGGCGCAGTGGCCGCATCCACATCCATGTCGGCAATTCCACTGTCGCGCTTCCGCTTCAGCTCACCCGCCTTCCGGATGGTATCGAAAGAAAGCAAGTCACGTAATTCCGGAGCCCAGCCACGTCCCCGGCCCGCACCAAGCACATTTGAAACAAAATCACCATTCTTCTGCATGTTCATCAGAGTCAGAAGCACGGGGTCCCGAGGCAGCCACGAGGAGGGCTTCATGATTTCCTCGCGCGTCAAGTACTGTTCCCTGACATCCTTAACCTTTTGGTCGGTTTCCTTGTCCAGTGGCATGAGAACGACCTTGCGGCGCTTTGACGGTTGCTGTTGCTGATCATGCTTGGCGGTAACTGCATCATCTTCTTCAACTTCGACATTCTCGTCTAATTGAAAGGCTTGAGACTGTTCAAGGTGGTCTAGCTCCTCGTTCGCCATTTCGGTCAGGACACTCTCGCGCTCGATTTCATCATCGTTGAGGGCAGGCTCATCGTGATCATCGCCGAGGTCCATGGCGTCATCCGTCTGCAGAAGGTTATGGGGTAGAGCGTCGTCACCCAGATCCATCTTATCCAGGGGAGCATCATCTTCGCCAAGGTCCAGTTGCAAGTTGTCGACATCGTTGAATTTGCCCCCATCGCTGAAGAGATCTTCCTCCACGGGGCGGGGAGCCGGGGCATCTCGACCCACTTCCATACTGAAGTCGTGGCCGAGTGGTGTTTCATCTTCGCCCAAATCCAAGTCGACCAGGGTGTGGTCCTCGAGGTGCGCAGGTTCTTGCGAAGCGGAGCGTCGCAAGCCAGTATCCGGGAGCAGCTGACTACCAAAATCCATCGAAGAACCAGGATGCTTACCCTCAGGTTCGAGGTTGAGGGTTTGCGGCAACAGGAGGGAGGAGTCCAAATTCATGAACAGGTCGGATTCGGTCAGCACATCGGGCAAGGTGATACCACCAGGGGCAACGACCGTAGTGGTCAAGTCATTGTTGTTCGTCAAACGGAAGGCCTAAGTTTTAGGAAGAGTTGTCAGCGACGGAGGGGTCGGAATATGCCAGAGGGGTGTAAAGGAGCACCGACCATTTTGATCTTCATCAAGGCCTCATTGCAGTCATCCAGCAGATAGCGCGCTTTGCGGCTGTAGATGCGAACCACGCCCAGAAGCAGTTGACCACTCAATCGCAAAGCCATGGGGGCTTGGCCTTGGTCCACGATCGCACTGACACTACTTTCAATGTCGGATTGTAAGATGTGCGACTTGGAAAGCTTGCGCTCCAGGTTGGCCGACAACCAGACGCGGGCCAGTGGCCCGGTCTTTGACAACAGGGTCTCCGAGTAGAACATAGTAGCGGGGGGAGAAGGGGAGATAAATCAATTCAAGAACCAAATGTCGCAAGAATAAGATCCAAGAAGACAAGAGATAGTGCAGTAAGAAGAATACCCCACCCAGAGCGGTGGCTGTTGGTGGTGGTGGTGGTGGTGGAAGTCCCGGGCAACCAAAACGCCTAGGGACGCGCGCCGTATCCAGAAAACAAAAAGGATCAGCGACGGGTGCTCGGCCCCCTACGGGCAGTGAGCGAGGAAGGAGTCCACAGTATGGTTCCCGTTCAGTCCGACGACGGGTAGCTTGGGTAATGAATAAAGGATCGCGCAAGATGCGATCGTGAAGAGACAAACACGCCCTACAACGGATGGTTGGAGGGGAAACAAGAAAGAAGCCAAAAAGGGATTGGCGATAGTGGGATGCGAAAATGGGGAGTTGACAGGGAAGGAGAGAAAAAGAGAGGGGGCTGGGGTTGGAGGGGAGGAGATTGTAAGGTTCGAAGTCGCAAAAGGTGGGAGGGAAACAAGAAGTGGGAACTTTGGGAAGGGAAAGAGTAGAAGAGAAGGAAAGGCGCGTCGACCGGCCAGCAACAGTTGATTGACTGCCAGGTTACTCAGGCTGGGGAGGAAGGGAGTGGTAACTGGTAAGGTTAGGTTATGTTGCCCAGCCTCCTCTTCTTCTTCCCGTCTCTGATTGGTGCGTATTGATGTGGCTGGGGTCACGTGTAGTAGTCTAGCTTATGTCATTCATAGATCACCTGAGCTGTGCTGACTCATAATGGGATATTCATGCTCATTCCACTAATCCCGATATGGACAGCTCGGAACAACGTGTCATCCGATAAGGCTAGGCCGCATCGGGCAAGGCATCATCAGCCGCACCGCCTAAGGATGAAGCCGTCAATAGAAAGAAGAAAAAGAAATCCCAAGGAGAAACTCAATGCCTGAAGGAGAAGGTCGTGATTGAAGATTACCTGCTCCGGGTCATGATCTGGATTTCTCAATAAGACAAGGTTTCTTTGTGTTCTTATCGACAAAAATACTAAAACTACTTGACCGGGTGGGTTCTGTTCTCTCCTCTCTGTCTACTCTGCCCCGAAGTCTGGCCCAGTCCTCCTCTCTCCCTTCCCTGGTCGCCGTGTCCACTTAGCGACCTTTCCCCCCCATCTGGGCTAACCAATTGACGATTATTGATGCAGTTACGGCCAACTCGCGTCAAACCACCAGGAGAGACTGTGGCTTTGCCCATTCGCCGGCCTTGTCGATTTTTCCCCCAGAGTGATTACTCTCACATCTTATTTCCTCCTCCCCCTGAAAATAAGAACACCTCGCTCTCTTTAATTAATTTATTCCTTCCTTACTGTTCCTGACGGGATGCTAGCAAGTGGTGTCTGATATATACCTGGGCCTATTTTCCGTTTCGACAAAGCATGAGAGATGTCAAGGTCCGCAACGCCTGCGCTCCCTTTCCATAATGCCCAGATCCCCGATTCGAGACCGAGGTCGACAACCCCGGCGGACGTGCGCTCCAGTACTTCCCCTTCTGTAAGTGGCTTGCCTGTCTGTCTTTTGGTCCTCTCCGTGTGTCCAACTACTTGTCTCTTGCAATCTGTCCCCTCTGCCGTCTCCCTTCCGTCGGCGCGGCTAACTGGGTCGCCTTGCGCGGATAGACGTCTACCTCGACATATTCGCTCTTAGATCCTCAAGAGACCGCAGAGCGCTTACAGACCTCCCTCGTCCATGGCCTCAATCCCGCCGAGGCCGAGGTGCGCCTGGCACAAGAGGGCCCCAACGAACTCCCGCACGAAGAACCGGAGCCCATATGGCTCCGCTTTCTCAAGCAATTTAAGGAGACGTTGATCCTCCTCCTTTTGGCCTCCGCTGCGATCTCCTTTTTCATGGGAAACTACGATGATGCAGTCAGCATTACCCTCGCAGTCACAATTGTGGTCACCGTCGGATTCGTTCAGGAATATCGGTCGGAAAAGTCTCTGGAGGCACTGAGTCGTCTGGTGCCGCACCATGCGCATCTGATTCGCGATGTTCCCTTGAATGGCCCTCCAGTCGCCGGCACCATCCCGCCGGCTCCTGGTGCGGAGATGGAGTTGCAGGAGCTGCGAAGCAAGAGCCCGTCCATCTCCACTGCCGTCAAGGCCTCGACTACCGTGCCTGCCACGGAACTCGTGCCAGGTGACCTGGTCCTCTTCACCGTCGGAGACCGCATTCCGGCAGACATCAGGATCACTGCCGCCACGGATCTCTCCATCGATGAGTCCAACTTGACAGGCGAAAACGAACCGGTTGTCAAGTACCCCGATGCCATCCGCAGCCCGAAGCACCTTCCTTCGCACTCCCCTAAGATTGTGAGCCCGCCTCGATCGCCATTCTACGACGCCCCGGCCAGTGGCGCCGTGGGAGCCGACATCCGCTTGAATGAACAACACAACATCGCTTTCATGGGTACGCTGGTTCGGTCGGGATACGGACAGGGAATTGTGATTGGTACCGGTGCGAAGACGGAGTTTGGAAGCATTTCCGCCTCCCTCCAGGAAATTGAAAGCCCGCGGACGCCTCTCCAGCTGTCAATGGACCGTTTGGGCCAGGAGTTGAGTTACATCTCGTTTGGTGTCATCGGACTGATTGTTCTCATTGGCTTGATCCAGGGTCGCAAGCTCCTCGAGATGTTCACCATTGGTGTTTCGCTCGCGGTGGCTGCGATTCCAGAAGGCCTCCCTATTATCGTTACCGTGACGCTGGCCCTGGGAGTGCTGCGCATGGCTAAGCGAGGAGCTATCATGCGCCGGCTGCCGAGTGTCGAAACGCTGGGCTCCGTAAACGTCGTTTGCAGTGACAAGACCGGTACTCTGACTCTGAACCACATGACAGTTACCAAAATGTGGCACTTTGACTGCCCCGAGCCTTTTGAGGTCCATAATGATATTTCCTCCTTGACCCCCGGGCCTGCAGCGCGGACCGTTCTACGAATCGGTAACATTGCCAACAATGCCAGACTATCTCGCGTGCATGCCAACTCTCCGGCTAGCGCCTCTTCTGCCGCGGTCTTGTCCTCCACGGACGACAGGGCTTCTGGAAGTATCCGTAGCAGATGGGTTGGCCAACCTACTGACGTGGCTATCTTGGACTTGCTGGATACATTCGGCGAGGACGATGTGCGTGAGCGTATCAGCGCCCGTGTCGCGGAAACTCCGTTCAGTTCTGAGCGCAAATGGATGGGTGTGATCATTGGCAACGGTACCTCCGGTGACAATGTGGCCTATATCAAGGGAGCCCTCGAGCAGGTATTGACTCGGTGCGATACTTACTTGACCAAGGATGGCCGTGAGGTTATCCTGGATGAACCACGGCGCCAATCGATAAGGCACGCAGCTGAGCACATGGCGGCAGAGGGCTTGCGGGTCTTGGCTTTTGCCAGTGGAGCAGTTAGGGATACTTCGAGAGGAAGAGCGTTTGGCAGTAGATCGGGTACGCCCGTGTCCAAGTCCAGCCAGAGTGATGACGATGACCGGTACAATGGACTAGTCTTTGCAGGCTTGGTGGGCATGAACGACCCTCCGCGCAAGGACGTTCACAAGTCCATCCGGCGTCTCATGGCTGGAGGAGTGCGGGTCATCATGATCACGGGAGATGCGGAGACGACCGCTGTTGCCATCGCGAAGAAACTAGGAATGCCGGTCAGTGACGCTCCCGGATCACGGCCCGTCATGAATGGGCATGAGATCGATCGGATGAGCACACAGGAGCTCGCGCAAGCCATATCCTCGACCTCGGTCTTTGCGCGCACCAGCCCGGACCATAAAATGAAGATTGTGCGTGCTTTGCAATCTCGCGGCGATGTCGTGGCTATGACCGGCGATGGCGTGAACGACGCCCCGGCACTCAAGAAGGCGGACATTGGTATATCGATGGGCAAGCTGGGCACTGATGTTGCCAAGGAGGCAGCGGATATGATCTTGACAGACGACGACTTTTCGACCATCTTGCGTGCCATCGAGCAGGGCAAGGGCATCTTCTACAATATCCAGAATTTCATTACCTTTCAGCTCAGTACCAGTGTTGCGGCACTGAGTCTTGTGTTGCTGAGCACCACCTTGGGCTTTAAGAATCCGCTGAACGCCATGCAAATTCTGTGGATCAGTGAGTTTATCTTCCCTAACATGCTTGAAACACTGCTAATTTCGACTCTTAGATATTCTCATGGATGGTCCCCCGGCACAGTCACTGGGCGTGGAACCCGTTGACCCGTCCATCATGAATCGGCCACCGCGACCCCGGAATGCCCGTGTACTCACGAGGCCACTCGTCCAGCGGGTGCTCACCTCCGCGATGATGATCATGCTCGGCACTCTGGCCATCTACATTCACGAAATGGGCGATGCCGATGACACCGCCAACCCCGGCGTACACTCCCGCGTGGTGACAGCCCACGACACCACGATGACCTTTACATGCTTTGTGCTGTTCGACATGTTCAACGCATTGACCTGCCGCAGTGAGGGCAAGTCGGTGCTCCGTGGCGAAATTTCTCTCTTTGGAAACAAGATGTTCAACTACGCCGTTCTGGGCTCGCTCGCGGGACAGGCGTGTGTGATTTACCTTCCCTTCTTGCAGCGCATCTTCCAGACGGAACCTTTGGGCTTTGGACATTTGTTCCGGCTGGTGTGTATTTCGAGTACCGTATTTTGGGTCGATGAGGCCCGCAAGTATTATATGGCGTTGAAACGACGGGGCACGGTAGGGGTGGGATACAGTGTCAATGTCTAATAGATTAGGTTATAGGTTATATGTATAGATGTTTCCGTTATACTTTGATGTCAGTATTGACAATCTACTTGGGCAGTAAATTAAACCAGTGTGTAGATTGGAAAGCTAGTAGGTATCCGTAGCATTAAAAAATAAAACATTGAGGGTGAGGGAGAAAAAAGAAACAAAGCAAAAAAGAATGACCTACGCAGGACTCGAACCTGCAATCTCTTGATCCGTAGTCAAGCGCCTTACCATTGGGCCAGCAGGCCAGTTGTTGAAATACTGGCCAGTAAATTAATATATGAGCCACAACAACACAGCAATATGTGTGGTCTGCTGGATACAATCACTAGGAAACAGTAGTCTAACCATGATGAGGATGCTTTAGATGAGTACTTAGTAGTAGTAACCCAGTGTTACATGTGCATAGTACTGCGGACTTGCCGTTACTAATACTAGTGGTAGGCTCGCTACTAAGGAAATGCTGTCGATGATATATATATTTGCCAGAACCGACAGTGGTTTGACTGGGAGTTAGTGAGCTAAGTATAGCTGGCTGACGTGCTTTGGCTCTCAGATTCCTCATCAGCATACAGCGGTCAGCTGCAGGGAGAGGTACACCAAATTGAGGTATCACATCCAAGCGCACGTATGCTGGTTCAAGAACCGGTATGTATGTTTAGGAACCGGTACTATGTAGGGCCATTGAACGGGCGCATGAAACACCGGGATCCCGGAAATTCGGGGCCAGAGTAGGGAGAGGACCAACGTCGGGATAAGCTAGGGCTTTAAATGCTCGGCACCTCAAAGCGAAGACCCTTACCAGCAAACATTGCATTTCAGCAGAAGCCGTGGAAGTAATAAGGTAGAGTGGTTATTGATACCATCACGGTTCACCATCAAGCGGAACAGCATACCAGCGGCAACAAGATCCGTTCCCGTCGTCTCGGCATGCTCAACCCCGAACCCAGATCGCAGAATAAATCCGCAAGGGGCGATTGGCCCGGACCCTGGTGCCCATTTCTAATGAATCTCCGGAAGCAGAACATTCTCCGGACTGAAAGAATGATCTGGGACAGACTCATGGCCGTGCATCTGCAGCAGACGTCGAATTAGGGCTGGCAGGACAATAAATGTTAGGTAATGGTGTCTGGCCATTGGTCCCTGCAACGAACAGGCGACAGGCAAACCCATGATTGGCGCGCGCCCGTGACCGTTGATGATTTTAGCTCCGGTGATGGGCTCATCGTCCACTCCGCCCTTGTGTCTCCTCAGTCGATCACCATCGTAGCTTGCCCCGTGGCATGAACCGGGACCCGATAGTGTGGTTCCCTAGGGGGTCTGTGAGGGCACGTGGTCGACATGGATGTGTAGTTTATTTTCATGTCATGCAGCAGTCAATATTTGAGTCGTGGCATACACACGGGCCATTGTGTCATGTTATGGCATGTCTGTGATGTCTTGAAAGGACAAGGTCATGCATGGCCACCCACGCAGGGAGTATATATCACCCCCACAAAGGAGTAGTCCAAATAAGCATCGTTCAGACTAAGATGCAGGAACTAGTAAGGAGTCAAAGATCAGCAACCAATTTAGTTACACGATATGCAGTAACATCCAACCCACCTGATAGAGAATACTATCATTTTACTCGACAAGAAACCCCAGAGATAAGGGAGCTACTAGTAGTGCAGCGGAGACGGGGTCAGGTTAGTTATATGGAGACACGAGCACATGGAAGGAATCCTTTTTTTTTTCTTTTAAAAGAAACTAAAGATAGACACCAGGTACTAGTGTAGTTCCTATCTCCAGTATTTCTTATCTCGTTCTACTCTTCCCCTGAACTAAAGCATTGAGGAAACTGGGGACAGCATCTACTTATGAACTACTGCTAGACCGGTTTGGGTAACGTGCTATCAGCAGGGCACCAGGGATCCCGGGGAGCACAGGTCCGATGTAGGATCATCTATCTACTATCTAGTATCTACTAACTATTATCTACCGTAGAATGACTCGGGACTTCTGTCGGCTGCTGATAGGCAAGCCGGGTTGGGTTGCCTAGTGTAGTCCCACCCCACGCGACTGCTAGTCGAGGTACCCATCCATGCTTTTGCGTGCATTTGTCCGCCCGGTCTGGGACTGTCATACAGACGTAAGTGCGATATCATCGTATGGGGGAGAGTAAGCAGAGTGACATATCCTCCGATCTGAATAACTAGCCAGTTAGAAGCAGTCGAGTACACACCATAAGACAATTGATTTGCAGCACACACATCTATTCCATGTAAATTTCTGTGTAGGCAACACACCGCATCGCAGCACCCTCACCATCGGAATCCTCCGAGCCAAGAGCCAAGCAAACGCAGCCCGACTCGCAAGTTCATTCATCCCGTCCCCGTATCTCTTCTATCTAACTGCTACTGGACTAGAGCCTGGCAAACCTCCGAACCGGCGAACTGCGCGACCCAACCTCGAAAGCCCGCCCGTCCGCCCGCTTCAGGCCTACCCAATTCCTGAAACTCCCGAGCGGACATCGGGTGAAACAGGAATGACAAGCGGACTATCATTGGCCAAGCTTCGTCGTTATCAGCGCGGTGGAGCTGTTCGAGGCTGAGCTAGGCCGGATCGGGCTCCGGCGGGACCCACCCCGGATGCAGGTGGCGTGCAGCTGCCCTTATCGTGACCTCCTAGCCAATCGATTCGGAGTGGTGATGAGCTGAGAGAAAATGGAACTGATAAGAAAGGTCATCTTGAGTTTTCCGATTTCCACGGAATAGTTAGGCTTTCTGGTCGTGGGGAACTGGATGGATTGAGCATGAAACGTGATGATCTTGTTGTCTTGTGTCTTGGCTTCAAATTGGCAGTTTACTTCAGGTTTGCCTAGTATGGATAGATGGATAGAAAAGTAGGATATCCCTTTCATTTCTGTTTTGGGATGGATGTATCAGACTGGTTTTATTATTTCCCTGGTACGTTGTACTCTTCCTTACATGAAAGACGCATTTCTGCATGTGAGACGAAGTAGGGTGCAAGCATGTGCCTTCCTGCCTGTCTGCCTGTCTGCCTCAAATTCGAGCCAGATCAAACACAATCAGTACCCCTATCTATCTACTAATCTGGAACAGGTTGCCCATTCCTTTGCCGGCCCAACTCGGCAACAGATAGGGCCCCAGGCCGCGAGTATGCGCTTTGTAGTAGCTCTGGAATGTGTTCAGTCTGTTATCATTGGGCTTGAGGGTATGCGTGATAGATAATCGCCAGCTGTCGGAGTTCCGCGTGCGCGCATATCGAGTAGATACATAAAGTAAACAGAAGCCCCAAGCCCGAGGCCCCCGGATTGCGCTGGTGCTGCTCTGTTTCTTCTCCCTTTTCCTCCTCTCTGCATACGGAGAGATGATGATCCAGGAAGCAGTAGACTATGCGGTGGGATGAGCTGGTCTATGCGGTCCTACAGTCCACTTACTCGCTGTCGCGTGGGCATCATCGACACATTTGATACCATATACCATACCGTATACTGGAGATTACAGCTTACTATACAAGCAGGGAAACAGCATGGAACCTAACCGGGAGGCTATACGAACCCTCTCCCCTGGGACGACTTTGCAGATTCAATGGGTCGGGGCCTGGACCGACGCTCTTCCCTATCCACTGGAACCTGAGCAGGGTGGCTGTGTGAATGAACACTCAATATGAATTGAGTTGAGATGATGATGATGTTGCTGCTGCTGTTGCTGCTGCTTATGATGATGATGAAACAGATCAATCCAACAGGCTTAACCGAGGATAGTATACCAGGACCCAGCCGGGGCTAAAGTGGAAATATGACGGGGAGTTTTCGCCACCGACTTCTTTGGGAATAATTTCTGCAGTCCTCCTCAATCGGCGGCGGTCTTGGCCGAGGGCGGCAGTTTTGCCACGGACCCAATCAAGGGCCCAGAGCAAATACTCATTTTGCACTCACTGCAGAAGAAATCACTAACTGACAGGTAATTGGGAAACACAATTGATGTTTGTATAGGTGTGTGTGGTTGTCAAGAACTTCTCACGATCTGTCAACTTTGACAGTGAAGCACACGCAGCAAAGAAAAGTCTATCCTCCTCGTTCCATCACCAACAGCAGCACCAGCAGCGGCATCCATTCCTCCGCCGTTCGCCAGGAAACGCAACCAGTGGATTCTGAATGGGTTCTGGTGGATGATCGTCGGGCCCGAGTTTATTTTATGCCATTTGATTTTTCACCTTATCTCTCGCCCGACTCAGCGGCCTCCCATTTGGGCCTTTTTTCTCACTATCTTTATTTTATTTGATTTGAATTATTTTCTGGCGCCTCCCTCGCGTGGTGGAAAGAGAATAAATTATTGTTTTCTGATTATTTCCCTTTTCTTTTTCTGACTATTTACTGGAGACTTGAAATTTAGACTTTTTTCGTGTTCCCTTTTAAATCTTCCTAGGGTCTTCTTTCTCTCCCACGCGAGGCTAATCTGGAATGAATTGAATGAATGAAGTTTCAAGGGCATATCAACTTATCATCCACCCGCCAAAAAGTCATCACTAATAGATATTATCGACGGTCGAGGTGCTCCACCCGCGCCCAACGTTTGAGCAAAGTTTAGGGACTTTTCCTCTCCTCTTCCAGCCTGGGCATTGACACCAACCTATTATCGCTGCTATCGGGTCGGATTGGTAAAAGCGCAACCTCGTCGCAGGTTTGAGGTCCCACTCCGGTGCCTTTCCAGAATCTTGTCTGCCCGGCCGCTCCACTCATCGGCCATCTTCTGCTTCATTCCTCAAGTCAGCGCACTCTTATTTATATAGTCGACGCCCTCCGCGCCCCCCGTGGCGGTTTTCCCTTCTCCACATCCGGCGGAGTCGACAGTCTGCAGCATCCTTTCCCTCTCTTTCTCTCTCTCTTCCTTTCACGGCATTCCGTCTTACATACCCGCTGCCGGTCCTTCAATCGACTCGCCCTTCTTCCCTCTCCCTCTCTCTCTGTCTCTGTCACTTCCCTCCATTCCAATTACTTCTCAAACCTCCTCTCTGTGTCACCTCCCTTTCTCTCTCCCCCTTTCGCCCTTGCAGATACTCTATTTCGCCAGTCCCGTCTTCGATCTTCGATCCCGATCTCGCTTCTGCAGTTCTTGCCGCCACCCACCCGAACTACACCCTCTCCACCACCCGCCTGTTCTCGGCCTGAGAACATTCCTCGGCGGTGGTGACTTCACATTCACAACGCCCGTCAGAAGCTCATTTCGACCCGTCAATTCCTCGTGTTACCTTCGATAGTTTTTCTTTCCCACCATGTCGGACAAACCTGGCGTCTTTATCCCGCAATATGCGTCCTACAACTGGACGGGCGCTCCCTCCGACTACGAGGCTCTCACGACCAACGATATCGGTGGCGATTCCAGTTAGTTACTCTGCCTTTGTTGGTCGTTTTGGCTTCCCATGACTCACCTGTTGGCTAGGAACGGAAAACTTGAACAAATGGTTTCAATCCGGAGATCAAGCATTCATCATCGTGTCCTCCGCCATGGTGATGGTCATGATTCCTGGTCTCGCTTTCCTTTACTCCGGTCTCGCGCGCCGCAAGTCAGCTCTGAGTATGATCTGGGCTTGTATGGCTTCGTTCTCCGTCGTCACCTTCCAGTGGTATTTCTGGGGTTATTCTCTCGCTTTTTCCCCGACTGCAACCAACGGCTACATCGGTAACCTGCGCAACTTCGGTTTGATGAAGACATTGGCCGATCCTAGTCCGGGCTCCCCGCTGATTCCGAACCTCCTCTTCGCTTTCTATGAGGTATATCACGATCTTTAATGGGGACTTTACAATTCATAGCTAACGCACCTGGGATAGATGCAATTCTGCGGAGTTACGGCAGCAATTATCATGGGAGCTGTGGCCGAACGTGGACGCATGCTACCCGCAATGGTTTTCGTCTTCATTTGGGCCACGATCGTGTACTGTCCTCTGGCGTGCTGGGCATGGAACACGAACGGTTGGGCCTACAAGTATGGAGTTTTGGATTACGCTGGTGGTGGTCCTGTCGAGATCGGGTCTGGTCTGTCGGCACTTGCTTACTCCATGGTCCTGGGCCGTCGCCAGGAGCGGATGATGCTGAACTTCCGCCCACACAACGTCTCTCTCATTCTACTCGGTACCGTTTTCCTTTGGTTCGGATGGCTGGGGTTCAACGGTGGCTCGGCTTTTGGAGCGAACCTTCGTGCCACCATGGCTTGCTGGAACTCTAACTTGACCGCGGCCTTCGCCGGTATGACTTGGGTTCTTCTCGATTGGCGCTTGGCTCGCAAGTGGTCCATGGTCGGTTGGTGCTCCGGTACCATCTCGGGCCTCGTTGCGGCCACTCCGGCTTCTGGTTTCGTCCCTCCCTGGGCTAGTGTGATCCTCGGCGTTGTGACTGGTATTGTTTGCAACTACTCCACCAAGGGTAAGTCACGCAGTTGCTTGACAATTATCCCGTTCAGACACTGACTGAGTTTACAGTGAAATACTGGATCCGTATCGATGACTCTATGGATGTGTTCGCGGAACACGGTGTTGCGGGAATTGTCGGTCTTATCTTTAACGCCCTCTTCGCGGACGATGCGATTGTTGGACTGGACGGTGTCAACACTGGATCAGGATCCGGAGGTTGGCTGATCCACAACTACAAGCAACTCTACATTCAAATCGCCTATGTCGTCGCTACCTGCGCCTACTCGTTCGTCATGTCCGCCATCATCGCCTACGCCATCAACGCCATTCCCGGGTTGAAACTGCGTGCCTCGGAAGAAGCCGAACTGCTGGGTATGGACGACGACCAGCTGGGTGAATTCGCCTACGACTACGTTGAAGTCCGTCGTGACTACCTCGCCTGGACCCCTCAGCAGCACAACCAGCTCGAAGACGGCCACCAGATCCCCGCCGCGGCGCGGTACGGAATCGGCGAGCACAGTGAGATGATGCTGGACGGCCACGCCCCGGTTGGTGTGGACAGCCGCGGATGCAGCGAGGGTGACTCGGGCATCCAGGAGCTGAAGATGCAGCCTGCGCCGAGACAGGTAGCAGAACACCACGCGCCGCATGAGCCCGAGCCGGTCGAAGAGCCTATCCCGGCGACTCAAATCAACGAAAAGGTGACGACCTGAGTCGGACTTTCCATCTTTTCTAACTTCTTAATGTCTTCTGTCTTCTTTTCTCTTTCTGTGATATCCAGCGATGCCTTTCTTATTAGCCCGGCTGAGCCACTTTTCTTGTTTGGTACATGTATTACATTTGGCGGCGATTTGGGTTGGCGTTTTCCAGGGACAAAGCCCGCGGGTTATGTATATCTACCTGTTGGGTGGATTGTATATATTAGGTTATAGCGGGGGGTTATTGTTTATTTTTGACTATGTTCGTTTCCTAGATCTTGCTTATGGAGTGATACCAGTACATGCATAGATAGTCAATTGATCCATCCATAACATATACCCGTCACACCATTCCGACTATGTAGATGTAGATGTCTGAAATCACCTAGCCTAGACGCAAACACAGCTGACAACGTGACCCCGGTACTACCCCGGAATTGCTACCAAATACCCCACGGCGGTACGGAGTAAACAGATATATGCGGAGAACTCGACCTCCCTCCAAAAACAACATCCCCCAACATCGAAGCTGTCGGATACATACAACGAACACGTGACCGAGAAAACTAAACCTTTCATATACGCAGCGTGCTTGACCCAATCTATAAAATATCTAATATAGATACAAAAAATCCATACATGTATGCTAAATGTTCTGTATGGCCCTCATTTCCTTCTTCCTGTATATATATGTGGGGGGGGGGGTGTTCGGATGTATGCATGTAGAGCCTACCTAGCCCTGAATACGCATGTATTTATGTATGTGATCGCTGTTCATCATTCCGTAACGTCATGAATTGATTATTGCTGCAGAATATTCCTTCGGTTCTGGAAGTTTGAAAGGAACAAGGTAATCACGTAGTATGTTTAGGGCCTGGAGTTATGGTAAGATAGATGACTTGCTTGGTATGTGTGACATGCTAAGGTACTATATACAAGAGAACACAATACGTATGTATTTTTTCAACAAGACGACGCTGTCAGAACTTATGTTATGCGGTTGTAGAAAAGGTAACAAGGGCTAGAAGCTCTGTCTCTGCCAAGGAAGGGCTAGTAATATGAACAGGAAGAATGAAGAAAAGTGGAAGGTGAAAAGTGAAAGAGATTAAACCCGTCTCACCATCCCTCTCACTCTCATCCTCTCTTCGCGACTCAACTTATCCACCACTTCAGCTGTCTCTCCACCTCGGAGAACATCTTCCCACTCGTCTTCGTCCATGCCCATGACCAGAACCATCTGCAGACACCGCGTGAACGCTTCACGGTGCCGGTACCGACCTGGTGCCGCTTGCGTGCCGCCCACATCGACAGCGGCGCTGACCACCCCGGATACGTCGCGCTCGAGGCGAGTGGCGCCCAGGGCGTTGACGCGGCCGTGATAAGACCAGAGACGCTTCTCCAGGAGCCGGGAGAGGTAGGCGATCGTGACGGTGAGGAGACGGTCAAAGGCGGATGCGGTGAGGATGCGACTGAGAGGGAGGAGCAGTTCGGTCCAGGCGGCGGCGAAGCGCGGGCGGACGAGCTCTGCGCGGCTGGTGGGGTCGTCGTCATCTGGGACGGTGCCGTCGGCCATGTAGTCCGGATCATCGGAGTCGTAGTCATGGTAGACAGTGCGGGTGGGGTCGGTGTCTTCGCGGGGTTGATACTCGATGTCGCGGAAGGCGTCGGAGAGGATGGGCCGGAGACGGTGTTTGATGACGTTATTGAAGACAACTTGAATGCCGTCTGTAAGGAGGTCGGTGACTTTGGACTCGAAGGAGGCGGAGAGGGATTGGAGGGTTTGTGTGGCGAGGCGGGCTTCTTCTGGGACGGGGAAGAGGGAGCGCAGAGGGTCGGTCTCCTCGACCTGGCCATCAGGGCCGATGGACTTTTTGGGCTCGGTGTGGTTTTGTAGGATGCGGCGGACGTAGTCGACGGCGACGTCGAGGTTGTTGATGAGGACGAGGAAGGAGATAACGAGTTGCTCGGGAGGTTGGCCGCCCTGGACGGCGGCGCGAGGGTAGCATTCGTCACGCATTTTGCGCTGGGTCATGCCGATGAAGTCGGAGCCAAGAACGCGCGAGAGCGTGGGCACCACGCTGGTGACGACGGAGATCTGCGACGTGACGAGAGACTGCTGCAGGACCTTGTTGACGATGTACATGATGTCGTCGACAGCGGACGTGATGTGCGGCGGCTCGGATTTGAGCGGTCTCTGCGGGTTCAAGGTCAGGCCAGAGGGCTGTTCGTCAAGCTGGAATGCCTTCTCGACCGACCGGCGGAAGAAGAAAGTGGTCATGGTGTTGAACGGAGAGGCCAGGCGGTCGTTGATCTTCTTCGCGAGGGTCGATTCCCGGAGGAATTGCGGCAGGGCGAACTTCTGGTCATCATCCGTTTCCGGGGGCTGGACTGGGTCAGTCAAGACGAACAGAATGCTGTGTGTAGGACTTACATTGCAGGTGTCGGCCAAGAACCGGCAGTATAGGGACCAGCGACCAAGCATGACAGCCATCTCGTTGAGAAGCCCGTCAATCTCCTTCATATCTACGCCCTCATCATCGGCCGCAGCGGCATCGCGTACGGCAGGCGAGTTGGAGCGGGGTGTTCCGCTGCGCTGCGGAGGGAGAAAGCTCTGCACGAGGAAAGTGAAAGCGTAGGACTTTGTGTCGGTCAGCTTTCGGTCAACATGACGCTCGTCGCTCCATGTGTCCAGGATGATGCCTCCTTGGACATCGGCCTCCAGCTGCAGACGCTCAATGACTCGGTTCATCTTACGCGGGCCGTAGTGACGCTCCACCAGGCCGCCGTGACCGTCGATGATCTGGGCGATATGTTCGAACAGCTTGGTCAGCGCATTGGCGTAGAAGAAGCCGTCCTTGCTTGGCGAAGCCCCTGTGCCGGCATTGAGGTTGGATCGAGCTCTCGCCGCCACACCTTGACAGACATAGCGGCCGTAAACATCCAGACCCACCTCGGAACGACCGATGAGGGGGAAGAGCTTGAAAAAGCGTGTGATGCGGGCACCGTTGTTCTCCTTGACGGCTTTGTCGAATTCGCGCAGAAACAAGCCACAGAGCGATTCCGCGGCGTTATCAAGCGTGACATTTGGCGGATCAGGCACCTCGGCCGTCGGCACCATTTCGGCGGCAAAGGCCCCCTGCGCGACCTCCGGGGGGATCTTAGAGGCCCGGTTCAGATAGCTGGCGGCGGTCTCCCAGTCCTGCGGCGCACCCATGGAGCCTGCGACGCCCAGCACACAGGCCTTGAGCTCGGAGACCTGTTCGACCACTTCCAGGGTTGCCTTCACGCGTGATTGTTCTAGATCGAGGCGACGGACGGCGCTGGAGATGCGATCGGCGGTGGTTGCGGCATCGGCCAGCATGCCATGGCTGATGGCGCGGGTGGTGCTGGTCTGGGAACCGAGATGGGCGCGGAGTAAGTCGAGTCGGCCCAATTCGCGAGAGAAATCCTTCTGGGAGGCCACGAGGGCATCCAGGCGAGCTGTAACAGAGGCCTCCTGGTGGTGCAGGTGCGACAAGGTGGCCTTGATCTCGGCAACGGAGCTGGCATTGAAGATGTCCGGGGCGGGATGCGAGGGAGACACTGCATGGCCATTGGCCACGCCGGCCGTGGAATTGGACATTGCCTGTAATCAGACAAGGGCGAGATGGACCGGCGATAATACCCAGTTGATCACTCAGTAGCATAGAGGGAAATGATGAAGGGAAAGGAAGGCCATCTGGCACTCGGCCCGCAGGCGGTGAGCAGCTGGGGAGCTGCCTGAGCCCTGAGGTGCTGCAGATGCCTCAGAATAATGGCCACCAGGTTGAAGAGTGTGGAAGAGAGAGAACAGCCTCGAGAGCTGCTTGAGATCCACGGCATCCTCTCATCATTGAGCTTAGGATTGACATGGCAGGAATTAGATTGATTCAGGCGTACAAAAATCACGGGACATAAGATATAGATACCTCAGGCCGCCACAGGGGACAGGCAATTCTGCCGATTGCTGCATTCGACGTCATCTTCAGATTTCCAGTCGCACTTTTCGCTTCACGATATCGACGCATCAACCCGCTGTCTAGCCATTGAACTGCTTTAATTCAAGCACTTTCTTCTTGGCGACAGGAACTTGTCGTATACCGTCATCATTGGTCGCCGTCGCAAACCCCGACACCAGCACGCCCGACCCCGAACAGGTCGCCGGCCACGCACCATGGGCAACGAATCCTCGACCCTGGTGGACGAGCACACACCTCCATCGGTGCTGGAGGCACGCAGCATCGAGGCGATAGCCAAATATGTCGAGCAAAAGCCCGTGAAGCGCGTGGTGGTGATGGTATGAACTTTCCCCTTCCGATTACCCCTCCCCCGCACTCTGTCAGATCGAGAATTCTACACCCCCAAATTTGAGATAGAGGGGAATATAGCTAACAGGAGGTACGTCTACAGGTCGGAGCTGGCATCAGTACTTCGGCCGGAATTCCCGATTTCCGTTCGCCTGATACCGGCATCTACTCGAATCTCGCCCATTTGGACCTGCCCGATCCCGAAGCCGTCTTTGACATCAGTTTCTTCCGCCAGAATCCCCGCCCATTCTACGCCCTGGCCCGGGAACTTGCCCCGGGTCAGTTCAGACCCACAATCGCACATTCGTTCATTAAGCTACTTTACGACAAGGGGATGCTACTGAAGCACTTCTCGCAGAACATTGACTGCCTGGAGCGGCTGGCGGGGGTGCCGGGTGATAAGATCGTCGAGGCGCATGGGAGCTTCGCGACACAACATTGCATCGACTGCAAAGCAGAATACCCCGAGGACTTGATGAAAGAGGCTATCACCAAAGGCAAGGTTCCGTACTGTACTCAGTGCAAGGGGCTGGTGAAGCCCGACATTGTCTTCTTCGGAGAGTCGCTGCCGGCTGACTTTTTCGACAACCGGGAGCTCCCCGAGCAGGCGGACCTGTGCATTGTTATGGGAACCAGTCTACAAGTGCAGCCGTTTGCCAGTCTGCCCGCATTCGTTAGTGATGGAGTACCCCGCGTGCTGATCAACATGGAGCGGGTCGGTGGGCTGGGATCCCGCCCGGACGATGTACTGGTGTTGGGTGACTGCGACACAGGGGTGAGACGATTGGCACGGGCGTTGGGCTGGGGCAAGGAGTTAGAAGAGCTGTGGGAGAGGACGAACCCGGACCCGGCCGCACGGGCGGCGGAGAATGCATCCCCACAAACCCGGGAGGAGCGGCTGCAAGATGAAGTGGACCGGCTCACAGAGGAGGTTGATCGCACGTTGGGAATTTCGCAGGCGTACCAGCAGCGAGTGCGGCAGCATCTGGAGCGACAGTCGGGCACGCACGCGGAAGCAGCGGGTAGGAAGGAGAAGCAAGCTGCAGAGGAGAACGACCGGATTGGGGGATTGGCTCATGTCTTCCCGCATCTGGCGCGGATGCAGGAAGGGAGGTGAGAGGAAAAAGCAAAAGTAAGAGAGATCACATGGACCAGATGGGGATGGAATGGATGAGAAGGTCCGGGCGAGATGGCGTTGGGTGGCTGGAATGGAGAGGTTGTGAGTGGACGAGACCAGAGAGATAGATGGTTCCTGGAGCTTCTTGGGATTTCGACGGGAGTCAAGATGATGGAAGGGGGAAAAGAAAAGAAATTAATTGGGATGGCTATAGGATAATGATACACATGATGTTTTGTAGTAAACTGGTTGATAGTAAACAAAAGAAGAAGAGTAAGATAATAGTGAATGAATTGATTGAGTTAAAGAGGAAGGAAGGAACCAAGAAAGAATGCGGGAAGAGGAAGCAGCAGTGATGGAGTACATACATAGTACATAACTTACATTCCTCCGTAGCAAATTGTCTCCCGCAAACAACATGACAGCTCTTAGCTTCATGCTATACTTATCTTGACATTGACACGTAGGTAGAGCCCCGAACTACTTAAACTCTGGAGATATTTAATCTACGAGGAACGACAAGACATGAAGCGGCGAGACACCCAAAGCAACAACCGGTGAAGGCGATCCTTCCTCCACTGCGGGGCCCAAAACACTAAGTAACTTATTATTATTACTTACGTCTCCGATTCTGCTTGCTGCTGTTG
Organism: Aspergillus piperis CBS 112811; assembly: GCF_003184755.1. Classification (NCBI taxonomy): domain Eukaryota; kingdom Fungi; phylum Ascomycota; class Eurotiomycetes; order Eurotiales; family Aspergillaceae; genus Aspergillus; species Aspergillus piperis. Next base: position 647,323 of record NW_020291605.1, read on the forward strand.
CCCCACGTCATTTTCACCCCCCCTCGATCCTCTCTCATCCCGGTTTCTAACTCTGTTCTTCTCCATCTTCTCCTCGATTTCTTTACTACTGTTCTTTATTTTCATCTACAACCTCTCTCTCCCCCATCTAATCATCTCTTACCGTCATCATGGTTGGAATCGGTCCTAAGCGTCCCCCTTCCCGCAAGGGTAATACAAAGCTCTCCCACCTTTTCCCCTCCATTTCTCGGGATGCCGATCGCTGACCCGATGGCTGCCCCTCTGCTTCTCCAGGTTCTATGGCCGATGTTCCCCAGAACCTTTTGCAGCAGATCAAGGACTTTGAGGAGCAATTCACCGTCGATCGCTCCAAGCTCAAGCAGATTGTCAACCACTTTGTTAAGGAATTGGAAAAGGGCGCGTCTTTTCTCACTTTACCCGCTTCTAATGCGGCCCGGAATGCATCACTCCGACTGACTCTATTTCTTCTATACAACAGGTCTCAGTGTCGAGGGCGGAAACATCGTAAGTGCTTTGGCTCATGACATGCATCAATCGACTCAATTCGTCCGTTTCCTTCGTCCCGACTAACCTCTTTCTCCCCCCACCCAGCCTATGAACGTCACCTGGGTGATGGGATTCCCCGATGGCGACGAACAGGGTACTTTCCTCGCTCTCGACATGGGTGGCACCAACCTGCGTGTCTGTGAGATCACCCTGACCCAGGAGAAGGGTGCTTTCGACATCACCCAGTCCAAGTACCGCATGCCCGAGGAATTGAAGACCGGTACCGCCGAGGAGCTGTGGGAATACATCGCCGACTGCCTGCAGCAGTTCATCGAGTCCCACCACGAGAACGAGAAGATCTCCAAGCTGCCCCTGGGTTTCACCTTCTCCTACCCCGCGACTCAGGACTACATCGACCACGGTGTCCTGCAGCGCTGGACCAAGGGTTTCGACATTGATGGTGTTGAGGGCCACGACGTCGTCCCTCCGTTGGAGGCCATCCTGCAGAAGCGCGTACGTCAATTCCCGATAGCAAACCACGCAAAGTCTCTGAGCTAATGTAGCAATTATCCAGGGCCTGCCCATCAAGGTGGCTGCGCTGATCAACGACACCACCGGAACCCTCATCGCCTCTGCTTACACCGACACCGACATGAAGATCGGCTGCATCTTCGGTACTGGTGTCAACGCCGCCTACATGGAGAACGTTGGCTCCATCCCCAAGCTGGCCCACATGAACCTGCCCGCCGACATGCCCGTGGCTATCAACTGCGAGTACGGCGCTTTCGACAACGAGCACGTCGTGCTGCCCCTGACCAAGTACGACCACATCATCGACCGTGACTCGCCCCGTCCCGGTCAGCAGGCCTTCGAGAAGATGACCGCCGGTCTGTACCTGGGTGAGATCTTCCGTCTGGCCCTGATGGACCTGGTGGAGAACCGCCCCGGCCTCATCTTCAACGGCCAGGACACCACCAAGCTGCGCAAGCCCTACATCCTGGATGCCTCCTTCCTGGCGGCCATCGAGGAGGACCCCTACGAGAACCTGGAGGAGACTGAGGAGCTCATGGAGCGCGAGCTCAACATCAAGGCTACCCCGGCGGAGCTGGAGATGATCCGCCGCCTGGCCGAGCTCATCGGTACGCGTGCCGCTCGCCTGTCGGCCTGCGGTGTTGCCGCCATTTGCACGAAGAAGAAGATCGACTCGTGCCACGTTGGTGCTGACGGCTCCGTCTTCACCAAGTACCCTCACTTCAAGGCACGCGGAGCCAAGGCTCTGCGGGAGATCCTGGACTGGGCTCCGGAGGAGAAGGACAAGGTGACCATCCTGGCGGCCGAGGATGGATCTGGTGTGGGAGCTGCGCTGATTGCGGCGCTGACCCTGAAGCGGGTCAAGGCCGGCAACCTGTGCGGTATCCGGAACATGGCCGATATGAAGACCCTGCTATAATGACCTGGCGCACATATTTTCGAAATTCTTTGGTGTGATTATTTATTCTCTGGTGTTGAGACGGGGTGGACGGAATGAAAATAATTGATTGAACATGGGTAGAGAAGCCCGACGAACATTATGATGAAGAATTGGCCCGGCCTGGTCTGGTCTGGAGCAATCCTTGTAGTGATTAAGAAGCCAGCCAGGAAGCCACCGAATGTGTAACTCTACCGTCTCTACCGACTGGACTCTGCCACCCCAGCCAGTCTGTAAACACAAAAACCCCGCAGCAAGCAATGCGACCCGAAGGTAAAATCGAAAGAATGTGCACGGTCACTCAGCTGGTCAGTGTTGGTTTGGTTGCACAGGAAGGAAAGGGGACCCCGATAAAACATTCCTAGCGGGATAGACGAAGAATGCTTGAAATCTCGTGGACCAGACAGACGGGATGGGATCGTCTGGTCCTGACCACTGATGCAAGCTGGAACTGGACTGGAATGCACATCGTTATGAATCCTTGCATGTATCATGTAGGAACCATCATGGATGAACCTGGTAGATACAGCCCGATGCCAATTCGTCACTACCAGCAACTGTGTTTACTGTAGTAGAAGTAGTAGAACTATATAAATATTGCCCTATTTACCCTCCTGCTTTACTCTACCCCTTACGTCGTCTTCTTCTTCTTCTTCCCTGATCTCTCCCTATACTACCACTATTATACACGTTCGCACTCACTACTTGCTCCCTAGCAAACCCTCCTTCTACCCTACCTAGCATATACTGCATCTTCCCCAACCACCACCACCACCACCACCACAACAACAACCATGAAGCTCACCACCCTCCTAACAACCACCCTCTGGGCCACCACCGCCCTCGCCGCAGCCAAACCCCTCATAGAGAAACGCGACCTCGCCACCGCAGCAGCGACACCCGCAACAGCAGCAGCAGCAATGCACACCCCCAATGCCGCAGCATCAGCTACACCCAGTTCTCGTGCGTCGGCAAGTGCCTCTGCCTCTTCATCGGGTGCTTCGGCGCAATATGAGACGAGTAATAATGACGACGATGACGATGATTACGATGATTACGATGAGGAGGATCACGACGATGACGATGATGGAAAGGATCCTAAGGGGGGTGATGATGGTGGGGATAAGGGTGGGGATGATCAGGATAAGAGTGATGTATGTTTCTTATGTCCCCTTTCTTTTTTTGTTGGTTACTATGGGTGGAGTGTGATGCTAATGAGTGTGTCTTTGTACAGCCGTTTGAATTCGTAAGTTCATGATACTCCTTACTATCTATCTACTTATTGGTGTTTCCCCTGGTGGGAGAATGTGGTTTTATGAAGGATATGTATTTGCTAACGAGGAGATTTTGTTATCGGGATTTAGTTGTCGGGGATTTTGGGATTGGTAAGATACTCCACCTCCAACTACTTAACTTGATGCTTCTTGGATGGGTGATGGCTAACTGTTTTTGGTGGTGTAGCTTGGTGGATTGGTTAGTTCTCCTATTCTTTATATTTCCTTTGGTTGTCTTTTACAAGGAGACAGAGGGGGAAGGAATATGGTTGGTATCTGTTATAAGAGCGATATACTAACTATGTTGTCACTGGTATAGGGTCTGCGGTGAACTGATCGACACGAAGAGTCTGCTTCTACTCTGCCTTAGGGCACGGCTTTCGGTTATACTTTCTGTCTTGTCCTATTGATGATTGTTGCTTCTTCTTCTTCTTCTGATGTGGTGAATGGCGGAGGTGTTCATAGGTTATTTCTTTATGTCTGTTTTATCTGATTTGCTGGGATATGGTTCGCTGTTTGTTAGTTAGGGCTTGCTGTATCTCTGTTACACGTCACATATCAAGCTATCAATATAATGGAATGATTCTGCACTGGTATTTATTTACTCTACACTAACTCCACGTAATATGCAGTATAAAACTTTTATGGCTCTATAAAGTACCAAGAAGGAATATTTACCCCCTGATTTCCCACAACCTGATCCGTCCCTGCTCATTACCCACAGCCAAATGCTCCGAGTTGGGCGAGATAGCCACCGACGAGATACGACCCAGAGGAGTATTCGACGTCGGCCAATTGCGGTACACCGTGCATGTGGGGAGGTGAACTATTATTCATCATCATTAGTATTCTTTCCACACGGTCTATATTCAAAGTAGGAGGAGGGGACTCACCCATTCTCAGCGCATCGCGCTTCCACCGACTCGCCATAACAAAGAACTGTCCATCCGGCGCAAACACCAAATGGCTGATCGGCGTCGTGAGCTGACCAAGAGCCCGGACCGGCTCCGGGTTACGAGGAATCGCCGACTGTCCAGCCTCGACGTCTTCGCCCTGCACCGCGTACGCCGCAGCCCATTCGCGACGGTCATACACGTTGACCACACCGCTGGAACTACCAATAGCCACCCAGCGGTCTCCGCCCAGCTGCGTCCGGCCGGACCGACCACCCAGACTGAGCACCGTCGTGCCGACGGCACCGGCGTCCATCCAGCGCGCGACGACCCGGTTGAGACGGCCGTCCCATTCGGATACTTCACCGTTCTTGCTAGCCACCGTTAGACCCTCACCGTCGCTCCACCAGGCGAAATCGGCCACGCCGCCGCGGCCGTCCACGCGCACCTGGGCAATCCACTGTGCCGTACCGGAGTCCAGGATGTTGATGAGACCGCCGCCCTTGCGGGAGGTGCCGACCAGACCGACGTAGCGGCCACAAGGGGAGAGCTTGAATCGCTCCATGGATTTCTGCTCCTCTTTGCGGTCGGCGGTACCGTTGACTTTGTCGACCTTGCCGGTCTCCAGGTCCCAGATGTGGAAGTAGCGGCGACGGCCGGAGGCGAAGATGCGGTTGCCGGAGGGCGGGTGGAAGGCTGAGGTATGGATGGGGGTGTTGCGGATGTGGAATGAGGTGAGGAGCGGGTTAGGAGCCGGGGAGGAGGGTGAAATGTGGTGAAGGAAAAGCGTGGCTGCAGGTCCAGAGGAGAGGAGCAGCGGGTAGTTGGGGTGGAACATGAGCGAATCGACCGAGGACTGTATACCATGTTAGTTTGACGTGATGCGCAACCTAAGCAACAGAAGACATACCGGCTGATCCTTGCCAACGTCCTTGAGACGATGGATATCCACAACCTCCTGGCGCATCTTTCTGCGGCCGCTTGACGTCTTTTCCTCCACGTTGACAAGATCCGTAGCGTTCTGCAGCAACTTAGCCAGCGGCTGCGTGGACGACGGCTCCTCATCATCCGTGTCCATCTCGTCTGCATCGGACTCATCCTTCTGTTGCTGCTTCTCCGGGTTGGCCCAGTCCGGCATCGGGTTCAACTGCAAGTACTGTCTGCGCAGACGGCGAATATATTCCTTTCCGCTAATAACATCCTCCGATTCCGCGACACGCAGCTTCCTCAGTCTCTGATGGCTGGCCAAGGAGATCGTAATGCGCTCGTCGTCGCTATCATGCCACAGCGCAGGCATGCCAGACTCCTCCTCACTGCCCTCTTCATCTGACGGCACGGCGGGCGCCGCCTCGCTGAGATCCGTAGAAACCGGTCCGGCGCCAGAGTCAAGGAAGAAAAGCTACCACAACCCATTCGTTAGCGACCCGCACAGTTACAGCAATAGAAGGGTATATCCATTAGGGAACAAACATCAGCATCATCCATCTGCGACAAATCCTTCACCTCATCATCGTCTCCCTCTTCCGCAGACTCGTCCTCATCGCTACTCTGACCCGCAAGTACTAAACTGCGATCCTTCTGGTTCTTCAACGCGCCAAGAAATCCCTCATCGTCGCCGAAGAGCATCGCCTCGAGCTTCTTCTCGGCTTCGTCCTTCTCCGGCACCGAGGACTCGTTGGAGCTCGTTTCATCGTCGCTCATGTCGATGTCGCTGGCTTCGCGAATGGGTTGGCCTGGTTCGAAGGGGGAGCGCGCGGCCGTTTTGACCTTTTGGCGGGACTTTTGCTTAACAGCCACTTTCGGCATTGTGAAGTATGTGTTCCCTGATTGATCAGAGTTTAGGGGAGAATTGAATGGTTGGATAGAGGGGGTGGTGTATATCGCGGAAAGCGAAGCCGACAATAATTTTCTTCGGCGGCCGGCAGATGTGGGCGGTGAGGGGTGCGGTCACGGCGGTACATTTGTGCCTGGTATTTAAGGCATAATTATTGAAGTAGATTGCTACTGAGATCAATTCTAAATGCGATCTTGAACTTAATCATATTTTAAACTATACGTATGCGTGGATGAGTTATAACGCGCAGTACACGAAACAAAAGACATAAAAACAGCTGAAGTAAATTCATGTACACGCCATCCTAATAGAACCATAAATGCACCAATCACAAGTACCATTGAATAATCACCGAGAATATCACCAAACGCCACATAACACACGTGAGCGGAGATCATATCAGTCCTTATTCTGGGACTTAAGCTTGGTGGAAGACGACAACTCGCCATTCTCGCCGTGGCTGCTACTCGACCTGGCGGACGCGGCAGAGCTGTGTTCGACTTGAGCTGGGTTGTATTCGGCGGACTCGAACCGGACTAGGTCCTCCTTTACAGGTTCCGGGCCATCATCTTTCCCAACGGAGTCATCGTCCGACTCGAAGGACGCGTCTTCGTCCATGCCAGCCAGGAGCGCGTGGCGATGCTCGTGGGTGTCATGCTCCGCCTCCTCGAAAGTATCCAGCATGATCGGCTTCTTGATGAAGGTGTCGATGATGTAATACTGTATTGCGTTCATGATGACAGGGAAAAGCAGCATCACGAAGATGATCTGCACTGCCGTGTTGCCTTCCGTCCATCGGAGAGCCCAATCTCCCACCTTGACTATGAACGGCAGCAGCTGGATGAGGAAGAAGACGCAAATCTTCATCCCCAGCAGTCCCATAAAGTAAATTATTGATTGCTTGAACCACCATGAGGCGCGCGGTGGACTTCCATAATTCCCAGACTCGATGGACTCCGGAGGACTCGCGAGGGGAGTATACGAAGCTAAGCGGTTGAGGAGGTGAAGGATGAAGATGAGGATCGGAATGCCTAGCGTGGTCTTGAAACGAAGCATGTCAGCATGCAACCCGTATAACGGAGCATAGGGATAAGCTTACATCGATTCCCAAATTCAATATGTAGAAGGAGCATGGGTTTGGTTTGTATTTACTCCGGATCTCCAGCTGGCCCGCCGAAAACATGGACATAAGCAGATTCGCGAGGTGCAGCATCGCAGACCCGAAGACTTGCTTCGAGACGTCAAATGCCCACACCTTCACTGGTCGCTGAGGTCTCTCCCTCCAGCGCTTGTAGACAAGTGATAGCAGCGCCAATGCCCCGAGCGCAGCTTGAACGAGAAGCGAAAAAGGCCCCAGGAGCCTGCATTCCCCGGTGTCGTCTCCATCGGTCGGATCTGGACCAGCTAAATGAAAAGGTACAGTTTGCATAGTAGGCGACGGTGATGGTGACGGCGTTATGGAGGTGGTGGAGGCTGTAGTCAGACTGCCAACCGCCGAGGCACCGACACCGCTACTAAGGGCTGTGATAGCCGTTGTTATGACTAGCCCGGTGAGCGATGTGAAGGTCATGGCGGCAATGCTGCGTCCGAAATACAGATGGAAAGCAAAATCAAGGAGAAGAGGCTATAGCAAGAAGATATCTCGACAAAGTCCGAGGGATTTTCACGGCCAAGCGACTGGTGGCGGTAATAATTGAGGGGAGTCCAGTGACCTGCGGAGATGCAAGACGGCGGCGTGCCTATCTTGCGAGGGAAGTCCGTGTCACGGGCATATGGCCGGGGCAGAATTTGTAGATGATGGGAGGATTTCAACCAGATCCAGGAGCGCGAAGGTGAATATTAGACGAAGAAGGCAGGTCCTCCTTAACCAGCAAGGAACCGGAACCAGCCAGGGTCTCAGGGTAGAAGCTAGGAATTAAGTGGGTTTCATGGGAGGATGAGAATGGGGCGGAGAACCAGCCAGCCTTGAGTTATGAGGTCAGGACCAGCACGAGAACTCTAAGACTCTAAAGACACCGCCCCCGCAGCTGGGCCTCACTAGCGCCCGCCAAGCTCCTACCCGGCGGTCCTGCAAATTATTGCGCCCCCCGAGAAATACCCTGATTCTGGTGACCCTGACTATATTTGTTATGAACTATTTTTGGTTTGCGTGATAATTACTAGTATACTAATATCGTGTCTTCGACTACTCGGTATTAGACCAACCAAAATTTACTACACAAGTTTGGCACATTTTTTTTGTCATTGACTTTTATCTGTACTAACCGCAGGCGCACAACGCCCACAATATCCAATTGATCATCCGGCAGCAATCCAAGCCTTTCACGAGACTTATTCTCGCACTGTGGGGCGAAAACTTCGTTTGTGAAGGCCGGTCAACCCCCGAAGTCACAACAGAATCCTCAAGAACCCACGGAGGCATGATCCTCCAAGGGATTCCCACATCAGGACCAACGCTTAGATCATCAGTCTCTCGACCTTGTCCTTGATGGTCTTGATCTGGCCCTGGAGGTCACTGGCCTCGTTGGTGGTGATGCTGGCAGCAATCACGGGGCGGGAAACACCGGTAGCACGGCCGAGAGCAAGCTTGCTGGGCACGAAGACATAGGGGGTGTTCTTGTCCTCAGCGAGGAGGGGGATGTGGAGGAGGATAGCGAGGGGAGAGGTGTCGGCAGCGAGGATAACGAGCTCGGAGGTACCACGGTTAAGAGTCTTGGTGGCTGCAAAGGCAGTTAGCAGGCAGAACAGACAGTGAGTATCCTTGAGGAAGCACATACCCTCGTTAGCACCCTTCTTCAGCTGGCGGTAGTGACCAGCCTGCTGGACAAGGTCCAGAAGGTTCTGGGTGAGGGCCTCATCGGCGAGGGGCCAGGCTATAGAGATTGTCAGTATATGGCCATGAGAAGAACGAGACCTGGGATGTGCATACCGGCAGAAGTCTCAGACATTGTTAAAAATGTGAATTTGACGTGTGTAGCGGTCTAAAGAGGCTCACGCAAAGGATCACTGCCGTGTTGCAGATCTAAATGCTGGGGAGGAAAGGTGGTGGTGGTTGTAGAAGCAGAAGCGCATCTGGACTGCAGCGAAAAGAAAATCTTTAGAACCGCAGTAGGTGGGGCTGAGTCATGCCTATCGGCTCTAGGATTGGCCACATGTTTGTGCCTCATTACCAAGGCATTAACAAACTTTGAGGCCTCATGGATCAGGCATCAATGATGATTGCCGAATCCAGGCTGATCGCCTCCTTACTCCAGCGCCTGTGCTCCAGCTGTCATCGAAGATCGACCCTCGGTGGATCAGTATACCCCAGATACTGGTCGGTGCAGTATCCAGTAGGTAAATAGAAGTTTATGCTTTCGTAGAATTAACCTGCTTCCGATCGCTAGTTTGCTCTACGCATCTAGTGATAGAGGGCGTGTTGTTCCTTATCTACAAATCCCAGGGGTTCAATTGACTCTCTGCCTACCGTGTCTGGCATTGTCTGGCATCGGTGCCCCTTGGCGGCTGCAAGCCAACTGTCCAGGATCATCGGGTGCTTGAGTCGTCAGGTGCAGACGTTCCAAGCATGTTACCCCAATGCTGCACCTGCGCTATTGTGACAATATAATTGGCGCTTGGATCTCGCGGCTAACGAGGCCGGGAGTGGATACCATTAAAGCGAAGCTCAGCAGAGACATAAACTACCGCACTAGTTGGCTAGCCTTACGTCGGCACTCCAGGGGGTTTCTGTAGATACTTCACTAGTCGATGCACGATCTTCAACCGCTTGATCCACCCCCATGCAAACTGACGGCCGTTGGACGATCGTCAGATACCTGCCCACTTCTACGACTGACGTGGTCTCTGCAAGTGCGCTGGGTCAGTTCCCCCCTTGATCGGGGTTCACTCTGAACATACTTTGTAGCAAGACAAGTCAAAACTCCTGTAGTAAGCAGTAATCTCAGAGGGGGGTGCCGCAACAGCCAAAAGGTGGCCGGCGATCGAAATGATTATATTGGTAACCTTAGAGCCGGTGCAGCTAGCACCGACCTCGGTTTGAAATAACCCATTCTGTATCATTCTCCTGAACAAAAAAGCCAGGGTGTCATTCAACCCGCCGGCAACCCTTTCATACCCATGAATGAATAAGAGCCATCAAACCCATAGGAGAGAAAAACGCCAGAAACCCCACGACCAACCCAGGATAATACGCAGCCAGATGCCGGCAAAGGGCATGCAGAGAAAGCGAACAAAAGCAATCATCACGTCATTCTATCCCATGTTGCTGTTTGAGACGCTCCAAATTCTCTTGCCTTTCCGCCAAGTCCTCTTTCGACCTAAGCATTTTCTCGGGCTGGTGATATAGAACTAGGACAGAAAACAAATGTCAGCCAATCGAATTGTCCTGATAATTTCTCTGCTTCATCTTCTCCTAGCACGGGATAACATACCGACGAGGTATCTGTTCTGGAAGTTGAATCCATTGAGCTTATCGCATGCCTGTTTGGCGTCGTGAACGTCTTCGTAAACCACAAAGGCCGTGCCCTTCGAGTTGTTGGCAATTCCCTGACGTATTTGGCTTTAAAGAAGAGAAAGAATTAGCCTTGAATGACCAAGAAATGGGCTGAATGTGAGTCATGCGCAGATTTACCGGATGGGACCAAATTTGCCGAAGAGGTCAAAGAGTTGCTCAGCTGTGACGTTGTAGCTGTAAGGAGACAATCAGGTTAGCTCTCGCTTTCTAGAACAAGATGGGGCGCCTTTCGCCTGATAACTGTCGGTCGATAGGTATGCGACGATTGGGGTTGCGAATCGAGGAGTAAATCGTGGGAAATCATCGACGTACTTGAGGTTCTTTACAAAGAGAATCCTGAAACCAGTTAGCATCGATGCGTCAGATATAATAGTCGTTCGGCACGCATGTTTGCCCTCCAACAGCATGCAGAACAAATGCCCGGCATTGAATGATGGCGGGCGACCGAAGAGGGGCAAGATTCGGCGAGCAGAACTTACCGATTGGCTTCGGGGGCGAGCTTCCGGCTCATTCTCGGGTGGGACAGTATAGGTCCTAAAAATGGGGTCGGGGAGAGGTTGAAGATGAATCAGATACCCAGAGGGCCTGGAATGAAAGGTGTATAGCGAGGGAAGAGAGAGGAAGAGGAGGAGGAGAGAGGGAAGCAATATCCGCGACAAGCACGAGGTTCGGAAGGGAGCCTGCCTTTCCTGATTGGGACTAGTGGCTGGGAGGAGCCTCACTTTGTTGGTTCGAGACAAGACGACAACAAGTCCGAGGCATTGAGGCCGACGGACGACGTCGGGGTGTAGATGGAACTGTCGGAGTTGAAAAGAATAATCTGAAGATATAGGATGACTCCGCTTCTAGTATTTTGTCTAAAATGTTGAGCTATGAAGGTGGAAAACCCCCCTTGGTATACTTCGAACTGCTAAGTAGTAAGTAGTGCTGCTCTCCGGGCTGCTCGCCGCAAACGATAGGATAGGATAGGGATTGCCGGCCTGAGGCAGACTGGCGGCGCGCCCGCTTTGCCTTCCTTCGACCGGCCGTCCAAGCAAAGCCTCGCGCCTCCTCCTGCTCTGTTCCGGTGCAAAGCCCATCCTCTCAATCTGTTTTTCTGGCGCATTCTTCAATCGCTTGTTCTCCTGTATTCTTCATCATATTCTCCTGCATCTTGATTGACCCGTCTAAGACGTTTCTTTTTTCGCCCGCACCCGCCGCGGTGCATACTCGGGGCGCTCTCTTCCCGCCGCTCTCTCGATTGAAACTCCCAGTCGGCAGAGAGTCTCAACTTCCCCCCCTCAACCTCTCCGCCGTGCGACTCTCCTCCGTCACCCTCTCCTTCCACCACCCCACCATCTCCTCGGTTTCGCTTCTGCTTCACCTTTCATCTCATTGTTCACTGTGCGCTTTTCAGTCTGCCAGGAATGACTCTCTTTTTGCCTGCGGTGGCCTCTCTTTAGCCCGTGTGGTCGAACATCCCCGCTTTGCACCCGTCTGCCGCAAGCACGCCTGTTTCCTCCTCCGGGCCCTTTTCTTTCTCTCCTTTCCCTCCGATTTCATCCTCAGATCACACGATGATCACTGCTACATCCTTTTTGAATCACCTTGGGAGCCGACCGCCGCGGTATCGCACTCCCTCGCCGCCGCGACGCGCCGTCGAGCCTATCTCGCCTTGCTCGACCTCCGACCTCCGTGCATCATGGGTCGACCGCAGCGTCTCCCGGGTTGCTGCCTCCGATCGCGACCACTTCCTACCTCACAATCCTACACAGCATCATCATCATGCTGATGAGACAGCTTCTCATCGCTCTAGCCATGGCCGCTCCGGTTCTACCATCGACGCTCTCGCAACCATCGCCTTAGCGACGAGCCCGACCTTCGCACCTCTTTCCTACCGACCTCCTTCTCAAAACTCCACACCCGCCATGTCGCTATTCCCCTCCGAGCCCATCGAATCCACAGAACGCCCAAACAAGCGTCCGCGGTCGGAAAAGGATCCCTCTCCTTACACCCAGCACCGGACAGTGGCCGTGTCGGATGCAAATTCTGCTTCGTTGTTTGATAGCATGAAGACGGATGCAGAGCTTTTGCTGAATCTGGCCCGGCCCACAAACTTCCATCCTCCCTCGCATTCCGCAAAACGTGTCAGCATCGACGAGTCGTTTTATCATTATGGGGACGAACAAAAGCATCATGTCACGGCGGATTCGGGCGGCGCGAGCTGGAGGTTCAACGACGAAAAATATGCATACAGTGCACCCGGGCCCAACAACATGCCGTCTCGGCTGAGGTCACAGTCCGACGGTTCAGCTGTCATATCACGCCCGGTTATCCATGGCGTGCGACCCAATACAAGCTCCTCTACTCTTCCACCAATTCTCTGGCAGGAGGAAGGGGACGCTGAAAACGACTATTCCCCCACGAAGTTCACCATGAATGGTAGACCGAGCGAGACACAGGCACAACATTCAATGCACACCACACACGTCGCGCAAATGCCGATGGAGCATTGCTCCAAGATTGACGATGAAGCGGAGGAGTCTAACCAGGCTAGCTGCGCGGCTTGCAACCTTGTGCGGATTCCGATGGACACTGGCGAGCAAGGCGACGTGACATGGATCAGCTGCGATGGTTGTAAACGGTGGTTTCATATTGTTTGTGCTGGATTCAAGAGTGACCGTGAACTCCGAACGGTGGACAAATTTATCTGTCGAGAATGCCGTCCTATTTATGGACAGACTACTTTTGTGCGCAAATCCTCTCGGGCTCGCACAGCTATTGATTATGCCGGCCTCAACCAAGGACTTGTGAAGGCCGCAACGGACTCTCTCGAACACCACTACATTGAACCCATCCGACAGGGCAAAATCCAATTCCTCCCCGAAAACTTCCCACGAATGCGTCCTGAGCTGGTCACTGCCGAATATTTCGAGCGAGGCAATGGCATGACGGAACCGATTGTCATCCCTGCGGAGTGGAACACTCGCGAGTCCGTTTCTATCAGTGATTCCGAGTTTGACGCTCTAGTACAAGAAGCGCCTACACAAGAGATGTTTGACGAATTGCTGGATCATGTTTCTGAGCAAGAGGAAGGCTATGAGCAAGTGATAGATTGCGGTCAGGACCAGTTGGACATGGTGATACCTGAAGGCCTCACCGTTCGAAGAGTTGCGGAGCTTTACGGACCGGAAGAAAGAGTGGAGGTCATTGATGTCAAATCGCAACAGAACGAAGACAAAAGGTGGACAATGCAGAAATGGGCGGAATACTACGAGAGTACCGGCGACAAGGTTGTCCGAAATGTCATCAGTTTGGAAGTCTCACAGAGCCCATTGGGCAAGCTTATTCGTCGGCCAAAGGTTGTCCGGGATCTTGACCTTCAGGACTCTGTCTGGCCTGAAGAACAGAAGGCCGTCGGTGACTGCCCGAAAGTTCAATTCTACGTCTTGATGTCTGTTGCCGACTGCTATACCGATTTCCACATCGACTTTGGAGGGTCCTCAGTATACTACCATATTCTGAAAGGCAAGAAAACCTTCTTCTTCATCCCGCCGAAGGACAAACACCTGAAGAAGTACGAGGAGTGGTGCAATTCTCCTGCGCAGGATTCCACCTTTCTTGGGGACCAGACCAAGGAATGCTATCGCGTGGATCTGTCTGAAGGCGATACGATGCTGATCCCCTCGGGCTGGATCCATGCCGTCTGGACCCCGGAGAATAGTCTTGTCATCGGCGGAAATTTCCTTACGAGGCTGAATTACGGGATGCAGATCAAGATCGCGCAGATTGAGAAGGATACCAAGGTGCCAAGGAAGTTCAGGTACCCGTTCTTCCAGAAGATCCAATGGTACACCGCGTTGCGATATCTCGAAGATGACCCGCTACCGCAAAGCGTTCTTGACGCCTTCGCACAGGACGAGAACTACCGCTTCCACCGTGCGTATCCAATTTACTACGAATTCGGCGAACGGACGAACAATGCGCCTGCCGGCTCACCTTATCACAACTCGCGCTTCTATTCTCAGGCGGAACTGGAAGGGCTACCAGATCTTGCAAAATACCTTTATCACACTGCCCTCATTGCTGGCGCCTATCTGACGGAGGGCGTGACGATGGATACTAGAAATGCGGTCAAACGCTCGATACCCAAGATGTCCGGAGAGCCAATCGATGCCGTGAGGAAATTTGGCATCTGGGTCGCCTGGAAGCGTGGCAATGAGAGGGCACCGTATTGGACCCGCCCTGGCGTGGCCGAAAGCAATGCGAAGCTCAGTCTCGCGGAGAAGAAGCCTGCCGGAAGGCCCAGCCGTCGGTCAGAGCGTAATGCTGAGAGCCAGCGCACGTACGCCGAACGACAGGCTGTACAGCGGCTTCCCGAGCCGGCTCATGATCCAGCAACCGAACTGAGCAATAGTAGTGGCCCTAGCGGTCCGCTGAATGCCGGAGCTGCTATGCCAGACGGCCCGTCAAGCAGTGGTATCAAAGAAGAGCCTGCTCCCAAATCGCGCGCTGCACCCCGTGGCTCCGGACTGGGCCCTAAGCGCGTTGCCTGCGATGCCTGTCGCAAACGAAGGATCCGATGTCACCACAAGGATGAACATAACGACGGTATCTCCAGCAAGCAAACGGCGGTGACCGCTTTTGGTCCCAGCAACCATTCGTTGGCACACGACGCAGCGTCTGCGCTGAATTCACTTGCCGCTATTGCATCGGAAGCAGGCTTTCAAGACAATGGAAGTGGCAGGAATCCGGACCGGTTTGAAGTCGCTGCCAAGTTCAACTCGGCCATTCTGGGTACGCCGCGTGCACCGGTTAATGGACTCGGTCTCAACGATGCCAGTCCTGAAGGCGCCAACACCGGAAAGAAGGGCCGCAGCAAGGCCTGCGACGATTGCCGGAAGAGCAAGGTTCGTGTTGTTCTTGAAATTCTATCTTACTCAATTTCAATACTAACTGAAAACAGCGTCGGTGTATTCACGATGAGTACGGCCGTATTGACCCTGTCAAGGCGCAAGAACGAGCAAAGCCGCGCGCTGCTGCTTCTGCCAAACGGCCCCGTATCAATGAAGAAGGAACTGGGCCAATGATTAACAAACGGATGAAGCAGGAGAGCACGTCGCCTACGTCGAGACCGGCACATCTCAGCAACAGCCGTGAAGTTGGTGCGCTGGGGATGCAAGATACCCACATGCCTGATCGTGATCATGCAGCCTTGGATCTCCATGTCCCGTTCTCGGATGCGCCGCTGGTTGATAAAGATGCAAATCGGCAGTCCGGTATGACTGTTGGGGAGAAGGAAGCACCATTGGGGCCAACCTCCTACGCATCACCGCCTACGTTCCAGACTGACACGGTCGATGCTAAGGAAATAAACTCTGCGCCCGTTTCTAAGCCTACTGCCACCCTTGTATCACCACCGACCTCACTGGCCGACGAGACCGACGTTCCTCAGGAGCAAGCAGATGGAGAAGGGGATCATGTGGTTGTCCTGCACACACCAACCTCAAGTTCCCGGCACTCCTCGCGCCAGCCGCGCCAAGTCGACCGCTACATGCCCGAGACACATGTTTCCAAGCCGACCAAGGGGACGACCCATACTCCCACAGCTCGTCGTTCTTCGTTTGGTGGGTCAAGCGGGGGTGTGCGAAAATCCACTCCAGGTCCTTCTTCAGGATCCAAAAAGTCGGCATCACGCCCCTCCTCATCCTCGCATGCGAAGAAGAGTTTCTGGGCGACAGACGAGAAGAAAGGTGACCGGCATGCTGCGACGTCAATATCACCCGGGCAGCCGGGCAAGAACTCTAAGCGGGTCGCGGACGAGGAGCCAGATGCTGAAAGCCTCCGCTTGATCCGTGAACTGCAAGAAGCCGAGTTTGGGCTACGCAAGAGATCTACGCGAGTGTGAGGGCGAGAAGGCAGCAGCGGATAAGTTTCATTTTTTTTCACCATTTTAGACCACCTAGATCGGGCAACCGGAGAAATTAGGTTTGAGACGATCGGATTCGATCGATTGGCAGTGTTTCCTGGGCTGTGGAGTTTGGTAGGGATGGGAGTCTGCTGGAGATGATCGGTTTGGCTTGGTCCATCGATATGCTTTGGCCCTTGATTATTGTGATTCCCTTTTGGCGTCTCGTTATTCGGCCGGCTTTTGTTTCTATGTATTGGGATGTGTCTATTTTCTTTTTTTCACTTTCTGTACCTGGCGTTATCCATGTGGCGGTTGGGGAGTTTTCGACCAGATCGGTCTGTTCGTTCCTTTCCTGGGATTCCCATTTCCTTATTCTTTTCTGATTTTCATTCGATATCAATTTCATTTCTAACACTGGCTTCCGACCCCGGGGTCGAGTCACATCTTTCTACCTCTTCTCATCGTTCCTTTTCATCATCCGTTTGCAGTATTCTTCCATTATTATACCAGTATACCTAGCTCTGCGTCAGCGTTTACTTCTGCCTCTGCCTCGTATTTCTTTCCTTCATATTTCCGTTTTGGCAATTCCTGCTTGGTTTTTTTTTTCTTTCTCTAGGTACTAGCTAGCTGCTGCGGTGCCTGATCTATTTCCTAATCTCTGGATCTTGTGTATGTCTACCGTACTAGCTGCCTCTTTGTTGTAATTTCGCTGAATAGGACTTATATCTATCAATTTCTTTTGAATTCGTACTGGGTGGTAGTTTATGTTATGGCCCTAGCTTCAATCGTGCTATCACCTCCCCTTCCGTGATAGATATACACGTAGACAGAAGAATAAAGGGGCTCACTAGTAGTACTAGGTTAGAGTAAAATGGGTTGTAACAGACATGGCCTCTCCACATATATTTAGGCTACAAGACCGAAAATGAAGAAAGAAGTCATATCAGACTATATCAGTGCATACATGTATTCAAAAATAAATCACATCGCTATTTCCCTCTCAAGGGCTCTTCATCCCCCTCTCTCCCATTATGATGAATATGGTGAGGGTCATGATGCCGATCAACCACTTCCTGCTCAAACTGCCTCTCAACCATAATCGTATTCATCCCCGGCACGGGCTGCATCTCCGTATCATCATCGTCATCGTCCATGCTTTTCAAAGCCAAGATCTCAGAGCGATAACTATTCCCGGCCCCGCTGCCATTATTCAGCTGGAGCCAGGTATTGTGATGGTGATGGGCGCTGGACTTTGTTTGGCGCTGGGTGGAGGAGGCGTGGGCGCTTCGTGAGCCGTGAGTGAGGAGTGTGCCTTTTATGCTGCGGAATACGGCAGCCAGTGACTTGTAAATTACGGGGAGGTTGGCGCAGAGGATGCCGCCGAGGGGTTCCCAGGCGGAGAGGATGCCCAGGGGGACGCCGGCCCCTGTGTTGAAGTCAGTAGGTTGGTCGGGGGGGAGGGGATGGTTTGGCTTACAGGTGTAGTCGGAGGAACCTTGGGTGACGACGACGGTTAGTCGGGCTGCGCTGATGGCGCAGGTTCTGGATGTATGTTAGCTGTTTAGGGGTGCTAGGTACTATAAGGTAGTGGTTGAGTACATACGCTAAGCCGACGGAGAAGAGCAGGCTGAGGCCAATCTTCTTGTTATTTGTGATCTGGAGGCGTAGAATGACGGGTAGGGGGAGGAGGAAGATCCAGATGTCGGTGACGAGGTTCGCAATGTTGGTGAAGTAGCTGAAGGCAACGAGGTTGAAGCATGTCCCTTCAACGCTCGAGTTCCAGAACTTTGCGATCGGCCGGCACTCCAGCCCTAGGACAATTTCCATGGTCATGAGCCATAGGATCACCCATACCACGGTTAGGATAACGACCAGGCGGAATCTCGGTGTGATGAAAATGCGATAATATAGTGCCAGCACGGAGAGCTTGGTGCTGGCGATGGCAACATCGTAGAAGTGACTGAAGATGTAGTCGCCCTACCATCGGGTCCGAATCCGTCAGTCATATGAAGGAAGGTGGGTGTCGAGTTGACTTGGTTAAAAACCTTCGTACCATCATGAATGTTTCGACTTCCTTGTCTGGCAAGGCGGCGACATGTCGTCCAAAACCATAGGGAGGACCTGTGGTGGATAGTGGTTAATACACGATCCAGAGATGTCCACGGGACGGGCCGGTTAAGCGCACCGTAAACCAATCCACTGACGCAGACGCCAACACCAATGATCTATATGGAGACATTCGAGTCAGGATGTGCCCTTAAACACGATTCAACTGCTAGATCGCTGACCGTAGCCCAGATCATCACGTAGTCGTCAAAGGTCAAGCCATGCTCCGAGGATGGTCGCAGTTTGATCCAGAGTCGCCATACTGTAGTCAGGATCTCAACAGGAACCGGGACCGAGTATGCCACAGCCACCTCGGTCACGCGCGACTGTGCCAGGTATGCCGCTGAATAGTTCGCTCCTGCAGAGCTCATTTTGGATGGCTACAGCATCTAACCGTCGGACTGTATTGCAGCAGCAGCAGCCGCATCAGCAGCAGAATTCTGCAGGTGCTGCCCATTGTGTTTTGTAGGAGGTGCTGGCCTGCTTACGGTGGGTCTGGCAGACCCCTCGCCCTCTGGTGTCTTCAATTCTTCATGCTGACAGCCTGACCAGGCCATTCCGTCGGCAGTCAGCCCAGTTTGTGCGAGATGGCTGCAGCCAAGGGAGCACGAAGGATAGACGAGGCGCTCTAATTGCGGTTTTGGCCCCACGCTAAGTATCGGAGATTGAGCGACTCATCCTTCAGGCAGTGAGATAAGTAACTAGCCAGCTCGCTAGCAGACGGTGCCCAGTAGGAAGAACCGGCGAGTTAGTTGGAGACTAAGATCGATGGCCGGTGCAGAACGAAGCATTGGACCGACCACACGTGCCCTACCCCGTGATCGAATGGCGGCCGCCCAAATTGATTGCGATCCACTAGGAATCCGCTCTGCTGCTCGCCTGCATCCCACCGCTCCATACTATCCCAACTAGTATTAAGTGCTGACCCAGTACCTCACTGCTCTGCAACATGCGCTAAAAAGCTTGCCCCTGAGCCGGATCTGGGCTCGGACGCCCTGCCGCTTAATTGCCGTTAGTAGGACTGCCCATCCCTGCCTCTTTTTCAGAATTTGACTGTTGTTCTGCAGGGAACCCGATTCGGTGAAACGACTCCTTCATCTGACGGTCTCTGGTAAAGATGAAGCCCGGCTACTGCTTGCTGCTCGCGGCCAGCGCGGCGTTCTCCTCCGCCAGCCAGCACCCCATTGTTGATCTGGGATACGCGACCTATCAGGGTTCTTATAGTTACACTTATGACTTGAATGTGTGGAAGAGGTATGTCTGAAACACGCCCCCATTGACCAACAGAAAGATAGTCTATATTGTGGACATGGCCTGATCTATCATCCAGTATCCGGTACGCAGCTCCCCCAGTGGGTAAACGGCGTTGGCAGGCGCCTGCACCTCCATTGCAGAACAACAGCCAGATCACATTAGCTGTGGACCAGCCTCCTGTTTGTCCTCAATCCGGGGCGGCTAAAACACCATACATCTACGGCTTCAATTCGGGACCTGGCGATGAAGACTGTCTATACCTGAATGTCTATGCTCCTCCGAACGCAACGGACCTGCCCGTTCTGTTATGGATCCGTAAGTCTTCAAACAACTATGTAGCACCATGTATCTTAAGCTAACTTTAACGATCGATCGACAGACGGTGGTGGCTATGGGCTCTTTGGTGCGACCTATGACCCCAGCCCAATGATGAACACCAACAACAACGGGTTCATCACCGTGGAAATCCAGTACCGTCTGGGAGCCTTTGGTTTCCTCTCCTCCGAGGAAGTCAAGGAACATGGCGTGACAAACGCCGGTCTTCTAGACCAACGCTTTGCCTTCGAATGGGTACAGGAGCACATTGACAAATTCGGCGGTGATCCTGAGCGTGTGACCATTGGCGGGGAGTCTTCAGGCGCCGGGGCAGTCATGCTGCATGCGCTCGCATACGGGGGCCAGGAGTTCAACCTCTTCAACAACGTCCGTCTCTCCCATTTTCCACCTTGAAATTGACTGACAGTCATCGCATAGATCATCGCCGCGAGCGCCTACTCACCCCCAATCTTCAATTACCACGATAAAGTGCCAGAGCAGTACTACAAAGACTTTGCTGAACTGGCCGGCTGCGGATTGAACTCCACAGCAATCAAGAACTACGCAACGACCTTTGACTGCCTAGTAGCAGCTCCCAGCACCCTCCTGCAGAATGCCAGCGCCACTGTCTCCACGTCCGGACTATTCGGCACCTGGGCCTTCCTCCCAGTCATCGACGGCGAGCTGATCCAAGAACGGCCCTCTGTGCAGCTCGCTCAAGGCAAAGTGAGCGGCAAACGCATTCTCATCGGCGTATGCACCCTCCATCCTCCTCAGGCCCCCAACACTCACTAACAATCAGCCACAGAACAACGCCAACGACGGCGTCCCCCTAAGCAACCCCAACGTCGTCACCCGCCCGGCCTTCAACTCCTACATCTCAACCACCTTCCCCCTCTTCACCTCCTCCGACATCGCCCTCCTCAACGAAGTCTACCAAACCTTCAACAGCCAATCCACCGACAACAGCCCCCGCTACGACACCCTCGGCACCAGCGGCCCAACAGCCATCAACCAATCCGAAATGGCAACCGGCCTGCAACAAACGGTATTCAACATCTTCGCCGAAACCACCTTCGCGTGTCCCGCGCAATGGCTCGCCGACGCCTTCAGCCAAGAAGACGACACCCTTTCCTGCTCCAATCCCCAACCCCCTCGTCAAGCCTGGAAATATCAATACTCCGTAACACCCGCGTACCACGGCGCCGATCTCTCCGCGTACTTCAGCGCGGACGCTACCTGGCCCGATAAGGGATTCAGAACCGCCTTCCAGAAGATGTGGGGCCAGTTTATTATGGCTGATAGTCCGGTGATTTCGATGGAAGATGCCACGGCTGGGAAGGCGAATGCGTCGGTTCCTGTTGTGGGCTATGGTCGTAAGAAGGGCTCTGGTAAGTATGGGACGAGGATGCTTGATTGGCCGAGTTATTCGCCCGAGTTCCCGGTTATGATGGATTTGAATACCACCGGGGGATATTTGGTTCATGATGTGGTGACGTCGAATTTGTCGTATTGGATTCGGGAGGGAGATGGCGTTGTGAATCATTTCCGGTTGGTTAATTCGTCTGCTTGGGAGGGAGGGAGAGGGGTTAGGTGTGACTTTTGGCGGGAGGTTTCCGAGAGGGTGCCTCAATAGGTGGACATTCATGTCTTGAGGGGGATTGTCTCCAGGAGAGAAGGTTACTTTCTAGAGTCAACGCGCATATAGACTAGAGATAGAGTGTATATAGAGTCATTCAAGAGTAGAGACTTATTCATTGTAAATGGAGTAAACCATGTAGAGCGGAGGTTATAATCAATCATCTATTCGTATCGCTAGACTCCTCGTATCTGACCGTAAATCATCCAAATTCAATGCAAACTACCAGAACGCCATCATACGGCTCCTGGTCCGTGTCCAAAACTGTCATGATATGTATAGTAGCGTAAGGATATAAGGTAGGGTCGTGTAACTCGTCCATCGTGGGGTTGAGGGGGAAACTAGCCCCAACATGCGCCAGTGGTCTATGCAGTCGACCAAGGAGATGTAAAAATAAAGGAAAACGCCAGGGTATATCCACATGAGATAACACCGGAATAAACAAATGCGCGCAAATGATAGGTTATCAATACGAGGGGCAACCTGGAAAAAGGTAGGGATATAGTAGGAATAGGTTCCAACCAGCAGGGAGTGCAAGAATGCCAGCAACTGACATGAGAATAATACCTCGTGATTGTGCCACGGCTGGGGTCTGCCAAACGGCCAGGGGAGATCCCGTCAGTCATGTTCTTTCTCATGTTCAGGTCGAGTACCCGTCCAGCGCTTAGCCCGCTTTTCTTCTCCGATATAGTTCTTGATGACGCAGACTTCCTCGTCCCGCTGCTGACAGACCTTGTGGCGGTTGAGGTGCTTGAACCGCGGTCCCACTGGGCCGTTGACATAATGATACTGACCGGCGAATCGATACTGTCGCTGGTCGCCTAGCGGATAGAACTTGTCGCCCCAATGGCCGTTGAAGTAGAACCACTCGATTGGGGCACTTGGCGTGGCAGTGGATGCACGAAGATTATCACTATCATAATCGTACGTATAGGCGTGGGCATTGAGAAGAGGGTCCCACAGGGGCCCGCGGTCGGTTTGGTCGTGCAACAAGCCCCAGGGCAGGATGTAGGCATGGATGCCTGGGGTGGCATACATGGCATGGGTGCCCATGGCGGAGTAAATCACGGGCTGACAGGGATCCATGGTTAGCGTCGGGAATCCCCTGGACGTGCGGGAGGGGGAGCAATTGATATCTCTACTTACCCGCTGGCCGATCTTTTCAACGGCTTCGTAACTGTACGCTTCTCCCGCCGAGTGCGCGCTGAAGAAAAGCGCCTTGGGCTTGCCGTCGTGAAATCGCACCAGACAGTGCTCCCAGTCACCCACGTGGTTCCCGAACCGCACGTTCAGCACTACGTTGCCCAGATTGAAGCTGTAGAAATAAAACCAGAACGCATCTACGACGCCGTGGCCTTTGTCCATCACCAGCAGAATTGCCGGCGCGTTACTGCGCCCGCCAGTCTTTTCGACGTGAATAGGCTCGCCGCCGAACCGTTTGCGCAACTCGGTTCGGACATCCTCGTCAGCAAGGTCTTCCGGGCGGAGATACCCCAGATCTTCCGGAGACCAACTGTCATCCTCTCCCTTGGATGATGAGAGACGGCCTGTGTCATACCACTGGGAGCGTTCCTCTGGCGTGTCCCCAGGAATAGGCCCGTCTATCCGGCCATCCCAGTCCGGCCAAGACAGCTCAAGATCGTCATCGGGATCGTCGGGAATATTCTTCTCGCCCTCGATCCATGGCGGGCGATCCTCTACATTGTCGTTGCTAGTCAAGTACACGAACTCACCTTCTTGCCACTCGTTCAGCCGATCGAGGTCCTGCAGGGTAGGATGCTCCTCGTCCGACTGAATGGGGGTGTAGTTCAGCATCGGGGTGACGTGGTAAAGATGTTCGGCAATGTCGCCCGGCCAAAACTGTTCATGCGAGGACAGGTAAACCAACGGCGCATATTGGAAGACATACTCAGGAATCTGCCGCCGCGAGCGTTCGGCTTCATCCCATGCGGGCTGCTGGGAGTCGTTGAATTGCGCATCGCGCCAGGCGGCGTAGTGGGCCTCGTCATCGGGCGACCAGGGTCCCAAAGTGGGCTCGCGCTGGCCGTAGCGGGCCCGCACTAGGCGGAAGTGGGCGGTCCCGCACATGCCGAGCCACCGACAGGCCTTGCGATCCAGCCAGGACGGCGAGGAGGCAATCCAGCTCTGCTCGTCATGATCCTCAGCATACCAGATGAAAGCCGACGGATTTACGGCGCGCGCAGCACTGTTGATCAAGACATAGGCAATCAATGAGGCGAGGGTGACAATGGCAACCCTGGTGGAGCGAATCATCTGCTGCACGATGCCGGGGGAAGCTTCAAGATCGGAGGAATTGGAACGCGATGAGGGGAGCACCACTAACCCGGACTGATCACCGGGAGTAGAAGTGGTGGACGGGGGTAGTGTGACCAGATTCCCAATCGGGACAGCTGAGGTGGGAGGAGCTGCAGCGACCAGGCTGTCGGCCAGATCTGTCACGGAGGGATCCTCGGGGGAAATTGCAAGAGGACGAGAGGCATCCGAGCCGAAGGGGGAGGGATGACAGAGCGACTGCGACAGGAGAAGCAGCGACAGCAGCAACAGCAGCAGCAGGGAGGGAGAAAAGCGATCGAGCCGGGCATTTGAGCCCGGAAGTAAAGGAAGCGGAGGAGACACTATAAGAAGCAGCAGCGGGCAGGCGCGATGACATTGTCAGTCAGCCGGGAAGGGTCGAGAACAGCAGGAACGGGGCTCGGGAGGTCAAAATCATGGTACAGAAGGGGACAGAATTGGGTAGTGATTGGCCATGAGGGCCATGAGTAATTGGTCATGATGGGACGATTGGTAGGGCAGACAAACAACAAGGCCGCGGGATGTGATAGTGGATGCTTAGGGCTGAAGGGGGGGAGGGGGGGGGAAGGGAAGAACAGGGAAATTCGGGCATTGGAGTGGCCGAGTCCAGCACAAGGAATTTGCTGGGAGCAGCAGCAATAGATCGGCTCGCACGGAAGCGGATTAGATAATGGATGATGAGGCACGAGTTCGAATGGGAAGACGACGGATGCAGCTTGGGTTTGGCTTCCGCCGGTTGCCGGATCGTCATAGTAAAAAAGAGAGGAAGAAAGGGAGAACAGCGATACGGTGAGAGAGTGAGTGGGCATGAGAGTGAGAGGGGAAAAGAAGTACGGAACACACGGAAGAAAAGAGGGGCCATTGACTGAATGAATGAATCAGGTGGACTCACTGATTATGGATGGATCAATTCAGGTCGGAATATTGAGTAATGATGAGAAACTGGATTAGTATTTTTTTTACTGTGCCTTGTGTGTACTGTGTACTGTGTACTATCTAGATGGAATGACCGAGTTCACAACTGCAACCGGAGTGGAATGACAAGGAGAATTGGTGATGATGATGCAAGAAGGGGGGGATGAAGTCATCCGGTCAATCATCCAGCAGGGACTCACAGCTGCGGTGGATGCAGCAGAGCACTCTGGCTAAGACAAGAGGAGAAACAACCACGTCAGTCAAACTGGAGCTGGAGGTGAAAACTGGAGCTGATGGAGAAGAGTGAAAGAAAAGAAGGGACTGGAACTGGGATGAATTGGATTACGGGAATTGATGGATCCTCAGGGTCGTAAAGTCTAAGGGTTCAGTCTGTCAGCCCTCAGCCTCTCATGGATGCCTGATGAGATGACAAACACGATAGTCAGCAGGGTCTTCTTCTGCCTCTACTGCCTCTTCTGCTGCATTCTATCATACTAAGGTAGCTAGCTAGCCAGCTACTAACAATCAATCAATCACGAGAAGTTATGAGAAGAATCCAGGATGATGACTGGCTGCAACAGCTTGCAGTGGAGTGATTCACCGCCAAGTCTGGATCGTCGGGCGCCGCCGCGAATTAGTTGCCGCCCTGCCAATCAATCCAATCAGTCCTCCCAACTTGATAATTCTACCATCATCATATCACTTGAGCTGCTTGCTCACGGTTGTCGCCAGCTGCATCCATGGCCCTCCCCACTCCCTTAATGCTGGATCCAGCCATGCTGGCCGATTCCAGTCTGGTCCACCCCGAAGACCATGATGATTCCGAATATGAATACGAATATCATCCCACCGAAACAGAAGTTCGTCCTCACCTTGGCAGTCTAGCTCCCATGCTGCCTTGGTTGTGATGCTGACAAGTCCCCATCTCACCATCACTAGACTGTCTATCTGACTCTCGACCTCACCTCCCTCCACGGTCCCATCCGGCCCCCTCGTCGCCGACAACCACAAGATCCCTCCTCCCTCCCCACCTCCAGTCCATCCACACCTTCCCAGAATCAGAATCAAAATCATCACGATGACCAACCCGACGCTGCTCTCTCCAGCACCGAAGCGGACCCCAACAACCCCTCCATCGCCGACCGTGTTCAAATCCTAGGCCTTCACACCCCCAACCCCATCATCTCCTACCAGAACCAAATCTTCAGCGGCACCTGGGCCGACCAAATCGGCACTGAGCTACTCATTGCGCGTCCTGAAGACTCATCCTCCTCACCACCGCACGATGAAGACCCCTCCTCCTTCACTAGTAGTAGTAGTCCGGTTATCCCGCTCCGCCACACCCCGAATTACGACCTCCTCGCAGCCAACAGCGTGAAAATCCTCGGTCGCAAAGCGAATCTCATATCCAGTTCATCCTCCAACGTCTACGCCGCGGATTCTGCCGCCGCCGCCGCAGAACAACCCAGCGACAGCACCACCACCCAGGGCGGTGGTGTCATCCGCAAAAGCGCCCCGCAAACCAATCAAGCACGATTTTTAGACCGCCTTGCCAGCCTTAAACGCAGCAAAGGCGAGACCGACGCCGTGCGGACAACATTCAGCACAAAACGTATGACGAATCTGGAGGATCGGCTACGTGGTTGGGCTCGTACCGATGAACAGCTGGCACAGATTCAACGGTTAAACGAGCTGGCATTATCCGGGGATGCGAACGCCATGGCGGAGTTGGAGGGACTTTATTCACGGTTGGGCGGACAAGATGAAGAGGAAGAGATGGATGAGAATGAGGATGAGCTGGGACAATAAGAACCCTCTACTTCGTATCTCAATCTTAATCCCATAGGCTCGGTATGGCTATTATTCCTCTTGAGTGGGTTAAGCTAAGCTTAGCTACATGAGAGGGAAAGTTTCCTATCAGTGGAAATATACTTCCGCGATACGAAACCACACTGAACACTGACTAAAAAAACAGATCAATCATAGTACTTCTGAACATAATTGATCTACGATGATCCAGACCCGACCCGACCAGACCTTCGGATCGGATAGGATAGTTCACAAAAGTCAGGTAACTGAAGCAGACACGTCACGTGCCTTAGCTTGGAACATCCGATGCTCCGACCGAGATCGACCGAGGTCATGCTCAACGACACATGCGTTCGTCCCGCCGCAGAACAAGACCTTAAACTCGGGCCGGGAGAAGCTTGCTTGCCCAGCACTGATGGGTGCATTAAGTCAGGATCATCATAATCCGCGGCAAAGTTTCCACCGAACTGAATAGGGCAGTTGATGCGCGTCGTACGAACCGGTTTGCGGCGTGATGGCGTCAGCGGATTCTTTTCCTTAGGGAGCTGCAAGGTACATCCTTGATTTGATGCTGAATCTTGATTTTATCCTACTATGAGAAATCCCTGCATGTGATAGCGTCGATTTGATGCAGTATGTGGGTATACTATACTGTACTATATACACTGTACTATGAAGAATGAATGTGATCATGATGAACGAGATACCGAGCTACTACCGTGAAGACTCTCTCTCTCAATAGAACGAGTAATAGTAATGATAATAGTATACACATCTATTCCCAGTAACTTCAAACAGTAACAAATAGACAGCTAAATCAAACCCGAACACTTGAAACAAAAACAAACAAACAAAAAAAACAAGTAATCAATCACACACAATCACCAAACACCCCAATTCCCATCCATCCGACCAACCATCCATGAGAGCGATGCAATTATCCAAACCCAATACCAACAAATCAACCAACGCTAAACCCCATTCCATGAATATTCAAATGAATGTCAATGAAAGTAGTAGTAGAAATTAATCAATCAACCTCAACAGATCCCATCCACTAAGCCCCCTAATCTAGCTTCATCCATCATACTATAGTAGTAGTAGTATCATGGAAGAAGAAGAAGAAGAAGGGGAAAGGGAAAGCTTCAAGCCCAGAACCTCCTCATCTCCACAGGCGACGGAGGCGGCGGTGGCGGCAGGGGGAATTCCCACTCCAAGGGTAGTTTCCCTTCTGTGTGGTATGATGGAGAGGTGGGAGGTGTAGGAGTGGTAGTAGTATCGATGGTATGAATCGCCTTGGGGATGTGTGTTGTGGCGGAGAGGATGGCGCGGGAGATGGTATCTTGGGAGAGAGGGAGGGAGAGATGAGGTCTCCGTGTTGTAGTTGTAGTTGTTGTTGTTGTTGAGGTGGATGTGGATGTGGAGGGTGGTGTTGGACAGCGGGAGGGAGACATTTTGGTTGTTTTCCACTTTCTTAGTTTGATGTAGAGGAAGTAAAGTGAAGTTGTTGGTTGTTTTTGTAGAATGGAGGTAAGAGTAGTAGTATATGGTGATCAGGAACAGAGTTTATAAGTAGTGATGGTAGTATGTTAAGTTCCTATAGTAGTAGAATCACGTCAATGATCTGTGTCCTGCATGTGCATATGTAGAACATATATATATAAGCGAGTGGGAAGAAGCAAAGAAGAAAAGAAAAGAAAATATCATATGTGATGAATGGATGGGATGTATGCCGATATAGATCCGGAGTAAAGATATCGTGCTTTCGCTCCGAAAACCGCCGAGGTAAAATCAAAAGTAGATTGACTGGATGAATGGATCCAGTTTATTCTCTCATGAGGGTCCTTGAATCTCAATCCCTCCTCCTCTTAGCCGAGGATTATGTCCGTGTTTGATTGAGTGGTGATGATGGTGTGTTGTGCAAGGGCATAAAAAAAAAGAAAGAGGGAATAATTGGCTTACCTCTTTCTCTTTTCTTTACTATTGTCTGTATAGGCTATAGTTTGGTTGTTGGTGCTGACTGTAGTGGTGGATGGTGATGAGTTATGAAAAGTGCCTCACTTGTATGTATGAAACAAGATGTATGGGAACCAAATAACTGTCAAGTACTAAGAACCGAGTAGTACTCTGAGAGAAGGACGTTTGAAAGAAGAAGAATGGGAAGAGAAAAGCAGACAGAGCAAGAAGAAATACCCGCCTAAAATACCTTTTTTTCCTTTAGTACTACCACCACGACTCAGGTACACCTACCTACAACCCTACTAAGCAATAAATAGCTGCTACGTACTACCGAATAAAGGAGAGCGAGGAAGGGAACCTAAGGATTGGATGGAAGGATACATCCATCCATCCATCCCTTCCCGTTGCGAGGCGAAACCGAAACCAAAAAGAAAAAAAGGAACAACCGCCTCACCCTTGAACAACAACCCCCG
The DNA here is from genome assembly GCF_003184755.1 of Aspergillus piperis CBS 112811. Taxonomy (NCBI): domain Eukaryota; kingdom Fungi; phylum Ascomycota; class Eurotiomycetes; order Eurotiales; family Aspergillaceae; genus Aspergillus; species Aspergillus piperis. The sequence goes on from NW_020291605.1 coordinate 676,464, forward strand.
GAGCCAGGCGGCGGCAGATGGACCCAGAAAGTCGGGTCCAGGCCAGAACCCACCACATAACTACTAAGTACTACCCCAGTTGTTTTGCTACGTCTGGGCAAGGCGGGATGGTATGGTAGGACTGAGTGGGCATGGGGCATGCTTGGACGGAAGGACGGAAAGACGGAAACTGTCCCGGGGATTGAAATGAATGGGGGATTTGACTTTGGCTGGGGAAAAGAGATCAGCCCGGAGAAAGAACAGAAACAAGACAAGACAAGACAAGACTAGAAAAAAAAAGGATGGGGAAGGGGGAGTTGGGGGTGGATTTTGGGGAAAAAAAGCAGAGATGCAGACTAGACTAGTTTACTGTTACGTGTGCAGATGTGGAGAAAACAAGGGTCAAAAAGGAACTGACTAGTAGGTCAATGGCTGGAGTTAGTTTCCAGTGGTTTTGAAAAAATGTTTCTACTTTCTACTTACTCGTTTCTCCATATTTTGGTAGATACCGTTCCTTCCCCATACCTTTTGCTAGTGATCGACTTCGGGGCAATTCAGCCTGAGTTCCGGGAAAGGCAGCGAATAATACTTAATACTAAATAGACTAGAAGCCCGAGAATACTCCATGCAGAATATCCATTTCGATCCCCATCGCATAATCCAGTAGTACTTGCTACAGTGGCGATTACTGTACAGTAGTATGGAGTAGTATGGAGTAAATGAATGGATCAGACCACGCAATCCTTCATGATCCATGATGTGATCTCTCCTCTCCTCTCGCCCCATTCCCTGGACACCTCACCTTCTAGAAAAACACCAACTAAACAGCACTGAACAAGTCCTGACAGAAAGTACGAAGCACTACTACTACTACTTTTTACCTCTTTAGATTAACCCACCAATCCTTCGATCCATCCATCCATCCCACAGGATTGCTGCCATCATTGCCATTTCACTCCGTGGCAAAAAAGAACACACACACACACTCCACAACTCCGTCCAACTCATTTCAGTAAAAGCCCTGCTACGTACTGCTAGCCAGCAAGCAAGCAGCCAGCCCCTGCTTTGTTTTACTACTACTCCCACAGCAGCTTCACCCACACCTCCCCCGGGATTCATTTACCAACCAGCCAGCTAGTCAGTCAGCCAGCCAGCCAGCCATTGCAACGTAATCACCAAATAACTTACCTCCATTCAATAACATAGTAACTATCAACCCAAACTACTCACAGGACATGGCAACTCTCCACAAATTACCCCATCCGTCCCTTCATCCATCCCTCGTACCCCGAACTCTCTTCGTGTAACACAAACAATAATCCCCAAGAAAGAAAGAAAGCAAGTAAAGTAAAACTATACGAGATACATACATACAGATACTCCGAATCTTGAAGCATCATGCTACATACTACTCACAAATAAGCTCGACCCAACCCACTGGTCAAGTAACTCCGAATGGGAAAATAAATGAAATAAATGGATGGATGAACCATTTCCCACTCCTACTTATGTCCACACTAAAAATAAATTACGTACAATCCAGTAGTTCATGGGAGTTGCATGATCGGCTACATGTACTGTATGCCTTTTTTCTCCACATTCCAATCCGAGCTTGCGAGGCTCTGTGCGTTTTTGTTTGTTGGCGGGATACGTAGTGAAGTATGGGGTAACTGAAGTAGCCTGCATGATTCTTTGGGGGAAATGGGCAGCAGCAGCTATGTATAGTTCTTACTAGTATATTCCATACATACTGTGTACTTAGGTGGAATCATGTGGATGTTAGTTAGCTGCGCCAGGTTGCAGTGGCTTGGTGTAGTGACTTGGTGGAATTCTTCAGATACCCCTTATGTAGTACTCTGTAGTATACTAGGACTAGTAGTAACTTATGTAAGAGATTTCGAGATCTCTTTCGTCTGAGGGCGCAGTATTTATGATGATGATAGTGGATGGAGGGTATTAGTTGCAGCTTGGGCTATTTCGATATCCCTTTTGGAAATAGCTCTACACATAGTACTCTTCGTAGCCAGGCAAACCTTCTAAAGTAAAGATTGCATTGCATTATACAAAACCCGCCCAGCCCGTTTTAGCCATAATCCTCTCTTGCCCATCTCGCATTATCTATACACAGTTACAATCATCACCCCCCCAGCAAATGAGATGAGACATCCCCATCACCAACCAACCAACGCCAAACGCCTCGCAAACCGAATCAGTCAAAGCATCACCCCTTGGTAGCATCATAATTCCCCTAGTCCTCAAACTTCCGCTTCACCCCGTTACTCCCATTAACCTGCGCCGTACTACCGGGTCTTCCCCGCTCCGACATCTGCGCCTGTCGCTTCTTCCACGCCGTCTTGATCGCAGGAGCCACCCGAATCAGATCCTCCTCCGTCACCCGGTCCTGAATACTCTCTAGCACCTTCTCCACCGTCGAGATATGATTCGCATCCGCCTTATCATCCCGAATGCGATGGAACCGCCAGCGCCCCTGCTCATCCTGAGCGCACTCCACAATCGCATCATCCAACGGCTGCTGCAGCGCCTTCATGTTCTCCCACTCCTCCGGCGAGACATACATCTCTCCGAAGGGGCGGTACTCATTCGAATTGAGCATAACAAACAGATGAAAGATAGGCAAGGCATCATAATCGTAATACGGTTCCGTAACACCATCGGCCTCATCATCCGAATCCGGTTCCAGCAGGGGAAACTCCAAGCGCATTCGAAAATCGATAGTATTCTCACTGGGCGGCTTCCACTTGAGGATATGTTCATCCGTACCGATGCGATAGGGAGTACTCCGACAAGTAAAAATCAAGCCATCATTGCCATGAATCTTCTTCACCTTGGGGATAATATCCCGAAACATCATCTCAATGCCGTAACTAAACTGCGTCGATTTATCCTCCACGGCAAAGATCCGATGTTGCTTCTCCTCGGGAAACCGATCATACAGCGCATTATACGGCTTGAGCACCTTTTCCTTGAAGTACGCGAGCCGTTTATCCAGCGTCCGATGCATCAAACTCTGCCCATCGAGCACCAAGCAGTCAAACACAAGGTACTTGAGCTGCTGCGTGCCATCCTCGTAGGTATCATTGACCAGCTCACCGTCGACCAGCGTATCGACATGGAAGCGCTGAAACGTGTCATCGTCCGGTAAAGGGAAGTGCAAGCCCGGGACGTAGCGGTAGTCGTTTTTGCGATCAATCAAGTAGTGGATTTCAGGAGTGTCGGAATCCGGTTCGCCCCGCGCAAAGTACATCAAACATCGAATTCCGTCCGTCTTCTCGCACACGTAGTAATCTTCTCGTTGGAGCTCGGTTAGATGCCGTGTCGAGAAACTGACGGGTTGCGCGCCGGGGAAGTTGAGATTATTGCGGCCGAGGAGGGTGGCAACTTCGCGACGGAATTGGTCGGCGAGTTCGGGGTCTGCTTTGATGCCGACGGCATCGAGATCGGGGACTGAGTTGCTCATTGTGGTCGGACTGAATATTTCTGTATGGAAGGGAGGGGGAGGAGTGGGTGAGGTTATGAGGAATAATGGTCTGGAGAAATGGTGGTCACGCTGGTGGTTAGAGCTTCTCGCCCGCAGGCGCAAGGCGCAAAAGGTGCTCAGCAGTAGGTGGGTAGAAGGAGAATTATATAGGGGAGTGGTGGTGGTGAGTTGGCGTTCGTTGGGAAAAGTGAGAGCAGGCGCATCGAGGCAACGAAGGTAGCTTTGACTCCCATCTGCGGAGGTTCGGAGATACTCGGTGGCCTGAGGCATCACGTTGCCGTTCTTGTCGCCTGACAATGCGATACCACGGTGGAGAATGGCGTTTTTATTGATTTCATGCAAGCAACAGTAAATGTCGTAGGCTGCGCATTGATGTACTACAACAGCCATGGAGAAAAGTCTTAGCATGCAGAATGAATTGCATTCTATCAATACGGCCAAAGAAGCACCGACTTAATTTACAATAATGCACGCCAGCAAGACTGAGCGCGGGGTATCTTATCAAATAGCAAACCAAAAGACCCAAAACCCTTCCAGAAACGCCATCAAGCATCGCCCAAACTCCCTGCCCATAAGCGAGCTATATGTATATCCAATCCTGGGAGCCTTTCATCACTCGTTACCCAGCGAGAGCTCTACGAGCTAGCCGCCACAGGCACCTGCTTGGCTTCAGGTGCCGGTGTCTTCGCACCAGCATCTGTCGCATTTTCCTGCGTTTCTGCCGGCTCCGGCTCATCCACAACCATAGGCTCGGGCACTGACACCTCCTCTACAGGGGTGAACAGGCTGCCGCCATCCGGAAACGGAGAGGAGAGAGTATCTCCTGTCGAGAAGAGCCCACCACCGCGTGAGCCACCCAATGCATGGGACAGCATCTCCTTGATCCGCACATATTGGTACTTCTTCTTCGTCGAGATCAATGTATGAGTCACCATCGGGTATGGATGAGAGCGAGAAATGGCCGCCATGACAGTATCTTTCTCTTCATCCGAGTCAACGGGCCCATTATTATCCAAATCATCTTGTAGCGGAGCATTCGCATCGATAGCAGCCTCTGTAGAAACCAGCATTAGCATTGTCCGACCCAGCCCACACTCGGGCACCATAAGCCACAAAAACCACTTACTCTGCTGCCTTGCCTGGTTCTTCTTCTGATATGCCTGCAACAGCATATCATACGGCAACGAACGCCCCGGAACAGCTCTCTTCGCGCCCATCGAGTGACTCTTACAAGTCAACGACCTAGCGCACTGCGCACCATTCGGCAAAGTAACACCACACTGCTTCTCAACATCAACAGGGCCCTTCGGTTTAGGCACCTTCGGTTTGGGCTCCTCCTTCTTTTTCTTCTTCTTCGGCTCCTTATCCTTATCATCCTCACCGGCCTCCGTCTTGCGCTTCTTCCCCTTTTTCGTCCCATCCTCCGCCATTCCCTTAACAGCGGACTTCTTCGCGCTCTTCTGACCCTTCATCGAATCTTCACCACCCTCACCCTTCTCACCAGCACCGACATCTTCATCACCATCCTTATCCCCCTTCTCCTTTGCGCGATTCGCCGCATCCCGGGCCTCCTTCTTCTTCCTGGCCTTCTCCTGCTTCGCACGAATACAACCCCGAATATGTTCCACCGCATTCTGCTTCAACACCGGCCTCTTGCACGTCTTACAGATGACCGTCTCGAGATGATCCTCTTCGCGGGGCTTCCCGGTCGGGAACGCAGCCATAGTCTTTTCATCGATATCGGGTAATATAGGCGACGAGGAACCGGGGGATTCAGGCACTATAAACTCGCAACAACTTCCATCAGCATACCACCACTAAACCCCCATCCCCAGACCAAGGGGAAGGGAACAGAGGGATATAACAAACCATCACCCTTCTTCTTCCCGGACTTAGCATTCGCCGCCGACTTCTTCAACTTAATCTTCCCAGGTTTGGTATCCTTCTCGGCATACTTATACCCCGACGCATCGACCAGACTCCCCGCCGGGGTAGAAGAGGCAGAGGACGCTACAACACCAATATTAGCATGATTCGTAAATATAACAGCGTGTATCTTCGTGGATTTCCCCTAAATCATCATTGCGTGGTGGGATTATCGGGAGGGGAGAGGGGGGGGAGGGTGCCTATAACGGACCTCTGCCGCCGGTAGCAGTAGCCATGATTATAAAACGAAACGACCGACCACCCACACACGCGCGCGCGCTTTCTCTCTCGACCGTCGGAATTCAAGGAGCGATATCGTCAAGGAAAATAGAATAACAGGATAGGATGGGATTGGAATTAAAGCTATGTATCTAGCTCCGACCGCGAGGGGAAAGGGGGACGGTGACGTTGCTGGGGGAGGTGCGGTATCTTAGTTGGTCGAGGCTTGCGCTGAGCACACTCTCACTCTCTCTCTCTCACAGTCCGGGGCGCTCCGCATTTGAGGAGGTCACGTGGGTGGTTAGTTAAGTGGCCGTCGGATGGAGGGGGTTTGAACGTCTGGGTTATTGGTGTGAAATAGATTCGCCTGGAGATGTTATTGGGAATGATGGATGAAGGTTTAGTGAGAGTTATTTGGGGTATTGTGGTCGCTGTGTTTCGGTTGATTCCTTTGTTGTGTTGGAGGCTGCGGTGAGTGGATCATGCGTAAGGAGGGATGATGGATGGGTTCAAGTCCGCTTACTTGAAGACCAACACAACTATTCTTCATGATGGTGTTGAGTGAGAAAAAAACCCTCTTACATGCCTGATTATGTGAAATGGCTGTCACTGACCACGTTGGCCAGTCAAACGTGTTACTTTAATATGACTGGCAGTTACATCCGCCTTGTGGTACATGTTTATTGATACAATGCAATGCAATATGCAAACCCGCCAATATCATATGATATACAATCCGCCTACCCTGCATGCTTCGAGAAGCACAAACTACTGTTCGTTCCCCCAAATCCAAAACTGTTCGTCAAAGCCACGTCAATGGTGCGCTCCTGAGCCTGTTTCGGGGCATAGTTGCAGTCAAACCCATCAGCCAACCGCTCCAGATTGATGGTAGGTGGCATCACATTCTAAACTCGACGTTAGCAGTGTTATGTATTGTTTACCAAGGTCGCTCACCTCGTTAACGGCGAGAATCGAGAACAATGCTTCAATGGCGCCCGCACCACCGAGCAAATGGCCGACGGCTCCTTTGGTGCTACTAATGTTAACCTCCGTCGCCCGTTGCTTTCCTCCCGGTCCCAGGAGCAAGGACTTGATGGCAGCGTTCTCTGCTGCATCTCCGACCACAGTCGAAGTGGCATGCGCATTGACATAGTCGACTGCGGAAGGTGGGAGTCCAGCGTTTTTTAGAGCTTTCCTCATGGCTAGGAATGCACCTTCGCCGTTCTCTTTAGGTGCTGTCATATGGTGTGCATCACCAGAACAGCCGTAGCCTCTCAATTCGGCATAAATTCGAGCTCCTCTTGCTTTTGCGTGTTGGAGTTCCTGACAACAGATTAGAAAGATTCCATCGGTAAGCGTCTGTTATGGATAATACCTCCAAGACCAACATTGCCGCGCCTTCACCGACCACAAAACCTTCACGATCCGCGTCAAACGGTCTTGATGCTTTTTCAGGTGAATCATTAAAGCTCGTAGCCAAACTGCGGGCCCGAGCAAAGCCTCCGACAGCTAGTGGATGAATACAAGACTCTGCTCCGCCGGCCAGCATCACATCTGCATCACCGAACGCAATGAAGCGGGCAGCATCACCTATGGAATGAGCCCCAGTTGTACAGGCTGTTGTTGCTGAGTGATTTGGACCCTATATCATTAGCAGTGGAAGATCAGGGGCAAGGAAGTGCTCTTACCATAAATCCATACTTCATGGAGATGTGTCCAGCCCCGAGATTGATCAGAAGCTTCGGTACGAACAAAGGCGATACTCTACGGTAGCCCTATGACTTGTGAGCATGGTAAATGGATGATAGACATGTTGTACTGACCCCCTTGTCATATGCAACAACTGTGTCGTAAATCTCATCAAAGTTGCCAATGCCTGATCCAAGGCAGACTCCCTGGCATAGAGTTAGGGATATGATGTGGAAAAGCACCGACAATACATACAGTAGCTTCTTGTTGCTCAAAATCTGTAGGCTTCCAGCCCGAGTCTTCGAGAGCCTCTTCTGACGCAGCCATGGCATACTGAGCGAACCGAGCCATCTTGCGCTCCTCCTGCAGGACATCAGTTACAATCCTAATAAGCATTCTAGTATGCCTACATCTCGACTTAACCACTCCGAAGCCGTCCAACATCCATCCTTTCGTGCACCTTGCGGCACCACTGCTGCGATCTGACATGGCAGATCTGCAAACCTGGTATCGCGATGGTTGACATTGATGATGCCACAGTGACCATCCAGGAGACGTTTCCAAGTACGACGGAAACCTACGAGAAATTACTTAGCAAATATAGCAAGAGCATTGATCGTGTACAGTTGCCTTCCTGGGCATAGATATGAGGTAGTGCAAGACCTTCCCTTTCCGGAAGAGTGGAAGTGGAGACGCTGGGGACCGAAAAAAAAAAGATGGTAGAACCACGGCCATGACGAGGTTGTTTGGGACATGCTTAATTGCGCACGGAGGCATCACTCACCTACTCCTAGAGGTGTCACTGCTCCAAGACCAGTCACGACAACACGACGCATGGCATTCTGGGGAGACACGGTACGTGATTACTATGGTCGAGGTATTTCACGTTTAGTCTCGCTGCGGGTGGTTGGTCTCCGCAGACTGCAGACGGAATGCTGGTCCAAACTCCCGCGACACTATACCGATGTTGGGGAAAAGCGGGAGAGACTAGAATGAATGGATGGAAGAAGATGGAAGAGATGAAGTGGTGAAGCTCAACGCAGCCAATGGACGAGGCGAGAAATGGGGGTCAAGGGTGTTCCTTCCGCATTGAGATGATGAAGAAGTTGACCAAAAAGGGAAGGTCCGCACGACGTCAGTGACGCCAGGCATAAAGGCATCAATATTTCCCTTTACGGCCATATCCTGGCCAATGAGGGTCAATCTCCGTATCGATAAGAGATAGAGGCCCATCATCCCCAGTGGCCATTATTATTACTATTCTATTCATGGCATGTATTTTTTATGTCAACGCAACTACCACCGCTATTTAGTCCTCTCCGATTGCTGCTCCGAATTTCCCCTCCTTTCTTTTCTTCCCTATCTCTCTTACACCCCCAATACCCTCGAGTGAGGTCCTTAATCTCGCCATGAAATCCCTCACTTGGGCTGCTTGCCTGGCACTGGCTGGTACAGCCTTTGCCCACGCTCACCATGATCACGAAGAGGTGCCAGAGCATGTGCGCGAGGAGTTGCTGAGGAAATGGGACCAGGAGGTAGGCGCTCCAATCCCAGCAGTATATTTCGCACTCACACTCACACACCATTCCAGTTCACCTTCTCCGGCATTGCCAGCTTTGCCCACCTAAAGCCAGTCAAATGCCTGATCGAACCCGACGAACGGTACGACATCGCCGTCATCGGCGCCCCCTTCGACACGGCAGTCAGCTACAGACCAGGTAAGACACCCAATAACCTCACAGTCTGCCCCCCCAAACTCACTAACACCCCTTCAGGCGCTCGCTTTGGTCCGCGCTCCATCCGGGCAGCTAGCGCCCGCCAAATGGCCGGCACGAGCTACAACACCCGAGCGGGAATCAACCCCTACGCCTCATGGGCGACAGTCAAAGACTGCGGCGACATCCCGATCACCCCGTTTGACAATGGCGTTGCGGAGCGCCAGATGTACGAAGCCTTCCTGGAACTGGGCTCTCGCCCGGCCCTGACCACCGCCTCCTCCAAGTACGGCACGAAGGGCATCTCGGCGGGCAAATCGAAGCTCGTCACATTGGGAGGCGACCACAGTGTCGCACTACCAGCCCTGCGCGCACTGTACCAAATCTACCAGAAGCCCATCACGGTGCTTCACTTCGACGCGCACCTGGACACCTGGAACCCCGTGCGCTACTCAGCCTACTGGACCTCCGAACAAGCGCACTTCAACCACGGTAGTTTCTTCCACAAAGCCAGCCGCGAAGGATTGATCTGCAACTCGACCTCCGCGCACGCTGGTCTCCGCACGCGTTTGACCGGCGTCGACGACAGCGACTACACCAACCCGGGTCCGGAGCAGGGATTCATGCGCATCCACGCCGACGACATCGACGACCTCGGACCCATGGGCATCGTGAACCGCATCATCGAGCGCATCGGTCTGGACTCCGACCAGCCTGTCTACCTGTCCGTCGACATTGATGTCCTGGACCCCGCCACTGCGCCCGGAACTGGTACCCCCGAGCCTGGTGGCTGGACGACCCGCGAGTTCATTCGCATCCTGCGCGGCATTGAGAAGCTGAACATTGTTGGCGCCGATATCGTCGAGGTGTCTCCTAGCTATGATAACAAGGGCGAGACTACGGCCTTGGCGGCTGCGCAGGTGGCGTTTGAGATTATCACTAGCATGGTTAAGGCTGGTGCGGGTGAAGAGTTGGGTGGATGGTATGGACGGAAGGTGATGCCGGTTGAGGAGACTGTTGTTGAGGAGGCAGCAGAGGAAGCTGTGGAGAAGAAGGAGGCCAAGGATGAGTTGTAAATGAGATATACGATATGAAGTTATGTGAATGTATGTATGTATGTATGTATAATGAACGAGTTGAGTTACTAGTCAAGCCCTGATGCAGGTACATCGTGAAACACATAACATACTCCTAAGTCTAATAAGTCTAAGTAATCTTACTGTAAGCTCAATCAACTCATCGAATAGGTAAATAACTCCATATCAGCAAATACTAGATACTATATAGACGAGACTAATCAATTAACTACTACCTCACGAACCAGCAACAACAACAACAACCACCACCACAACATCTAACCATAATATATAAAGGGGTGGGTAACTTGGTCATCACTATTGTATCTGTTATCTAGTCCAGGCTTTGAAGACAATGAGCAAAGAAAAGGAAAAAGAAAAATAAAGGGCTGCAGCTCGGGAGAACAAATTGCACAGCAAATTTGGGACGGGTGGGATCGGCATGATAACAGATCGCAGAGTATGAGGGACATCAAAGAAAAGAAGATAGAAAAAAAGAAAAAGAGAAAAGAAAAACCATCAGCCAGCCAAAACAAGACGCCTCGACTTCCAACGCCGATAGAGACGATGAGAGGTTCGAAAGGGAGTAAAGGAGGATTTGTTTGAGGAAAAGAAAAGGTGGGTGTGTTGTGGGGTTGTGGAAACGTGTTGGTAAAAGGTGAAAAGGGGGGTAGTTTAGGGAGGAGTTGACAGTGGGGAGAAAAGGTGGAGGGAACACAGTGAGGGGATAATGAAGGTCGGAGGATCAAGAAACGACGCTGGCCAGGTAAGACGAGACGAAAGTCAGGAGACAAGAGGTTCCGATAGAATGAGGAAGAGCTCTCGATGGCAGGTCTGCTTGAGGTAGACAAGGCTCAGCAGCGCAGAGACAACCGAGCGAAGAGGGAAGAGCACACTTGGGTGTTACGGGTTGTAAGATGTGTATTCACTCAAGAATCAGTGAACGAACACAGAATGTCAAGTCAGACGTCGGTCGAAGAAGCCAGCCACCTTTGTACGAAAGAATCCCCAAAACTCCATATTGCATAGATAAAGCACATTCAGTCTCCCAAAATCATACGACGTGTCTGCGATGCATCAATGACAGGCCTGGAACCCTCCGGAGCGTACGGGCCTGCCCTGTAAGATCCCGGGATCAATTACAGCAGGACGCACTTCTTCGACTTCTTGGGAGCAGGCTCGAGCGCGGCAACAATGGCCTAGAATAAAGATGTGTGAGTAGATGCGACGATGCAGGGATGTGGCGCGACACTAACCTCATCAAAAACGTCCTTGAGCTTGTACTGCGTGAGAGCAGAACACTCGACGTATTTCACTGCGCCCAGCTCCTTGGCCATACGGTCTCCATCTTCCTTGCGAATCGGTTGCATCTTCTGGCGGGAAAGCTTCTCGCGGACCGCGGGATCGTCGCGAAGATCGGTTTGGGTGCCCACGATCAGGCAGGGGACACCGGGGCAGTGGTGGTGCACCTCGGGGAACCACTTTTCGCGTACGTTCTCAAAGGAGGCAGGCGAAGTGACCGAAAAGCAAACGAGGAAGACATCCGTCTGAGGGTACGAAAGAGGACGGAGACGATCGTAATCCTCCTGACCAGCAGTATCGAACAGTCCCAGGGTGTAGGGCTCATCGCCAATCCTATTGCGCAACGGGGGTTCGAGTCAGTTACAGATTCCGATATTTGTCCACAGACGCCATCGCATTTGTCAAGCCAGCGACATCGGGGGCACCAATAACGCTATTGCGAGCGTGATATAGCGCATTACGACAGACTCCCGATATGCAAACCATGTCTCAAGATAGGGGATCCCTAACTTACATGACCGTGACGGCATAGTTATCGAACACCGTGGGAACATATTCGGAAGGGAACTTGTTCGTCGTGTAGGAGATCAAAAGGCAGGTCTTGCCAACGGCACCGTCACCGACGACAACACATCTGCGACGAAAGTCAAAACCATGGTTAGCCACTTGCCGCTCGAAGAAAGGATGAATGTATCGGTTTGCACGGAGAAAGGAGAGGGAGAAGCAGGATAGAGGAGGGTTCGAATGGGGGGAGGGGAAAGAGAGGAGGAGGGGGGGAAAAAGTGATTGCGGAGAGAAAGGGATAAAGATGATGAAGAGAACAACGCACTTAATTGTTGCCACGACCATGTTGTAAACTTTGAAGAACCGTGAAGTTTGCGGGAGAGGAGGTGCAGAGAATCACGGAAGGTCGTCTGTCGGATGCCGAAAGGAGAGCAGGGACAGGAGAAGCAGGAGATGCGGTGAACCAGGGGGGGTGGAGGGAGGAGACGAGTGAGGGGGGAAGACCGATTGGGTGTTGAGAGAGAGAGGGGGGGAGAGAGTGAGTGAGTGAGTGAGTGAGGAGGAAGTGGAAGACAACGAGAAGGTGAGGCGGCTAAGATGGAGAGGACAGACGCGGTTGATGGGCGAGGCCGTCTGGATTCACGGATGGGGAGGTGGTGTGCGGTGAATGTCGACGGTGAGAGAGAGGGATGGTTGGTGAGGAAGCCAGCCAATGTGGGAGGGAGGAGGCAGTAGGCGGAGGACGGAGACGATACCTTACTAGTAGTAAGGAGAGGAAGGAAAAGAAGCTGCTGCTACTTTTCTGCTTTCTGCTGTTGCTGCTGCTGCTGCTGCTTTGCTGCTTTGGCTTGCAAATGGGGCAACCCGCACCGCACCGTTACTTAGTTAGCTCCTGGTTTAGTTATCTCTCGTTAGCAGGTTCTTTTTTATCGCCCGCCTTTTTTTTTTCTTTTCACACCTCTGACAACAATTTCTCTTTCTGATGGTTGCAAGTTGCGCCACCGTTTGAAGTAATTTACCCTGGGCTGCTGATGAAACTCCCAAAGGAAAAGACTTCCTCATTCCACCCCCCCGTCACGCTCTTTTTCTTTACCCACTGAACGGCCAGATGAAAAAGCAACACAACGGCGATCCACAACCTAAGATAAGAGACAACTCACAGAGATCGGACTAAGGCCAATATGACGGCAACCTAGATAAACCACCCCCTTTTATTCTATCCTGTCGCGATCCTTCTCTCTTTCGTAATCTTTCTTCCTCTAGAATTTCGATCGTCTTGTCTTCCGCAATGATAGCGTGATGCCGAGGAAGCGCAAAGAGATGAGATGTGATGAGATGATGGTGGTGGTAGTAAATAATACCAGACCGAGGAAGAGAGGGTGGAGGAAGGAGGAGAGCCAAGTCAAGTCATCCAACACCCAAAAGCAATTAAAAACCGCAACTTGATCGGATCCGATCGATAGAATAAGACGAAACAGAGCCGTGGTAGAAAAAAATGACGAGAGTAAATAAAACCGATGATGAAGAAAGGAATAAAGAGAAAGAAGGGAAGAAAAGCGAGGCCTACTCTTTCAGTCCATAACAGTTACTACTTAACTGCCTACTTACTTACTACTTACGAACTCCTACAATAACCGACCATGCTCCATCAAAAGCAAAACCATCAATCTCATCACACACTCTCTCCGGGCCCTAGGCTTGCCTCGGAAGTCAGGCTGGTTGTCTGTTCAGTGTAAGGTAAGGCTAAGGCAGGCAGGCAGTAATGATCCTAAGGCTCAGGCGAAAGTAAAGTAGTAAAGTTGAGTAAGGTTAGGTAACACCTCCAGTTGGGTAAGGAATCAATCATAATTTCGCCATGAATCCCGTCACACTGAGCATCAGATGCTGAGCCAATCAATCTGGCTTGCCCAGACGGTCGCACTGACTGCGCCTGTCCTAGCTTGATTCGCTACGCGCCCAAGGAGGAACAACCTAGCAGTTAGTGAAGCTAGTAGTCAGTAGGCAGTAGCAAGTAGTTAGCAGTGATTGTGATCAACTGCCACCACCCCCGAGGGTGTCATCGACGAGGGTAGGTAACAATGAGGCCAGGGTCAGGGCTATGCCATGCCATGCCATGCCATCCCAACCTCGCACGGGGCTGGTTGGACAGCACCGACCGCCCTCTTCTTCATCTCGTCTATCTAGTAGTGGCTTTGTACTACTTCCTAGACTAGATATTCAGCTTTGCAAACGCCCAGACCGACCCCAATAAAACGCCCCCGCGCTAAGTTTCATGACGGGGCCCAGATTCCACCCTGGGGATCGATACATATCAATCTGCTTTCCCTTCTTCATTCCCACCCCCCCGTCCGATCCTCAGCGCTATTATCGTCGCACCACTACAGCAATCAATCAGAACCTACAGAAAACAAGGCGCAGAAGTAAAACTCCAATCAAAAAGTACCAATGCTTGCTATATATATATAACGTGACCCATAAATCATCTAGTCTAGTCGTAACATCTATAATATCATCCCGCAGGATCATCCACTGCCGGCCGTTCTCGCCGTTGCAGCTTGAGTTTCATGGCGCAAGCCATCAAGGAGAATCCAGAACGCCAAGTGAATGCTCGCACAAACGGCACTGTCGGCCTCAATCCAAAAGCATGAAAAGAAATGGCAACCAATCAATCATCGAAGTATATAGTTTGGATTGTACACAGTCCATTTTTGGATCCCCAAGTCATGGGGGCTTTTCACACCGCCTTCTCTATCCCATGCGGGTTTGCGACGGTTGACAGCAGGCGGAATAATAATAGAGTGCCCTTGCAATCTAACCGGGATGCTCTCCCTGTATGTGTCTGTACAATATGGCAGATTCAAGCGAAGGGTACATGAACGCCAATGCGGTCTATCAGGTTCGTTTCGCACGCCCCTCAGGCTCAGCCTCATCTTCAACTGGGATCGGCTCGTGGTCGGATGACTCGCTCATCTACTCCATCGTTAATCAATTGGTTCAACATCAATGCCATCTTCACAAGCACATACCTTATCCAGTTTGTAATTCGTCATCAGTAGACTGAGCGGGATCAGCGGAATCGTGACAACGAACGCCAACACCAGGAGCTTGTTCATGGTCTCCTGGTATGCGCGATTGATCGCTACCCGGACGGGGGAGCCCATCGGGTAAGACAATGCCTTGGTCAACTTCCCGAAGATTTCACCCGCATCGGATTTGAACTCGTCAGGGAGGTAGAGTTGCAGCTTTCTCGGAATATGATGTGTCCAAACGGCTCCTGATATGGCTGCTCCAACGGCCCCACCCATCTCCATAGAAGTCAAAAACATTGCCGTCGCTGCAGCAACTTCTTGGTGGCTAGCAGAGGCCTGAACGCCCAACTGCACTGGAACATTGAGGAGCCCGCCGCCCATGCCAACGATAATCTGCGTCCCCAAGATCTGCGCCGGTGAGCTTCCTTCCTTACGGTAGAGCAACATCAACAGAATTCCACCGATGTAGATGACGCAACCGCAGGTGACATAGATCCGGTACCGGCGCGTATATTTAATGAGCAATGACACGACGAAGGCTGCAATAGTCGACGTGAATGCAAAGGTTTGGGTCACACGGCCAGCCGTGGCAACATCATAATCCTGAACAACCTGCAGGTAAGAATAAAGGTAAGGTTGAACCGAGAAATAGAATGCCACTAAGACACATTAGCAGAGTGCTTAAATTGGTGGAACAGTGTGATCTTACTGAAGTAGAAGAAGGCCAGAGTACACCCTGCGAGCGCTGTTCGGTCCTTGAGTAGATGCAAGGACAACAGAGGCTTGGGAGCCAGTTTCTTTGAGGTTTCCCAGGCGGGAAGCGCAAAAAGGCAGAGAATGCCAATCACAATCATCGCGATGATGCTGCCATTCTTCCATCCATTCTTGGCGTTGGAAGCAAGCGTAAGAGGGACCAAAATCAAGGTCACCGCTGTTGAGAGCAAGATCAGACCGAACATGTCAAGATCGTACCAAGTGTGGCGGATAATTGAAAGGAGGCCTCGTCGATGAGAGTGTCTAGGCTTGATCAAGTTCAGTCTTCGAGCCTTGCGTTGGTTGAACAATAGCGAAAGTGCCAACGGAAGAAACGAGGCAGGTAGGAGGATCGACCACATTCCATAACCCCATCGCCAGGATGTATGCTGAAGCACTGCATTTGCAATAGTCGGGCCAATCCAGACCGTGACCAAGAATGGAAGCTCTGGTAGAAGCGCCAGGAGCGCACGGTTCAATAGGCTGCTGCTGTCAGCAATAAAGACCTGTTGAAGTATCTGCAAGCCGGTAGATCCGGCAGAGTAGAAAATCTGCGCGGAGGCATATGTCTGAACGTTGGTCGACGCAGCCATTTGGATGTATCCTAGAACGTATATGAGGATGCTGACACAGAACGCTTCGAACCGACCGAAGACGTCGGCTACCTTAGCCATAGGAGGCTTGATAACAGCTACGAGGGTCAGCAGAGAATAAAATTAACCCCAAGGGAAAAATATACTCACCGTTCACCACATTTTGAACAACGAGAACCGTAGAGATAAGGGAGTGCTTGCTGAAAGCACTGGTAGCATAAGCCGAAAGGGACATCACGGTTTGGCTTTCGAGCGAGGTACAAAAAGCCATGAGGAAGATGCTTCAACACCATTAGCAACCACGAAGGATCTTGAGAGCAGACACCAATCCTGATGATTTACGAGGCTTACCTGACATATGCTATAATCAACGACCGTGTTGTCCATGTCAGATTGATCGCTTCAATCTTCCGAACACCCTCCTGAACCGAATCCACCGAGGATTCTACTTCACTATCATGCCCTTCAGGGTCGTATTCCGCCTGAAGGAGGCGCTCCTCCGCCTCCCTGTTGTCTTGATCCATTTGATCGAGGGTACCATATGAGACTGTTGAGCGGTGGTCGAGAAGGGGCATCGCGGCTGCGCCGTAATCGTTGATGGATGGTATCGCTGGGTAGCTATAAGATGACCAGGGTCCATTTATTGCGACAGGTCGTCAAATACTTCGTCGTGGTGAAGGTAGCAGATGAAGCGACGGTTTGAGTCCGATAGTTTCAATGTCGAAGTAGCAGGCATGAAAAGGACGGAGCAGGCTGACGATTGCAAGGCTAAGCGGACGTAAAAGGGTATCTGCGACCTGTACCAGCCAGATCCACCAAACGAAAAAGCAATACACTAGCCAACGAAGAGGGGGTATCAAAGTCTAAAGAATAAGCAGGGTAAGAAAAAAGCAAAAGACACTAGCAAGATGGAGCACCCCGAAGCCAGGTTTGGGTACCACATGCATCAGTTAGGTCACCAAATCAAGCAGCGGAATGCGCAGCACGCGTGGATCGCCAGATCTGGCGTACAGCCCGGAGAACGGAGGCCAAGGGGCTCAGCTATGAGTCTGCAAGCCCAAATCAGGCTCCCCGATATGATTCACACCACTGGACACGATCGACAGGCCGCACTTATGCAAGTCCAAGTGGGAGGCCCAGGACCTAGCCTATGGGCTAAACGCCCGTGGCCCAGAAGGGTAGTGTGGCACCCGCTGAATTGCTGCACCAGATAGTCCGAACGGAGCTGTCAATGTTTTGTTTTGTCCCACGCCAGTCGTTGGTCGAATGAGACCGAGGGGACTTTCGGATGGGCTGGATGGTTGCAAAGCTTGTGCCTCGGCCACGGGCACCCATTGACGGGGAAGGGACGGGAGTTTCTTTCGTAGACGGATAGAAGGCGGGAAATGAGGAGGATCGAGTGAGCATGTACCCCTGGGCCTTGCTGCAAAGAAGGCTTCGACTGCAGGAGTTCACTAGGGAAAAAGCGTGGTGGTGTTGGTGGGTGGGGGGAAGGATAGTGTGGCAAGGCGACCGGGATTCTGAATCCTACGCAGGCGGGCAACTGAACATCAGATATGATAAGATCACCTGGTCCGGCGGTCGGACCCGGAAAAAGGAAAGTCTGGGATAAACAATAAGATGGATTTTATATTATTCGAGTATATTACAATGTAGTTCTTGTGTTGAAGAAGATATATTAAAATAAAGAGTATGTGCAGCATCAGCATATATACTGCTGCCCTTTTTATACTGTTCCTTTTAGACCGCCTGACATTCTGCTCGTAAGAAGAATGAAGGCGCGCATCATCCACGCTTCCCCCTTGCAGGCCGAACCTGACTGATCCAACACCGTACTACTACTACTATACTATTGCACAGCGTAATATTACTACTCCATTCTCTCACATTTTTCACCCACTCTTTGAATGTCTTATGTCTTATGGAGACACAGAGTAATTGTAATCACGCCAACGAAAGAAATCAGGGATCCCGGAATTATTTGATTGCTCAGCAAAGACTCTGCGTAATCGTCAATGAGAAATCCCGGCCCCATCGCATGATTGGGGGAAGTGGCACAGCCGATGCTGGATGACTCGGGAACAACCGCTCCTGGTCATCATCCGTCGGTCACGGGGTGATGCATAGTCTCCGCAGCCTACAGTTTTACTCATTACCCCTCGAGCAACGATCATCCCGTGTGAGTAATAACAATCACCGGATCATCTGGGTAAGACCATCCTGGATAGGAGATTCGACACTTTCGAGGGGTGCGAAACTCCACAGTGAATATTGACAAGAAGGCGCGAAAGCCGCAGGAAATCCATGCGATATTTTTCTGGTC
The DNA here is from genome assembly GCF_003184755.1 of Aspergillus piperis CBS 112811. Classification (NCBI taxonomy): domain Eukaryota; kingdom Fungi; phylum Ascomycota; class Eurotiomycetes; order Eurotiales; family Aspergillaceae; genus Aspergillus; species Aspergillus piperis. The sequence continues at coordinate 695,071 of NW_020291605.1, forward strand.
AGTCGTGTTCACGGAAGAGTCGAGCCGAACTTTAACGATCCACCCACTTACTCAAAAGGGTAAAGATATTGTATTGGGCTTCAAGTCCGGTTCGCAACCCTCCGGAATGGGTACACTGCCCACTGTACGACACCGCTGTGGTAAAGCTTAGCGTTGTTTTCTTCCTCGTATAGGTTGCACACGGAGTTTTCTTGCGGTTGGTCAAGATTCTTCTTCAAGTGCGACTACTTTTTTCATTTCTGTTCGCTTCGAGTCGGATCAGTTCATATGGGCTGCATTTCTTGCATATAGACCAGATACTCTTAGTTACCCTGCTCCCCTCTTCCACCCCCTCTTTGGATTTTAATCCCTCATCTCCAACCCAGCAGGTAGGCCATGAGCTCGGTTCTCAAGAATGTGAATATGCTGGCCATAAGTGACGCCCTATGCTGGTGTTATTTCATGTGATCTGTTTTGCAGAAATCCATGCCCCCAATAACAGCTGGCGTATTACCTATCTATGCATTCAGTCATCCATGATGGTGGTGGTCGGTGCTTCTGGGGATCGAACCAGTGACGGTAATGGAGCTGGCAGATAGCCGGATCTCAGTTATGATTGGCAAGCATTTTCAGTGACACTCGAATACTACTATCCAGCACACATCGAGGACTGCTACTACAAGCTTGCAAATTCAGCAGTACGTTTTCTTACGGTCCGGGACTGAGATTGCATTGTACCATTCTATTTCAGGTAGGGTACCTGAAATCCATCATCCGAAGTATCAACATTATAGGGACTGCCTATCGACTCAGGACAATATCTAGATGACATGACCACCATGGACATTATGCATAAGATACATTTGCACACAGGACATCCATTAATCTGACGTGTCGAGTATCAGATGGCCAAAGTTCACCACCAGGTCCTCCCCCCCTTCTTTCGAAGGCCGTGCTGCATAGAGCCCAACCCAGAGGTCTTGAACATTCGGTTCCTCGAACACCCAGGTGACTTCCCGAAGAGGGGATTTCTGGATGCCTTCCACAAGATAAATCCACAGGCTATTGTCTGACTCTCGGACCAGCTCTAGTGTCGCCGCTCCACCTCCTGACGGGACAGGCTGCAGACTCCAGTCCGCCCAGTTGTCCTTGGTGACGGTACTCAGGTGAGGTCGGCCACGGGTGAGTTCGATGCCTGTCTTGACCCATTTCCGGGTGCCCCCCGCACCGTTGAGGACAAGGATGAGCCCACCCTGGTCATAGTTTTGCTGCCAGACTGCGTTGAAGGCGACTCTGACCCGTTTGAACGACTTCAACGGAACACTCCGGTATAGAATCGGCGCAGTGAATGTGTCTGTGGATGGAGGTTTGGACCAAGCATCTGTTTGAGGGGCCGCTCTGATGGAGAATTGGGCGGGGAGGATCCCATCACCGGGTACCTTCTCGGAGGAATTGGCGAAAGTGAACTTGGTCATGATTGCCGGCTGGTTCCGTGAAGAGGACGCTTTGGCAATGTCTGTGAGATCCTCACCCCGTTAGACGGTTTCGAACTGGAAAAGGGTATTTGAGGGAGGGTATTTGGAAAGGAAGGGTAGGAATGAGATGGAGTTATTCCAAAGGAACAAAATACAAAAGGTCTTGGAAGGAGAAAGGAGAACCAGAGATAGATGATGTGAGGAAGAGCAGAGGTCTCTTGTAGCCAAAATGGCCTACGTCATATTGATTGGGGCAGCCAGCGACGCCATACTAGTAGTAGACACTCCGAGCTAAAGCCAGCATCCGGATTGACCTGGGCCACATGTACTCGAATAGGTATGCGGTCGCAGGGAGATCCTCACCGTCTGCGGTACAGGGTTTGGCCTATGACAGCTATGACTCTGGGTGAGTGGGGTAATCGGAGACTACGGGGCGATTAGAAGCACGACGATAAGGCCGGTCGGAAGGTAACTATGGGGCAATTGTCTGGTACTACTTACTGTTAAAAGTAGGTAGGCCTGATAGAAACCCCCCGGGGTTCCCGGCCGTTATCAGTAAACTCACTCCTCACTGGTATGGTTTTGAGACTTCTTTAGACACATCCCCCCATGTGGTCTGGGGTTCCCTGCAGGGAGTCCCTCCTCCCACAATGGCCAGTTCCACGATGGCCGGCAAAGCACGTGAGCGGGGAGACTCCTTTTCCACCGATGACATAAGCAGGCGTGCGCTCCCCTTGGTGGCAAAGGGGAAAACCCCGTGGCCTGGCGAGGCAAAACTTTGGGGAAAAGAGGATGGTTTGTTTGCCTGGTTGCTGGCCTGCCTCTGGTTTTTCAAGATCCATTGTATCCTAGGCATGGGCTGAGCAAAGTGATTGCTTCGACTTGCCTGTCAAGATCTGTTTGCCATGTCTATTGGCTACTATTATCCAGATGATTCCAGGAGAGTGCCCCTGTGGTCGCGACTCTTCTCATCAACTTATGCCGGTTATCGTCACTTGAAGCCTTCGGGGTCGAGGTACTCCGGTCGCTATCGTCGTTCTTTATTCCGCCGCATCTGCAACTATGTTTCTGCCGTTATCGGCATTATATTCCTTCTCATCGTCCTGAACTCCATATTCCGGTCCTCCTATACCCAGCCGCCGCCACATTACTTGTCGCTTCGGAATGCGGTGTCTCAGTCAACGAAATCCGGCCGAGGCAACATCCGCAATGAGAAGGTTTTCATCGCAGCGAGCTTATATGACCCTGATGGTGATCTAGCACGAGGACATTGGGGGGACAGTGTGCTTGAGCTGATCGATCTGCTCGGAGAAGACAATGTTTTCTTGAGCATCTATGAGAACGACAGCGGTCGAGATGGAGAGAGTGCGCTTCAAGATCTGGCGGATCGGGCCATGTGCCAGAAGTCCATTGTTTTCGAGCAACATCTGGACCTGGCCGGTTTACCGACAGTTGCCGTTCCCGGCGGTTCAAGGCGGATCAAACGTATCGAGTACTTGGCGGAGGTGCGGAACCGAGCTCTAAAACCGCTGGACGACCAGCCGGGAGTGCGCTACGACAAGCTGCTCTACTTGAACGACGTTGCATTCAACCCGGTGGATGCGCTCCAGCTTCTGTTCTCCACCAATGCCACGGATGATGGCGTTTCTCAATACCGGGCCGCGTGCGCCGTGGATTTCATCAACCCATTCAAATTTTATGACACTTATGCGACACGCGATCTGCAGGGCTTCGGCGTGGGCGTGCCTTTCTTCCCGTGGTTCACTAGCGCTGGGCAAGGTCAGAGCCGCCAGGACGTACTAGCTCAGAAAGATGCTGTGCGGGTGCGGAGTTGCTGGGGAGGAATGGTAGCATTCGACGCGCGGTTCTTCCAGCGCGATACAGATTTATCGGTCATGGATGTACAGCCTCAGCTGTCTGGAGAGGACAAATCACCTGCTCGGTTCCGGGCGTCACATGATACGTTCTGGGAAGCTTCTGAGTGTTGTCTTATCCATGCCGATATTCAGAAGCCTCAGCCGGACCCAGAGAAGATCACAGACACGGGGATCTATATCAATCCATATGTCCGGGTGGCGTACGACACCCGCACCCTTTCCTGGCTAGGGACTACGCGGCGGTTCGAGAAGCTGTACTCTTGGATCCATGATATTCTCAACCATTTCGTCGGCATGCCTTGGTTCAATCCTCGACGAACCGAAGTCCCCGGCCAGATATCTCAGGAGAAGGTTTGGATCCCTGATGAACATGAGGAGGGGAATGGGTCATTTCAACTCGTTGATCGGGTTGCAGGTAAAGATGGCTTTTGCGGACGCCCGGGACTCCAAGTCATCATCGAGCATCGCAAAGAGGGCCAGAAGGGATACGAGGAGATTGAAGTACCTTCATAAGGGATTTCGATCAATGTGTAGATATTCCCTGCATGCATATTGCATGGTTCTCTTTACTGTATAGGCCACGAGTTATGGGTACATAAATATCATCTATAGACGTCCATGGACATAGTGCAATCCACATATATCACATTTCGAAACAACATTGGATGGGATAATGATGCTTGTAGATCTGTATTACAAGAAACCGCCCTCGAACTGCCATTCACCGTCGAGATCACCCTCGGTCACAAGCTATCCTGGCGGGACTTGCCAATCATATTCGGCCTCAAGTGTTATTCCCTACTATGCTATTTATATTTGTAGTATGCTAGCCCCTCTTGTTCCTTTGTCTGGCTTCCTGTGCAGTTGCTGGTTCATCTTTCTTTTCATCTGTTGCCTAGCATCCTTCCTACTCCAACCATCTTCCCTCTTGTTAGACACCTACATATTCCCTAATATCCCATCTCAAACGTTTCATAATCTTTCTAGTTTATCATGGACAAGCGCCCGGTCCCTGCAATGGAATTTGCCAGCAGGGTCACCAGTATAATCTATGGTGTCGTCGGAACCTTCATGGAGAAGACGTCTTTCGGTCTCGAAGAGAGCCGACATGCTCCCAAGAAGACACATCTCTCGGTCAGTCTCTCCCTTTCCTGCTGTTTGTCTTGTACCGGCCTTTTCGCCCATTGAATACGTCTTGTTGTAATTTACCCTAGCACGGTGAGAGTCTTCTCGCTGGGCTGACTGCTAGACCTGAACAGGAACCCCCTCTTCGTCGTTCAGGTAACGAAGCCACGCACTTCACTGTCGACGAAAATAAAACTCGCCCATCCTCTGCTCCTCATTTTCCATCTCAGTCTTCTCCGTCGATACTTCCCGTCGACACGTTCCTTTCCACTTGTTCTCTTCCTTCTTCTCCTCCCTTATCTTCTTCGTTTGGCAACACCATGGAGGACAAGGAAAATACCAAGACGTTCCCTGTCGCCGATGTGGACGACACGGTCAGCTTCATGGCTGCTGCTCGCTCCTTGAAGCTGCCAAAGACTTATGGTACTCCTACTGTTGCTGTCGACGCGTCCAGTGAGAAGGCCAGTACTTCAATGAGTCGTCCCGAGTCTCGTGCTGATGCTGATGTTTTTGGTAAGTATTCATGCGACCACAGCCATTGTGAAGTTGAGACGCGACATATCTAATTTTGTTGTCTTCTGTAGCACCCTCCGGTCAGAACACTTATGACGACGAGTGGAGTATCAAGCCTGATGCCGAAGAATCTGAAGTGAAGCCCGAGACCCCCAAGGCTGGAGTGTCCAGAGTTTTTGGTGACTCCAAGCCCCAGGGCTACAATGCTGCTGCTAGTATCAGCGCTGGTCCTCGTGGTTCGGAAGCTGTAGCTTCAGGTGACGCCAGTGAGGTAGAGGACCGTGAGAACCTTACTACTTTCAAGAGCTGGGGCACCCCTGCTGCTCGTGACAAGCCAGGTATCATATATCATATCCTATATTCCGGTGGTTAATTTACTTACACGACTTGTTTTAGCTTCTCGTGTCCGTCGTATCATCCTCCGAGGCTTGCCTGCTACCTGGTGCACCCCTGCTAAGGTTCTGTCGCTTGTGCACGGTGGCAATATCGAAAGTGTTCACGTCCATGGCAACGGAACTGCTCATATCCTCTTTTGTGAACATGAAGCATGCCAGGCCTTCTACGACAAGTATCCGAACGGCATCGACCTTGACAAAGAAAGAAGGATCACCGTGTTTGTGGAGATGGGCAAGGAAGTTGACGTGGTCAGCTCCCAGCTTTCTTTCAATCTGTCTGTTGGCTCGACTCGCGCCGTGAGAGCTGTCGGAGTCGACATGAATGCCAGCATGGCGCAGCTGTACAGCATGGCCTGTGGCAGTGGTCGCAAGGTTGAGAAGATCCTGGACTCATATGTGCCTGGAGACGTGAGTCTTCTTCTTCCTTTATCCCTCTTATGTATAGCATACTCATATTACTAGGCTCGCAACGTTGTCTTCCGCTTCTGCTCCATCGAGGATGCTGTGCGGTTCCGCGGGATTCTCGTGCGTGATCCTGAGTGGGAGCACTGCAACGTTCAGTATGCGACGGACCCGTAGGTGCCCTCGTGTCAATCTATGATGAATGCTGCTAACCTCGCTCAGCTGCGAGTTCGCTACCAGTATGCACATTGACTGAAGTCAAGCAGACTATGTTTGGCTACCTTCATACGGGGCGGTTAAACAAGATGGTCATGTTTAAGGCGGATTCGGATATGGAGTAAAATGGCAGGATATGCAGGATGTATCTGGGGTTGGGGGAAGATTGCTTAACGGACAGGCGTTGTGGTAACCTGATGAATTTATTACACCTCAGATAGTCAATAAAAGCCTGCGACATGCATGGATGTAGTTCCACCAAGGCTTGCAACATGAGGCAATATCCCACTACCAAGTCATTGATTCACTATACAGCATAGTGTATAAGTGACGACTAGGTCTGGTACCTAGATTCGTATAGACATGTGCGCGGTGGAAATATAGCTAACCCTTTCCAAACCGTAAGAGAATATTAGCAACTTCTGATAAAGAAATCCCCCATAGCAAAATCCATCATACACAAGACCATGGCATAGCATATCAGTAAAGCACCATACAACCCCGGACCTGTTGTAGCAGAGTCATGACAGACAAGTCAACTCCTTCAACCCCGTTACACTGGTCCCCAATGTTAGATTATTCTGGCAAATAGACATAGTCCATGTCCACTGAACTTAATATAATGGTTCATAACACGTCCTCGAGGGGTATCGACAACAAGAGAGAAAGGATAGAAAAGAAGGGCCTAGAGCAAGATTCCATCCAGGCTAGCTTACCAAACATGTTTATGTGGCATGTAAGGTTCCAGTTAGCAATCGACTACCCGGGCAAAAATCGAAATTAGTGCCTTGCCATAATTCAGCTAACCCGCTCAGGCAATCTCTTTAACTTCTGCTCTCCACTTCTCATCTACTTCTAGAAAACTTGATACAGGAGTCCTTCAGCCATGACCAAATTTCTTGTCGAGAGGCATGGAGATATCGGAGTCGTCAATAGCATCCACGATGGCAGCATAACGCTGTATACTTGGCTACAGTAAACCTTGAACCCGCAGCAACTCTTGATCTTCTTCGTTCTTTGCAGGGGGTCTTTCGAGAGGTGGCCCGAGAGCCAGCCTATCGGCCATTGCGCTATCGCAGTGAGCAGTCCACTTCCTCATGGCAACACTTTTCATTCATGAGCGAAGGATTCGAGGGATACGAGTTAAGGCAAGCCACATTATATTAGTCTGTCTCAAGTGATTTTGTCAGTGCTTGAGAGACTTACTTTGGACAAGCTTTTATTTCTTAAGGCTTATCTTGGGACGCCTTAAGGCTTCACTCCTGCAAGGCTCGTCATTCAGTTTCGGCACTGTCATTATTATGTGAGCAATCTTCTCTGCAACCTACTTCTTTGGTCAAAGAATTGGTCTAACTTGTATAGTTGCTGCATATAGTTTTCCCGTTGAGATTAAGTTTTACTACGCAATAGAGATCAAGTGACGATCAGCCACGGCACGCTGACATGGCACAACAAGGAGAAGGCTTAGAAGATTGACAAAAGCCCGTCGAGAAACAGGGAGGAGACATTCAAGGTCATCAGCGTCCTCCACCTATTGAACGTCATGATGCAGTCGGAGACACCCTCACAGGGTGAGCAGCCCATCAACAACTAAACCTCTCTGCATCTCTTCGTCAGTACTCATCACCTCCCTTTCCAGAGTCCTCACTCAGTGAGTCCGGCTAACGAGCCAATACCTCGACGACCTGCAGGATGACATGGATGTGGTATTGCAGTACAACACAGCAGGGTCAGAAAGTTCCACGGTGTCTACAGATTATCCTTTGATCGGTGTAGAAATCTAGAGATACACGGTGCACATCATCCCAGTCAACACCATGGAGCTCTTGTGCATGGTCTGATCGTCAATGATACTAGTCACTTGGACAACGCCGGCTACCCTCGGGGCTGTCTGCTCTGTCAGTGAGACATTAGGTGACAAAAATGGCGTGTATGAAGATATAATGCCAGCAGCTTTCGGGACTTTAGTGTGCGGTAATAAGATCCAGTATGGCCTCCGATACTTTGCTTAGGATGGCAGCAGACAGCAGCATGGGAACTGTGAATACCTCTAGTATTTTCCTGAATTACTACTATAAGTCGATAACTAGATACTCTCTGAATGAAGTAATAAATAATTTTAGAACTCAGAAGCCAGTACTTTGTCTTAATCCATCCCATGTCTAACTACAGAAATAACTCAACTCGATCCTAGTAGGTAGTATATCCGAACATTATATAGTGAGAGATATATATTGAGCAGTATTATACATGATCTACCAACACGCACATCAGCCACGCCGCACCATCCTGAGGAAGCAAACAAATAAGCTATAGTGCTATTCAGATAATCATAATATCGCAACTAATGCCTTTCATCAAGAAATCGTCTGCCCATCAACCATACAGAGCAATACATACTAGTACACGAAACCATACACCATGATACATAACACGTATACAATACCATACACCGCCAAGAAACCTCCCTCGGACATAACGGACATAATAACCCTTTCTCCATCTATCTCAATGACCAAGACAATTGCCTCAACCAGAGTAACAGAGTAGTAAATTATCAAAGTCGAGAACAGATACAATCATAGAGCAGACACAGATATACACATTCCACCGAAGCAGTTCTATTCCATTTCAACCCCAACAAACACCTATACACACACAAAAGCATTGCCAAACCCCGCCAAAGACCGATACCAATCCAAACATTCCAATTACCCAAGGCCAAGCCAAGTGAAAAATCATACATAAACCTAGCATTCCAAACCCAACATATTCTTGAAAATTCTCAAATCCCGAAGACAAAGATTCTGTGTAGTGTGATGTAACTTTACTTTTTTCCCTCCGATTCAATTTCATTTTAGGAGTAATCTGATTCAAAATAAACTGTTTCCTAATTCTTCTTCTTCTTCTTCTCCTTCTCCTTCAATGAAATGATCTGCATTCTGCAGGGCTTTTTTCTGTTTTCTCATGACTCATGAGTTACATATGTGTGTATCGTACCCTACATATCCCCTATCCCTTTCTTTAGGCGTTGTTGCTGTTGCTGTTGCTGTTGCTGTTGCTGTTGCTGTTGCTGTTGCTGTTGCTGTTGCTGTTGCTGTTGCTGTTGCTGGTTTTGATGCTTGGCTGTCTTTATCTGCTGGTTTTCTTGATCTGGGGGTTGAGTATGTACTGCAAGTAGTTCTAGTTGTGGGTAAAGGGGGGTGGAATGGATGGGTGCTTTCTCCGAGGAGATATATCTATCTGAGGTCATTTCATTTTTCATTATGTTGCATAGGTAGGCTGAGACAGACATGATGAATGAATGAATGCGGATATACTACTTGCATAGTACATGGTACATAGGACATACTTGGTTTGGATGATAATGTACATAGTAGTTTCACCGATGATTCTCCATTTAGTAGGACCCTGTCTACCTGCCTACCTGTCTGGTCTGCCATTGCAGTCAGGTTCGAATGATGCATAGTTGCAGAGTTGCATGTGGGCACTGTGTGTGTGTATGTTGGGTCGAGGTGGTGTGTGTGAGTGTATCCGCCTGCCTGCACCGGAATCTCGGACCGGTAAAGTAAGTAGGTATGCTCTATGCTCTTCCTACTACTAATACTCTTCCGGTACGGGGAAGAAGAAGAAAAGGGGGGGGGAAGGAACTGTGGTTTAGTTGCAATGCATTTCCTGGGTTAGACTTGAATAACTCATTAGTATGTATGTTATGTTACGCTACTTATGTAGTGAGAAAGAGAGGGGAAAGGGGGCAAAGGGGAAGAAGGGGGGTACACAAGATGGAAGTACTTATGTATGCACCTTCTCACATGTAAATGTACTGCTACATACCTAAGTATCTACTTACCTACCTACTTACTCTACGTAGTAGAAGTACCAAGTTGGATGCATGTGACTACTACTATTACTACTACTTCATCGTTATGTCGATAGAGGGGACATAAATTATCAACTTATGCATGTTGTGTATATCTTCTCACTTTACATAATAATATAGTGGTGGTCAAGTTGACTGAAGAAGGGGTAAGTCGAAATATCTTGGTATTCTTTTCTCCTTACGTCGCTGGTTTTCGTCGTGCTCGTTATGGATACTACCGTAAGTAGTAGGATTAGTAGGTAGAGAGCAATTAGATGATACGTAGTACTTAGGTAGTTACCTAGTACCGACCCCCGGATATTTAATTATTGGCAAGCGAATAGAAAGAGAGGCCAAGAAGAGGGCAGGCCGGGGAAGTGGAAGGAAGAAGCAGCAGAAGAAGGGTAGTATTTGTCATTGTTTATCGCAGACTCGCAGTAGTTACTTACCTCGGTCGGAGGGTACATATCCAGCTAGCTAGTTAGTTTAATTATTTACTCTGCACTAGATTCGATAATTATCCTGTCTGCTAATGTTTTTGTATACGAACACGGACAATCATATCACAACAAAATATAGGATAGGTACTTACAATAACCGATGTTGAACATTGTTTAGTTAGTTAGTTAGTTGGAAAGTGACGATCGCTTTTTTCTTCTTGCTCCACACAGCAAAGCAGCACGCGGGGCCTTGCCCGTGTGTACATACATCCATGTAAACTAAAACTACATACTACTACTAACACGCTACGGAGTACCTTATAAGGAAATTGCCTGAAACAACAATGAGTCCAAAACCCATGGTTACTAACCGAATCCATTCGGTGCTCAATCCTGGGTCGGTCGGTCGGTCGGTCGGTCGGCCGGCCGGCTGGCCTTGTCAGTTTTTCTTGTCGCTGTCTCTGTCTGCCTGTTTTGGTCTCCACTACGAGAGAGGGTTAGTAGGTAGGCAAGCATCCTTGGGTTATTGGCAAGCAATAATTAGACTAGACAAAAAGACGGATGTATCTCTATCTGGGGCTCTCCCCTCCCGCGCCGCCAATTCTGGATACAACCCTAGGGTATGTCGAGAACAAAGAAGGGCCAAGTTGCGAAACAAGGTCGAGAACGGGGGGATTAGCCTTGTTTTCCGAAGTGGATACTTGCACGGAGATCACCGAGAAGGGAAACAAAGAGAAATTGCTATGACGGGAGAGAGAGAGATATGTCTCGTTGGTATTACTACGATGTGTGGGGTGGGGTTTGGTTTCTAGCGATCGTGTAGATGGTTGGCATTTTTCAAGTTTCGCTGGTGAAAAGAAAAGTCGGGTGAACCAGAGGTTGAGAGATGCTTAGCAATGGGGAGAAACCATGGGTTCTCCGGGGGGGTGGTCCGAGGACTGGACCGAAGGAAGGGAAGGACTCCTCCGTGGGTTTCCATTAGCCAAGAAGGTCAAGTCAACCATTTACCAAGTCAGTAACAATGATGAGGTGGTTAGAACGTAAGGCAAGTCAACTAAACGAGTGTGGATGGTGGGTGAGTGAGGCATTCTGCATGACCGTGTTCAAAACTACTCCTGGTTGATAATTTAGTCTAGTTAGTATCAGTCCGGAGTTAGGAGTAGTCAGTATCTAGTGCTACTCTAAATTAATATTCCGTCTCTTGAGCGGCTCCATAACCTCCTGCTGGAGGGAAGGAGAGGAGAGGAGGGGGTTGGTGGTCGAGAGTACTCCGGAGTCAAAAGAACAGACGAACAGACGAGGGAGACGAATGACCCCAACGAACATGGATCGGAAAGAGAGGGATGAGACAGGAATCCGGCTGCCTCCATGCAGGAGCAGCAGCCCCAGTTGTGCGAATGCGAGAAGAGACCGAAAAAAATAAATTAGATTAACTGGGACAATCAGTGCAGGCCACCGGCTGATTCTCGCAGCGCGAATACTACACCATGGACCCGACAGTCTGGTAGAGGGTGTGATAGTTGGGCATTAGTAGGCAACCTTGAGCAGGTTCCGTCCAGCTGAGGGGTTTTCTGAGTAGGCTGGTTGGTATCCCTGGTAAGTTTGGCAAATGGTCCCCGAGGCTGGGAGGAGGAGGGGGAAAAATGTGAGGGAAATTGCACTCGCTGTCCACGGTGGGTAAAAAAACCATGGATGTCTTGAACAATGAAAAAATTCATGAAGCTTTTCAGCACAGTTGTTTAGATATTACTTTTTAAGCCCTACGTAGGTTAAAAGCTGGCTCGAGCTGGTACCTGACTGACTCAGTGGATGAAAACGGTTAGGCATTTCTTCAGTCAGGATTAAGGCGTGGTAAGCAAGGAGTAAGCTTACCTGGGGTACGTCTTTGAGGGGAGGTACTTTGCTTTGCCCGTGGCACCATTTAGGGTGAATCCAGCGTGACACTGAAGAGGCGGCGGGCGCACCGGCTGTGACTGCTCTCAGGCAGAGAGAGGGAGAGAATAACTACACTAGTTTAGCAGCAGCAGTAACTAACTCTTGGGTTGTTGTCTGAGACGCGGAATCGATCTCGCTTGCCGACGTCGATCGAACGGCCGGCCGGCTTGGATTGGCCGTGAATGAAGGCGTATGGTATGGTATCGGACCTTACAGCGCGCCGGCCCATCCGGGCTGCAGCCAGGCTTAACTCAACAGAGTCACTGTAGGGGAAGGTCTGATTGCTTGCATGGCAGGGGCCAGCTTGCTGGGGTCAATGCTTCCCTCTCTGGCTCCCATGGCAGCCCACACTAGTACGTATTCTGGCTGTAAACCAAAAAAGCCCTGGGGGGAATGGGAAAGTCATCGACGCGATCATCCTATAGTATGCATCATTATTGGTTTGCGTCGGGATAATTATAGCCTCCTGTACTCCGTAGCCCAGTCCAGTCACTTTCCCTTCGCCCCCCCGACATACATCATCCTGACTGACTGACTGACTGATTGACGATGCACCGCCCTTGTGATATGAAATTGTTGTCGAGCACATGCATACATACATATATACGCGTACATACTTCTTTACTTCACTTAGTGACTTACCCACATTAGTAAGAAGTAGGTAAGCTACCACTCTAACTAACTAACTGGTCATAGTAGTTAGAGTAATCTACGGTGTGCGGACCATCTCTGTAGGTACCAAATAACACTAGTACGTCCCAAGTCGGAGTAGTTAGCAAAAGGGTCGATAGCACCCGTCATAAGCTATTGACGGGGGACAGCCATTCCGAACGCTAGCCAAAAGACCGTCTACATACGGAGTACTTCCTTTCTTCTCCTTCTTCTCCTCTGGCCCCCCACTCAGTTTCTTAAACGCCGGACTCTAAGGACTTGGCTGGTCTCCGTTCTCCATATGACTCCATCACGTAGCGTCAGAACAGATGTACAACGACTGCGCCGCAAATCCTCGTCTACGACAGTCTAGACTGTTACTTTAGATGTCAATCATTGGCTCGGAGTAAAGCTGATTGGTTGCAGGAATGTCGTCCGGCCGAACACAATGTGCAATAACGAAAGATGCCTGCATCTTGTCTCGCGCTTTCACTCCTGTCGCATACATTAGGTGTCAATCTCATTGTCTTGTCCCGAGGCATGCAATTTATCCTTTTCCCCCAGTAGACCGAAAATGAGAAAAAAAAAATTAAAATTAAAGAAAAAGAAACAGAACAAAATGGGTCTGCCTTACGGTGCGGCCACACTCGGGATCCGTACGTATCGGGAATCGGCATCGCGCATGGATTACTCGCTTCTGACTACTATACTAAGCCATCCACTTGACCTGCTAGGCATAGCGTTCGCCACTAAGTATACTATGCAGCGGACGACGGGGAGAAAGTGAGGACTGCGCTCGTTGCAATTGGCCCCACGTGTTGGGAGGCGCAGGGGTAAGAAATTCGTCGGTGCCTGAGGGAATGGGAAGAGGAAGGGGGGGCTCAAAGAGGAATGAGGCTGAAGGCAAACGAGTCTGAATGACTCCTTCAATCAACATAGTCTAAAACTTCCCGGGGAATCATCAAATCTGCCTACACAGCTCCGTATAATGAGCGATTTTGATCGAGTAAATATCCTATAGTAGTAGGTAAGGGTCTCACTCTCTTACGACATGTCCATCTACCACTCGGTGTTTGGCATTTTCGAGGGTTAATCACCGAGATTTCCCAACTGGGCAAGACAAGCCAACCAATCAGAGACAGGCATGGTTTGAGTTTCATCGTCAAAAGTCCACCAATAAGCCAAGTAATTGCGGCGAAAAGTCAATGGCAGCAGGAATGGAGGCAGACGGTGTCCATTTTCACCGCCGTGGCTGCGGCCTCGGACCTGGAGCTGAAGCTTATCGTCAAGGCGGATCTGAACCGGCCGCGGCTTGGCAGTCAGGCTCCGGTGCAGCCCAGAGCTTAATAATGCGGGAGTCCCCATAGGGAGCTTTGAAGAGAGAGAAAAACAAACGTAAAGAGGAAGTGATGAGCATGGTCGGATAAATTTTTAGTTTACAGAGGAGACACAGTGCGTGAATATTACCTACTGTGGACAAAAGAAAAAAAAAGCTCTGAATACGAGAGAATGAAAGAGGCGGGGGCTCCTTTTTCAAAGATAGTCGATCCACCAGAACCAAAGATCAGTAACTGCGCCAATTTCAAAAGGGTAAACAATCATGATGAGGATCCTCTTGACGGACAATTCAAGTATGGACATCTAGACGGTGGCGCGGACAATCTCACCCAACACCGCGCCACAGATCCTGGCGATCAAACGTGGTGAACGTGGTCTCAAATCCTACCACGCACAATGAGAAAGAAGGTCGGCCTCAATTCATCTAGCGCAGTAGACTACAATCCTTTGCCGCAGCGAAGGATTTGTCGCCCGGACCGAGCTGTGTCTTCTAGAACTTAGACAGGCACCAATCAATAATCATGGGCAAATATGCCCGTGGCTTTTGCCAAAGGTGCTCGTGAATATTCCTGCCGGATCTCCGTGCCAACCCCTTCCAAGGCTCTTAGCGTCGCCGTTCGGTGGATAGCCTGCCTGATAACTTTTTTGGTCGCTACTTAGATCAGCCCCGATCCGGACCGGTGGAGGCTAATGGTCTCGGAATGAATGGACTATGGAGACGGGAGGGGGGAAGGGAAGGGGAAAAAAAAATGGAGGCAGAGGCGGGGCTCATGGTGATTCTGCATGATGATCTGTTCAACAGGTTGCTGATGTGAGGTAGTCAGCCTAATGAGGTTCAGGTGATGTGGTTGATGATTGGAGAGGCGTTGTGCATCACTACTAACGCAGTGGTCACTGCTTATCGAGAGGACAAGAGGGAGCATCAGCTGATAATGAGACTTCCCCAAACTGATCTGCTGACAGGAAAGAGAATTAATTACAATACTTCGCTTCCGGGCGAGTGTCGGCGTTGTCTGGAATGAATACCAGAAATCCAGATTAATATTTATATTATTATTACACATGATGCAGTTCTACTGGGGTGATAAGGAAAAGGTTTGGCGAAAGTGTCAAGTCTACCAATGATCGGGAATTCCGTCGGGTAAAATTTGTGCAATCAAAGCATTTGATTAAGCTTTAGGATGCTAAATGTTGACACTATCCCTAAACGAGAGCACTTCGGAGAGTGCTCCGTGTGCGAAATGCAGCTCCAGCTTCACTTCGTGGTTAGTTTATTAGGCTGTTGAATTAATTGACATCTGACATATCCAGCCCGCAGCAAATCTGATCTGGGCTAAACGGGGCACTATAGCCTCAAGACTCTAGAGTAGAGGAATGGTCCAGTCGGAATGTTTGCAAGCTGAATCAAGACATCCCTTCCTTAGGCTCCGGAAGCTCTGGCCAAGTGTGGTGCCTCTTTTAGTCCACACCCGTCTTTCATCCTCTGTTCTGACTGCGTCGAATGCCAACAGCGGCCCCGCTTCTTCAAACCAAAGATGAATCCTCGCCAACCAGTGTCACGGTCAATATGACCATCAATAGTCAGGTTGGTGCTCAGCATTATGAGTGGTCCTCAGCGAAGAGGAGATACACGAGGCTGCAGGAATAGACTGCCTGGCCGTCTAAGCCATTGTCCGTCGACCCTCCCCAGGCAGCATAACTAAGCCACCGTCATGGTTCCATGCATTGGCCCATTGGAAGAAAGCAACATCATGTGCAACGCCGCATCACCGTTGAGCCTTGACGACCTTGACAGCGACATTTTTGCTGTTGTGCGAGGCAGAAAGGATGGGTTACTACTGCAACTACCTTGTCAAGGGGTGAGGGGAAGTTGTTAGTGACCAAAAAGCTCTGTAACTAAACCCGTCGGGATCTTCCCGTCCGTTCCGGTAAGTACGAACGTGTATGTTTTATATTGTTTTCTCTGGATATCCACTATGCATCGATTCACTACTCCTCGGTTCGTAAGTATGTTTCCTCTCTTTGCACTGAAATGGAATCTGAGGCAAGCTTAGAGTTGCGATCCTTGACCGATGACGGGCCGGTGGCTTTGACGGAACTATGGTATGAAAAGGGTGGTGGCTTCAGCCACCACGTCGTACACAATACAGGAACATATCGATCTTTCTGGAAGATCCAAACCAGGTGAGGCTCGGCACATATTCCGATATGTCACACAATGGCAACACAATGTCATCACAACATCCCTCATTAAGTTACTGTGTCCGGACTCGATATGTAGAACGTGCAATGATTCCCAATCGGGGCACTCAGGACTGGGTTGAATGGCTAGGATAGCCCCTGAAGGTATTACTTCATACGTGTGTGCTGGCTAGGCTGGTCTTTTGCATACCTCCCTGACCAGCAATAAGTTACACTTAACCTCGCTTGCAGGTTGACTAGTATAACAGGATATTATCGCCGCAGGTGCCAGTGGGGTCGATTTGGTTTCACCTACCAAGTGACAGCCTCACTACGTTTGGATTATTACGCAGGATGGTCGGTTGGACTTCGTAGTACGGAGTTCCGCAGGACCCCCAGGCGTTAGCCTAATCCTGAGGATGCTAGTAGTAGCGCTGCTACTAAGACACCAGCCTCTAGGCGCCGCGGCTGTGCCTCACTTCTTGCGCCCAAAGCTGGCGCTGGCAGAAAATGCCATCGGTCTCCTAGACAGCGCTGCAAACTTGAGCCGCAACGTTCTGACTTCTAGGTCATTTCTAGCCAACGATCCTAATCAATCCTTCCATTCCTGTTGAGACCTCGGCCTCCAACACCCTATGGGCGCTGCAACTGCAACGCTGTGCTACAGTTGCCTGACCGCTCGAGGGAGATGGTCACTGCATTGCATCTGATGCATAACCTTCAATAAGAATGTGATTATAGACAAGTTATCCCGGATTCGATTAGTTACACAGCCCATTCCAACCCAGTCCCAGACACATGGGATGGGCTAAAATATCCACCCCCTCGCCCGGTCGTGTAATTTCTTACGAGTCAGTGTCCTGGCGTGCTCGACGTCGATTGCTGGAATGGAACTGATCCCTGCCGCCCACTTTCTTTGTTCTCTTCGGCTTGGTCTCCACCACCGAGGATTGCGACATGCTGGAACGAGCCAACTACTGACCTGCCGAGCTCCGCCATTAATTAAAATGGCCCTTCGTCATAGGTTGTCTTGCCTGACTTCCCCGGCGATGAACCCTCACGTGACCGAACACAGCTGCGGCTACGCGTCGGATGAGAAGATGGTGGGAACTAAGGCAGAACAGGTGAGGGTCGCCCGTCGGGGGACGTGGCAGCAAGAGAGCTAGTAGTTGAAGTTATTGTTGTCGTCTAGCTAGTACCTTGTCTGGAATCACTCATCGTTGCAGCAAGTGCGACCTTTTGTTGCTACTTGCTAGCTGCCGTAGAGCAAGCAGTGGCCAGCTTGTCCTCAATGTAGACTATGCCCCGGAATACCCCCTCCACTCAAATCAGGGTTAGTTAGTTCTCCTGTCTCTCTTGTACGGAGCAGAGAGCTGGGGACGAAGGAATTTGTGACACTCCGGGATAGGATCTACAACGGGCGCTGACAGACGGATGATCATCCGCCTTTTCTTTTTTCTTTTTTTCTTTTTGATTTTCGAGTCTTAGACTTTCTGGCGGTCTGCCCATCATATTGCAGACGGAGAAAATGGTTGTTATTTCCTCGGAACCTTCCCCTCGCTTTCTGCCTGAGCGCGCATGCGCGTACGCATATCATCCAGATCATTAAGCGGGTGATGGACTAGTTAGCTCACTTGCCAGAGTCATATGCTCGAACAACTTGCATGGGGTAAAGCCAAGAGGATATGCTACGCGCCTGAGTTGGGTTTGGAGCTTGCGCAGATTGACTGTGCCGCAATTCTGACCCTCAGCCAATCTTCGTTCGGCTCCAGTACGCCGTGTAGCATTGCATCAGTTGAAACCTGGAACTAACGATGTCCAGGCCCTAATAATACTACTAACTGGCACCATACAAGTCCCCTTGTCATATGGAGCAGAAGAAGAGAAGGAAGAAGAAAAGTGGCCATCCGATTTTGGGTAATCTTTTTTTTTGTTGCCTCGTACAGTAAGTCATGGCCGAGGCTGCCTCCGCCCTTTATTTAGTATGGTGTTTCGCACTTGAATTTCGATACAGCTAGTTGATAAGCTGCCGATGGAACCTTGCCGTTTTCGAATGGTCCACTTAATGAAACTGTAATCGTCTTGGCTTTTCCCTGCGATGCCAAGCTAATGGACTCAAAGGGAGCTGAAGGAAAGGGAAAGCATAGGGAGAAAGAAGATTGGAGAAAAGGCTAGAAAGGTTTGGGGGCGCGTGCTGCTGATTGACTCGACTAGCAGAAAAGATAAGTGAAGGATAACGGCTACTACACCACCATCTTTTAAACTAGCACTCTATATCGATTTCTTATACGAAATACGATGAACAGAACACCCATTCATTCACTTCACCATAATAGCCCAGACACACACACCGGAATTCAAAAGCGAGAGATACGAGAATTGGAGTGATTTAGCAAGAAGCCCATCCCGTGATTTGTGTGCTCGTCTACGCTAGTTAATTAGGATGAGTTCGGGACCGATCGGCGCCAAACGGAGTTGTGGAGATAGTGACACAATTATCGGTTGTCACTCCTTCTTTTTCCCTGGCCATCATGGGTCCTTTTTCAGGTTGAGGATGTGGGAACCTCTCGGCTGAGTGTGGGGGGTTCAAGATTTGCTTTGTTTGTGCACTGCTGCTCCTGCTTCTGCTGCTTCTTGCTGCTGCTGTGGCCACGGCCCACTTTGCCTAGAACAACCCTTCTCCTGTGGGTGGGTGTCAGGCACGGTCGATGGAGGGCAGCCGACACCTTGAAGGGTGATTTCATCGGCCGTCCTTACAGCCATCATGTGCGACATGTCTGATATATGCATGACTTTGATAATACTGATATCAGATCTACTACCTGAGAACTCCAGCCAGCCTGCTTCTTTGAGTCATAGAAAACAGATCTGTCAACATTGCCTATTCCTTTTGATGGTTTTGTTTTTGTTTCTTTTCTTTTCTCCTCTTTTCCCCTACTGTTCAAGGATGATCCCTCGTAAGCTAATTACCTTACCGACCGGGTCCCTCACTCTCTCTCACACACAGAGAGAAAGAGAGTCCTTCCAAATCGGGCTTCCCCGTTGTCTCTCAATCAATTCTCAATTCTCTCTCGCTCCAGACTCGTCCGTCCCGGATCGTCATCCCCGGGCCCCGCTGCGTCTTCTTCGACTAGGCTACGTACTTGTCTTGTGCTTTGCTACTAAAACTTCCTCAGACTTAAAACAGAAAAAAGGCGCCCCCAAACATACCACCGTGCTCAACCCAGGATGGATCCTCCCAAGACAATAAATGGGTCGGCTAGTCTTTTGACAGTGGCGGATTCAAATCCGCGGCAACTAGTGGGTTTGAGGATGTCAGTCAGGCCCGGCCTGAAGGAGGCTGACGAATTTACTCCAGATCGTTCCTTCAGCGGTACTTGCTTCGGAGTGAGATCGCAGTTCGGTCGCCAAGGAGGCAACAGGCCCTGTTATGATTCGTCCCCTCGTTTAGTTGCCAAATGATGGTAATCCTTCACGGATCTTCAGCCCGCCCCTCCTTCTTCGCCGAGAGGTTGAAATAATGAACACTTATTATTAACTATTACTGAATGCCAACCGAAGGGGTTATAATAGGTTGTGGTAATGATGCTGTCAACGTGGACGGCTGCTGACCTTTTCTTCTGGAAGAATAAGAAAAAATCAGTGTAATCATTACCGAAGTAGGCTAAGCAACTTAGGTCTCAGCTTATATGGCAGGGTCTTTAATCTATTTTGGCCTGCTGGGTTTTATACAATACCCCATAGTTGTGCCGTGTCGCCAGTCGCAAATCGAGGATGGAGATGCTACTACGTACCGATCAAGAAGTGGGTGGGATAGGAAAAATAAAGTAAAATAAAAAGGCAAATGAGAAAGGAAAGGAAAAAAAAAAAAAAAAAACAGGCTACATACCCTGTCTTTTGGGGACTCATTACATACATTCAAATCATCGCGCAAAGTACTACGTCGTAACCGACAGATGAGATCATCTGGAAATGCAAGTATCGAATAAGGAGGGGGCAGGCGATCGTCTCACGGCTGCAGAGGATGTGTTGGCAAAGGTCTGCAGATTGTTATCTGGACCGCGCGGTTCTGTTCGGGATGATTTTTATCGTCGACAGGAACGGCAAATAATCACGAAAAGGTAAGTACCTCGATTACCTAGTTTGGTTACCCGTGGTTTACTTCTTCAAAGTGGACCATCATCTCCTCTAAAACTTAGTATTAAGAATGAATTTATTATTGAAAACGGCCGACCGAGCAATTAGATTGAAGGAAAAATAGAAAATTAAAGGAATCGAGGGTGATGATGATGGTTGTGGTGGTGGTGGCCTCACGCAGTCAGTCAGTCAGTCAGTCAGTCATGGCTAATCCCTTAAGCTAGGTTGGGGCCATCCATCCCATGGCCCTCATCTTTAGTTCCATACTAAGTAAGTAGTAGTCAGTTAGGCTCTTTGTGTACTTTTCCCTATTTTAGTATTTGTTCTCTGTGTGTCCATTTACGCATTTATTTTTACTTACTTTTTTATTAATATTATATTATTTTCAAAATTTTTGAAATTTCTCCCATTCCAATTTCCACCCCCTCCCTTTTTTTCCCCCCGGTACTAAGGCTCGGACCCACACACATCGTGTCTCCCGCTTGGCTGTCAGGTCGCCTGTCCTTCAGCAATGGCCCTGCGCAATCTGAGACCATAAGAGCCAGACAGCGTTAGAGCCTCGATCCTATTCGTAAACCCGTCCCGACACAACGGTACGCTAGCAAAGCCACTGCAGGTTGGGTTGCTGACTCTATTCCGCGCCCAATAGACGCGGCCCATTATGGCCTTTCTGTTGGCTTGCTTCGCCGGCTTCCTTTTCCCCCCCCTCCTTGCCCTCCCTCAGGCTGGCTCTGGCTTCCCCTTCTCCCACCCCCCCTTCTTCTTCTTCCTCTCATTCACTGACTGCTCATTCCGTTTTTTCTTCTCCAAATCCTCACCTGCTGATGGATGATGATGGTCTTGCACGAATCCTGCAGTGATCCTTTTACCCATCCATATTTTCTTCTTCTATTCTTCTGCTTATTTTTTAATTTTTCTTCTCGGGTTTCATTGCTTTTTCCTTTTCCGTTTACTTTGCGAGGTGAGGTGTAGAAATCGAATGAAGGATTGTTCCATATGCCAACTAGCGTCCCCGAAAAAAAATAATAACAATAATAATAATAAACAAATTAAAAATAAGAATATCAGTAGTAGAGAGAAAAGATTGACCTTGCTTCCTGCTAACTAAGGATCTTCCCACCGACAAGTCAAGTAAAGTCAGTCAGTCAAGTCAGTCACATTTTTAGTCTTGCGTGACTCCCGTATAATCCCGTTGCGTTCGTTCGTTTCTTTTCCATAACCTACACCACTACCATACTACACAACCCCCCCTTTTTCTGTATCATTATTTATTTCTCCGAGTAAATAAAAAAAAGAAAAGAAAAAAAGTGAGGTCGGCGACCATGCTCGAGTGATTAGATTAGGCTAGCCATTCAAATTAATCATTCATTACTGACAGATAACTACGTAGATAGATAGATAGTAGGGGAAAAAAAAATAAAACGAAACTAGTAAGTAAAGTAACCCGAACACAACCGGATTCATTCCAAATGATTCAATCGCTATTGACATCTTTCAGAGAGCGAGCGAGCGACGTATGGGTCTCGAACATGCTCTCCAGAGATAGTAGTAAGGTAATTTAATTTAGTCTAAGTAGATACTATCTCTCTATCTATACTAGGAGGGTAAGAAAAGAGACTGGAGTCATACTCAAAACAGAGAAAGTAAGAGAGAAAGAGAGGCTCGGAGCGAACAGTGGACTACCCACCGCGGACACAATCCTAAGCTAACTAACCTAACTAACTAGCCTCCCACGGCTCCACACACACACCCCCATCCCCAATCCCAATGTAGATAAGTACAAGATGAAGATTGCTTGTGGAGTACAGCAGCAGCAGCAAGCACAGCACACAAAACGAAACTAGCTCCGGGCCACACAAACCCACCCCCCTCTCTCCCGGTCTCTCTGCCCCCCCAGCCAGCTATGGGTAGTTGAGTGGATGTTGTGTCGTCTGATGTTTTCCCGCCAGCGGCCGAAAATCAATCTGAAAAGGCTTGGAAATTTGCAAAGGAAAATAATGAACCCTGCAATGCTTCGTTTCGGTCGACCCGTCTTGCAGCCTTGGAACGACCTATCAGGTTCGGGGAACTGGTATGACTTTTTTTTTTTTTTCGTCTTGGCCTTTTCTCATGCAATGGCAGGGCTGCATGTTGTGGGCGGCGTAAGTTATTTATTTGAGTATGTGTGATGTATTACGGCCGAATGACGGCGTTCTTCTTTTTCGAGGAATTTGTTTTCATTTCTGATTAAGTCTTCATTCAGGGTTTCGGTTTTTGGTTACTACGTATTTTCGTTTAGAAGGTGTCCAGTTAGATCAAACCAAATCCCTAAATATCTTATTTCTAATAGATAGACTCTTAGGAGGAAAGGATGGAAGGAAGGAAGGAAAGGTATGTTGTCTCTTAAGCTCCTCGCCGCGGGCAGATCGTGCGTCAAATATTTCCAGGTGGGTTCGAATCAAAGAGAAGGCAAAAACGAGTCATTAATTACGACCGCATTAACATTTTCCTTCCTTAGTAGTTTATTAGCTAAGTACGTAGTTGTAAAAGTAGCTGCTGCGGAATGCAAATGGTGGGGAATATAAATACGAGAAAAAGCCCTTGCTGGCGTAACTTTGTTACGCATAACACGGTTTGACACATTCTTCAGCAAGCAAGTCAGGTCAATCGATCAGTAGGTGATTATCTATCTAGAGAGTTTTAGGTAAAGGGCATACTTGATCGCTCTCTCACTCAACCCACTTTTATGTACATCTTTGACAAAAGCAGTAACTAATTTGCGGTTGGCTGAGATCACTTTCAGTCAGTCTGTCAGTCTGTCATTCTATAGTAAGCCAAGAAGCCTGAATAATGGCAGGTAAGGTAACTTATTCACTCAAACGTGGGGACTAATACATACTCAGTTTAAAAAGGCTGACTGGCTCTTTCGCCTTATGATACATACGTACCACATTTTTCCAGAACGCTTTTTATTTTAATTTTTTTTATTTTGTGTTCGGTTTTCTGATTGCTCGGTGTTAAATTTTATTATTATCGTATGGCTATTGTTTATTATTATTATATTATTATTATTCTAAATTTTATTATTGCTCCTTAGTCCGCGGCCATCCTTCCGGAATTTGTAATTATGCTGATAGGCTGGAGCGTGTGTGTGAGTGTGAGGGTGTGTCCCAACCATACCGAGACCTGCGCGTTGGAACTAGAAACTGCATGTGCCAGAAGAAAGCAGAGTAACGAGCCCATGGTACTGGGGCAAAGGAATGGGTGAATGAATGGGGATAGTGCAGAAAGATTTGGGGGCCGATGAGGAGAATTGACATGGGGGGTAGTAGTAGTGTGTGTGTGTGGGAGGGATTTGACTGATTGTGTACATGACGCTCATGCAGATGGCTCTTTTCGAAGGCCTGCTCCCCCTCACTCCCCGCGTGGCCAATCCTCCGCCCAGAGGTAAGAAAATAAAAAGAAGAGACAAGAGAGGGCAGGGCGCGTTGTTGGTTGGCAAGTTGAGGATGGTGTCATCGTGATTATCATCATCATCTTCTTCATATCCGTGCCAGTTGCCAAATGACTAAATAGGGTTAAGGTAAGTACAATGATAACTTGTGCGATGTAGTGTCAGTAGTGTAGTTAGTTAGCTGGGTCGACGATTTGAATGACCCGGACCCATTAAGCTTGTCGTCAATTTGGCCCGGACCCCAACCGATCATTATCATCATATCATTATTATGAGTTTGGTTTTGACTATCCTTATTATTCATCCCCATTATATTACTATCAACGTTAACTCACTGGGTGATTTGAATTAGCAGTTACTATGCTACTCACTCTTACTCCTCGTTCTTCGTCTTTGTTCTTCGAGAACCTAATCTTGGGGGTGTTTTTTTTTTTTTTTTTAGGCAGTTTTATCAGGATCGATTCCTGTTCCCTTGGCCCTTCCTTCCTTCCGTCACTTTTCCCTTCGTCACACTTTTTTTTTTCTTTTTAGAGAAGAAAAAAAACTTTGATTTACGCTTTCGCTTGATTGTGGATTCTTCATTACGGCCTCATTCCACATTGACTTTTCTGATATCTAATCTGCACAGTGCACGAACTGGCCAAGCCGGAATTCTGAGGGGTAAAGAAAAAGACGAAGGAGAAAGAGAGTGGAGTTGGAACCCAGATTCGAAATAAACTAGGAATGAAAACTACATCAGGAAAAAAAGTAGATAAAAATAAAACCAGGGAATTTAAAAAAGGGATGAAAATTAAAATAAAAACAAGAAAAAAGGAAATAAGAAGCCCGAATAAAAATAAGGAAAATCATAGGAAAATCCGAACCAGATCATAAATTACAGCAAGCCCCGATTAATTACCCGATCCAACGGTGACCCTCTCTAAACTAACCTCCCTCAAGCGTCCAGTCTGGCCCTGCACGTCGTCGGTCTGCCAACGTGACCCTGTCGCGATCTCCACTTGTTGAACCATCCAATCCATCGGATGCCATTCTTTCATCCAGTCGTTTTCTTATTATCCTCGCTCATCCTCTCCTGCAGTTCATCATTCTGAATGCTGAGGATCCATCTGGCGTTGAAAATAAGTGGCGAATCCTTCTGGTGCTTGACGGGTTTCCAGACGATACTATATCCTTGCATATAAGGCCTGGTTACTGCTATTGTTATTTGAATCTTTTCTATCTTGGTTCCTATCTTATTACTATTCACTGCTATCTATTTTGTTTATCTGGATCACCGGCCGAAATAAATACCGGTATACTATTTTACAGCCACCGCGAGTGAGGACATGCTTGCAGATGGACTAGGGTTGAAGGAACAGACGCGAGAATAAACCCCAGCAACAACAACAGGAGACTACTACTACCACTGCCACCAGTGGACGAACAGCCCTCCCCTCCTACAAGGCTTTCTCCTCTTTTCCAACCAATATACTACCCTCGCAGCTCCCTGCTGGCGCAGGCGCTACACATCACGCCGGTCACCGTCGTGTACCCGCCGTAGGAGTGACTCTCCCCACGACCGGACAGGGGGCGCAGTCACTTCGGCCTCTATTACAGGCCAGGCAGTCCCAGAGGTTTGGTACGCTGCATGGGTTAAGAAGAACTAACAGGGACCCTTGGCCACCATTGCCCTCACTAAAAGTCCAACCGGGAGTCTCGTGCGGCGTTGGCGATGCTTTAAGGACTGGCTTGTCCTGGGAAATTAATCGGTTCAACAAAGCTTCTCATTCCTCCTTCTACCCTATCCACGTCACTTCCTCTGGCTCTCCCAAGAATTTTTGTTTTTTTCCCTCTTCCTCTTGCTCCCTTTCTCTTTCACCAAGGCACACACCAGTTGTAAGGTAGTGCAACTGTGTAGAAGCGCCTTCGGCCTTTGCTGAAAGAGACACACCCAACATCTGTCACATTTCTTGATTTGTTTTTATTTTTTATTTTTCATTTTTTACTCCTTCCCTTTTTTTCTTCTTAATCTCTTACTATTTTCCAAATTTCTTATTTCTTTTAAACTCCTCCCCACCCACCCCCCTTTGGTGCTGGCCTCCTCTGGTTAGTCCAACATATTCACAGTGGGCGAGAAGTCATCGTTACTTGCATCTTCGTCAAATATACTTGGTCTCCTCTGGCGGTTGTTCCTTCCCTTCACTGGAACAACTATTTTTGTCTCCGCACTACTTCCTCCACCCTCTTACCACTGGAACACCATCTTCTCTTCCCAAGGAGAAAAAAAGAAACACCCCACTAAAGCGTCTATTATTATTATCGCTGTTATTACACATTTACCATGGAGACTCTTCACGAGCGGCCACAGGCAAACTACATGCCGGCTTCTCGTCAAAGCCGCATGGCCATTGATTCTCTATTGAATCCATCATCAGAGAGAGAAAGTACGAGCTCTCGGATGCATTACAGCCACCCAGGACCACAACTGTCGCCTCTATATCCTCCCAGTCCCAACCAATACTTTTATTCACCCTATTCAGATGGCCATCACCCCTACGCGGAGAGCTCTGCATCATCCCAGGACGCAGCATTTCTTCCGTATCGACCTCGATCGGCCGAGTCATCGCCCGGCGCATACTCGCGAGAGCGATATGACTCGGTTTCCAGCAGCTCCAGCAATGCTCCGGAGCGACGTCGACCTCCTCGACCGAAGTACGAGGAAGAGGAAATGTACTTCATCTGGTACCACCGCGTGGATCTCTGCCAAGAGTGGAAAGAAGTACGTGAAAGCTTCAACCAACAATTCCCTAGCCGGCAGCGCCGGGGCTTCCAGGGTATCCAATGCAAATTCTATCGCTTCATCAAAGAAAAGAAGTGCCCGACCTTGCGAGAGCAACGGCGTCTCCGTGACGGTGACTTTCTTCGCGAGGGAGCGGGTCTTGCCGCTGAATCGGGGGCCCCGCGATTCGGTGTGGTTGACTGGGTGGGGATATGGTATCCATGGATGCGTGAGTCGAAAGAGGAAGTTCTCAGAAGACGCATACCCAGGTGAAGGAGAAAATAAAAAAAAAGAAAAGAAGAGGGGGAAAAAAAGACCCTCCTTCACACACCTCCACTTCCTCACTCTTTCCTAATGACCATCCGACTCGACAATTTTGATGTCTTTGAAAATTGTTTTTATTTTTCTATTATTTTGTCTGGAAATTCTCTGATACAACTCACGGCCGTCCGAAGATACCTCTCTGTTTAATTCCTCGATTTCCCCTCTTCTTCTCCTATCCTATCCTCTTTCTATCCTCATTTCTCTTTATTTCTTTTGTCAAATTTCATTTCGCTCTTTACGTCGGCACAAATCAGCATGTTATGTTACTATTACTACTACTACTACTTGGGAGGCTATCTGATCTTTGCTTGCATACATGCATTTTACACACATGGCTAAGGGTGGGTTGGTTCTCATCACTTTTTTGTTTTTTAACACCTTTGAAAGGGTTGGCTACGGAAATAACAGCTACTGGGACTATGGACAATCATCAATATAACCAGATTATTCTTTCTATCCATCTTTGTTGTACGGAACAAGCGTAGAGGAACGCATGAATGAATGCGCGAATATTTACACCATGGGAATTCCCAGCCGCGAATCAGGCCATATTGTAAGGAAGCCTGCCCACTCTGTTGTCATAGACTCTTTTGGCACTTATGTCCGATGGCCGAGAGGTAGTGAATGGTACGTATGGATACGGGTGTGAGTGTGTTAGATACGGTATTTTATGTATAGTGTGTATGGTGGTTACAGATAGTGAAGTATGCTTGCAACTAGAAGATTTAGTTGTAGTGTAAGTCAACTCCATACGCCATGTCCAAATGGAATGACAGTGGTTTAGACCATCTTCTATACTCAAAAGTAGAACCGTATATCTACTTTTGCCTGAGAGATGCTTTTTATGGGTGAGACGTGGGTTATAGATATCTGCTTTGAAGTATTGACTTCAAATGCTGACTATCAGTGTAGCGAAATAAGTATAGTGTTATACCTGAGTATACCTTGATGAATATATCAGTGAGATTGGGAGACGGAATAATACACAAGTGGTAGACTGACCGAGTGTCTATCTGACTTATCTACTTATTATTTCCTCTGTACCTGGCTGGGCACTCGACAATCTATCAGACGTACAAGTGAAATGGTAGTTAGTAGTTGAGATTATCTTTAAATAGCGCATTAAGCCATTGTGGTAGGAATACTTTACCCTCTACCTACGTATGCGAGTTATAGACAAACAAGTACCATGTGGAATTGATATCCAAGAGTATTATAGTAATATATGCACTACAATAATAGTATAACTAGCACACGCTACCCAATCTATAGTCTAGTATAGTAGAGGAGCTTTGATCTCCTCACATAGCCACATAGTGGGGGTTTCACTATAGGAACTATCCTCGCTTATATATGGTTGATCTTATATGGGTTGACAGAACTGGGATGATAGCTAGATAGTATTCACATGTTTATCTCATGAAAATGTATACTTAATGTCTAGCTTATAGGATTTCTATGTATACATCTCCCACGTACTCTAACCAGCCAAGTCCAATTCTTCCTATCTGTACTCGATATTTTACACCGTAATACTTAATACTCCAAGCATAGTATACATACACACACCTCCCCCCAATCTAGACAATACGAGAGAGAAGAAGAATCCAAAGAAAGAAAGAAATGGAACCATCCAATCGCCGATCCCCTCACCTCACCAACCCAGAATAAGTATTTTCTTACAATCCGAGACATGACAGGTAGACCCAAGCAGACGAAAAAGAGACGCGTGGGAAAAGAAAATTCTAGTCTAGTCTGCAGACCAAATTCATGCTGATCGAAGGATTTTCTTTTTTTCAGATCCCGAACGTACATGAAAGTCAAACCCAAAAAGCAACGCAGGAAAGAAAATAGGAATAGGAAATGGAAAAGAGAGGTGTAACCTGACCCTGGTCTGACCTAACTTAACCTAAAACCTACAAATGGTTATTCATTTAGGCGGGTGGATGGGGGTGGATGGATGGAAGGATTTTGTTGCAGATAAATGAGGATTACTTACTGCATGATGTGGATGCACAGGCCATGGATGGAATTCTCGGCATGTAGAATAGTACATACAATACATCATACGTATATACTTACTTACTTACTTACGTACAGCTGTATGAAGGAGGGAAGAGAAAAGAGGGATCGATCAGGTGGGTTGGACAAGATGGAGGTGTTGGGCGTGGATGAGTGGTTGGCTTGTTTTGGTTGTGCATGTATGTCTTACTAGGTTTTTCAACGTTTCTTTTTTTTCTTATTTTAGTCTTTTCGTGATATTATTAATTCTTTTAATTTATTTTTCTTCAGTTCTTCTTCGCTTCTAGTTTCAATGCCGAAAGATGAGCATGACTAGTACTCCCGTATAATACGATTGTTCAGAGAAAAGTTAGAAGGTTCTAATCTATCGTATTATCAGATGACAGGGCGAATGATATCGGCTTGAGGATTGTTTGAAGGATTTGGACCCCGCATTACTTCGGTCCGTTAGAATCTTATTTTGGAGTCTGTGTGTTAAGGGTCGTGGGGGGTTAGAAGTAGTAAAACTGAAGGAGGAGGGGTGGTGGTGGTGAGATCAGCTTAATCTGCTGCTCTCGTGGTTCTTACTGCGTTGGGAATGGGAGGGGGAAAAAGGGAAACCGAGATGCTGAAGGATCGATCATTTTTCTCCCCGGAGGAAGGGAAGGAAAGGGAAAGGAAAGAAGGAAGGAAGAATACACCACTGCAATTCTGAAACGGTCCTTACTGGCCGGAGACATCGGTCGACTTGGCTTACGGCCTAGTCCTGTCGTCGCGGCCCAGCTCATCCTGCAGCAGCGATGCGGATGCAGATTATTTCTGCAGAGGCATGACGGCTGCTGATCTTGCGGTGAATCAGGGCCCTACGTCGATGACTTCAAGGACGGCAAAAGAGGTCAGTCGAGTCGATTCGAGCCCAGCCTCATCGAGGAGCTCGTCGTCCTCGTCGATTGCCAGCAATAAACATGGCCTTAAAAGTACCATACATACGATGAATTCCTCAACCCAAACGAGGCGTGAGTTCTGCAGACGCAGCCACCCGAGCTAGTCTCGCTGCCTCGTTGTTCGGTCAGCCATGCCCCCATTCCCTGCTCACTTGCTTCCTGATTGATGGCTTGTGCGTGTCGCCCTCTGTGTGTGTGTGTGTGTGTGTGTGTGTCACCGTAATCCCTCCGATCACCAGCTCTCGTCGTCTGAATCCACGTGCGACCGAAACCCGAATCCACTACGATGGCGCCCCTCACTGGCTGAGTCGTCAAAGTCGAACTCCTCGTCATCAGACCGAGCGTACGTCCGGTATTTGTTGTAGATAGCCGTTGGATCATCCTCTTCATCATCCCACGACAATTCCTCATCTGGATAGTCATTTGCGGGATTATTTTCAGCTGCCCGGGATCGCCCGTGGTGTTAGCCTTGTCTGCAGAAGGTCCTGCCAAAATTGCGATCGACTGCTTACCGTTCGAGTCTGCATCCTCGCTATCCCACCGTTCCTCGTCCTCATCGTCTTCGACAAAGTTCTCCCAGTACTCCTCATCCTCCTGCGTGATGACGATAACTCCAATGTCTTGGCGATTCGCATCAATGCCATGCTGCCGCAACCAAGCCTCTTGGTCCGCATCCAAACCAACTAATGGGTCCGGAAGCAGTCCAGTGTCTGGGAGTGGCTTCCGTATGTACGTGTCGTAGACGTACTCCCCGTCGCTCTCGTCCTCTTCAGGCCCCGCGGGCAGAGTGTTCGCCGCCTCTTCAACTTTCTCGACTGGCCCTTGCATCACTTGTGCGTCCGAGGCTCCCGCACGATGCTTATTGGGCGTGCGCGGTTGGTATTTCAACGGAGGCTTGGGCATCACCGAATGAGGCCGAGACGGTCTCGAAAACTGCGACCCCGATTGCTGCGTGTAGTCTGTTTCGGTGGCCGTCACATCCATTTCTGAGTCCAGCTCCAGAGCCACTTTCTCCAGTTCCCTTGCCAATCGTTCCGACTCATTCTCCCAATTACTCTGATGGGCCGCCTCAGCCTCCCTGTCCAGCACCTGTGAGATATGCTGCTTAGCAGCCGAGATCGCGCTCTTACGCTCCTCTCTCCATTTCTTCTCCGCTTGGTTCACCACCGGCCGCTTCCTCGGCCGTTCGGGCTCGGAGGCCAGAGCGCCCGCAACCGTCATGCTTGCCTGTTCATCCACCTGAGCAGCAGCATCAGCAACCATCGACGCCTGTCTCGAATACGGCGTGCGCCTCAGTTTCTCTACTAGCACCGCGACCGCGCCATCTTTGCGTTTCTGGACACCACCGCCTGTGCTACGGAGCGGGCTCATTGGCGTAGTGGATCTAGATATCTGGAACCGGCGTAGAGATTGCGTCCGTCCCGGCGAGGAAGCCAGGCTTCCTCTCTCACTGGATGCAGATGAAGCTACCTTTCTAGCGGCATCGGTTCCACTAGAAGCTGGAACAGCAGATGGGGTCCCCGGCTGGCTTTCTGTAGGCGTTGAAAGCAAGGCTTTTCTCAACTTCTCCTCATTTTCTTTCCGAGCGTTCGCCAGGCGACGTTCCTCGCGGAACTCTGCCCCAGGAGACGTGGCTCTTACCAAGGGGACAGTTGCTCCTGCACCAGCGACGCGGTTGGTCACGCCCCCAGTAGTTGGATAGACGGTGTTGCTCACCGACCGCGGAGTAAGCAGTTTTCTCCGCGCTGCTGAGAAAGAAGAGGGGCTAGACGAGCTGTCTTCATGGCTATTGCCACTGATCTGAACTCTTTGGAAGACAAAGTCCGTGAATCGACGCTTAGTCTGATGCAGCTCTGACTGAATGTCTGGAAATTGCATTAGCGTTGGCAACTTGGTAAAATGATCAAAAGCAGACGGGAACTGCTAGTGATATTCTGCAGTTGAGGGGCCTCGTCACTAAAAGAAGGGCCGCTCATGCGACGAATCAAGGAGTCTTACATAAAGTCTCGACCGGCTCCTCTTCTCTGCGACGCTTGATATTAATTTGTTCTGGAGGCAAAGACATTGTGCTTCAATAGAGGTGTGAAGCGGCCTTTACCGTGTCGTCAAAGAACGGTGGTGATGAAGGACCTCGAGGTGGTGGTGAAATGAAATGATGGTGATCGCAGCGGCTTCGTTTGGTTCCATGGTACATCTTCATCCGGCCTAGCGCGACCAAGCGGGTATATGCTCACGTGATAGCAGTGTTGACGCATTACCCAATGCGGTAGCTGCTACTCCGTACAATTTAGTACTACAGTTCTATTGGGAGTATTTTGATATTGTGACCACATGTCTGTCATTTCTTATGCACTGAGCACTCTTCTTCTCGTCTTTCTTATGTTCCTTGCTGGCGGATCCACTATTATCATCCTGGATCAATTACCTCCGCCGCTATATAAACCCTTGTCGTAATCAAAATGCAACAGGGGAGCTCTATGCTCGGGATTAGTTCCGTTGAATGGCATCACATATGCAAATAAGCAGCCTGAGACATCAACAGACCCCACCGAAACTGGTCTAGGATCTGGCTGCGATCTCACCCGCCTTCGTAGCCAACTGGAGATCAGAAACGGCAAAATGGCCAAAAAAAAAGCAGAATCAAAGTATGGAAATGACAAGAAAGAAAGGCAAAAGAAGATGAAGAAGATCATGCCCAGCTAGCAATACATAGGATGGTATAGGAATAAAGGAATATTAAAATCGGTAAGAGGGGGTTGCCGAAGAAAGGAAATTTGCACAATTAACAGAAAGAGAGAAAAGCCAAAGTGAAGTGAAATGAAACCAATACAAAGAAAGAAATCAGAATGGAGACATCGAAGGAATTAGCCAAGTGGCAAAGCAATATAGGTGGAACAGAACGCAGAAGAAGAATGGCTATGCTCATCAAGTGGAATAGCGGGCATCACCCTTGCAGCGGCAGGGTGCAATTATTTAGCTCCAATCTCCTCCTCAGCCCAGCCGGGCAGCGAACTCTCGTTCTGGATGGCCAACCCGAAGCCGGCATGGCTGAGACCGCCTAGAGCAGAGGTGAAGCTTGAAAAGCTGCTTTGCGGCTGATGAGCAATTCCGGAACGGGGAGGCTGGCTCGAAACAGACCCGAAAGGCTCCTGAGAAAACGATGGCAAACTCACGGCCCGGGAATGTTGCGCCCGTGGCACATTCAGGCTGCTGGTGCTAGCAGTAGCATGGTGGCCGGGGCCCGTAGAGCCGTTGGTTACATTCAAGAATCCGTTGGTCGACGGCTTGTGTTGGTGCAACGGGGCCTCGATGCTGCCGTTGGAAAGCTCACCAGTGCTCGCGCCATTGTAGAGCGACTGCTGTTGTGGCGGTTGAGGCTGGGACTGGAGACCAGCTAAGGTCATGGGGTCATTCAGCCGGTTTTCCTGCTCCTGAGCTTGCTGGGCGGACATTTGGTTGAGGTACATCGTCAAAGGATTGTTTGCACCGACATTCAGAATGCCAGACGGGGATGAGACGGTCTGCAGGGGATGCCTGTGGTGCTGACCATTCTGAGAACCCGTAGACCCTGGGGCAGGAGACAGCGCAGGATGAGTCGGGCTAGAGCCCGAGCCAGATTGGCTTAGGTTCTGCTGGAAGCCATTCAAGGCTGGAGAAGGTGACTGAGGTCCCTCAAACCCGGACCCATTACGACCCTGCGGACCTCCATTACCAGCTTGACGCGGGGGGTTTCCGCAGCGATCCTTGCCAAAGTTGATCTTGAATCGCTTGTATTCGTCGCGGTTCCGCATCCCTTCAATCGCCTTGATGGCATTGGCGATGTTGGTGAAATTGACAAATGCGCAGCTCTTTTCACGGAGCGTGTTGACAAGCTCGATCTCTCCATATTCGGAGAAGTCTTGGCGAAGGCGCTCCTCCGACCAGGTCTCATCAAGATTACCGACATAGACATTACGAGAAGCACCGCCACTCACGGCCAGGGCGATAGCTGGCGGAAGAGGACCGGAATGCTTACCCCAGCCAATCTTCAGACGACGGTTATGAATCATGAGGCCCTGCAGGTTGCTCAAGGCGTAGAATGATGCGGCTGACGTAGGATCAATGAAAGTAACAAAGCAAATATGCTTATCGGGAATATAGCGAATATGATGCAGCAAACCACCACGTACAACGTTGCAAATCTCCTCGATAGTCGTTTCGGGGTGAATGTTGCCCAAATAGATGGTCCGGTTGCCCAAGTTGTTGACTCCGCCGGCTGTGGTGGCCACAGCTGCGGCGGCCACAGATTGCTGAGCGAGTGCGTTGGTGATCAAATCACGGTCCGCCGAATTGAGGATGTGTGCATAACCAGGGGCAATACCCAGGAACTGAGCTGCATTTTGCTGCTGTGTTTTGGAAACATAAGCGCACCGATCTTTGCCGTAGAACACGCGCCTGGGTGCCTGCCACTTAGCCTCCTGAGGAAGTTGAGAAACAGCCTTCATCGCGTTGCTGATGGACAAGAAGTGGACGAATCCAATCGCCTTCTCCTTGACGATCTTGACGGTATCGATAGGCCCGAATTTTCCTAGCTCCTCCCGCAGTTCCTCTTCTGTCATGTCCTCCGACAGGTTGCCCAGGTATACATTCCGCGATGCGCCGGACTGCTGCACAGCCAAAGCGACCGAAGTAGGCACCTGGGAGGGTTTGCCCCAACCCACCTTAATGTCATTCCCCTTGATGGCAAGCTTCTTCAAGATTGCATCCGAGTGAAAGTGGGTTGCGGAGTTGCTGTCCAGGAAGGAGATGAAAGCACAGTTCTTATCAGGAAGCAAACGAACCGACTCGATTTGACCGCTTCGAACATGGTTCAAGATCTCTTCTGCGGAGGTTTCTGCCGGGATGTTGCCTAGGTATACGGTTCGGCTCGTACCCGAAAGCAAGCCAGGGGTCACCGAGGCAGCGGGACTTCCGTACCCTGCGTTGCCCAGTGGTCCCATCCCACCAACAGGAGACTGAGGAGCTCCCAGCATTTGAGAATTACCTATACCATCCGTCGACATCATACTAGAATATAGGCCAGCATTCTGCGAGGGCTGGGTTGGACTTCCGAGCTGATGGTGACTCTGATGATTCTGGGCATGTGATGAGGCATTCGTTTGAGGAAAGCCGCCGAAATTGGCGAATTGAGGCGAAGCGAATGCAGAAGGAGTACCCGGCTGAAAGGGGCTACCAAGCAGCAGCTGAGAAGGTAGCAGGGGAGTGAAGTTCATGTCAAACGCGGCGCCAGAGGCGGCCATGTTGTCCGAGACGGGAGCAGAGGTATTAATCGCAGGGATATTGGCTCGACGAGCGTTCCGGTCCGTTAGGCCCTGCAGGGGAATATTGTTGGAGGCGTATGCTCCGTGAGAGAAGCCGGTGCTGTCCGCGTTGAGGTGGGAAAACTTGGAAGGGATCAGACGACTCGGAATGCTTGCATCGGAGGTTTGCATGGCGAGGGAAGGGAGCGAGTAGGACACAATTGTCCCCCTAATGAAGGAAAACGGATTAAGATGAGTTCGTGGTCGATGGAAATTAACGATATCACTTAGTCAAGGGGGAGAGGACGTACTAGGCAATCAACACGGTAGGAATGGCCAGGAGAGAGGGAAAAAAGGCCGGGCCCGATGATCACCCCCGAAAAGAGAAGGGGGAAAATAAGGAAGAAAACAGAGACCTGGAGAGGCCAGAATGAGGGTAACCAAACTGAGAAAGAAGAGCAGGAAGGACGGCAAAGAGCACGGAGCAGAAAGACTGCCAATAAAGACGTGTCTAGAAGGGATCCCGCTAGTCAATTGGAATGTGCATGGACAATGAATGGTTGAGTTGGTGGAAACGGAGACAAACCTGCGCTGGTTTAGTTGCTTTAGGGGGCTTTGCGGGTGAGGAGGCCGAGAGACTAAAGCAAGAGTGATGTTGTGCTCCGACTGAGATCCAACCGAGATTAGAATGAGAGGACAAAGATAAAAGATAAAAATAATGATAAAATAAAGGTGGCCCTGTCAAATGAGAGTACGGAGTACTGGAGAGGGAGAACGCCCCAGACCTGCCAGAGTGCCAGGTTGTAGCGGACCCAAACGTTGACAAAGAAGGTATCCAAAGGCCGCCGACAATCCAACTGAAAAGGGATAAGTGGTAATAACAGTAGACGAAGAGTAAAAGAAAAGCAAAGGGAAAGAGAGAAAGTAATTGCAAAGAACAATTAAACTAAAAGGTTACAGCCGCCAGTACAAGTTAAGCGGAAAAGAAGGGTGAGGAAAAAAGAGGGCCCCTGGTAGGGGAAAAGGGGGGGCGCGTGTTTGAGGGACACAGGCGCGATAAATAGTGAGGAGAAAATAAAGATAATAATGAATGAACGATATCCGCGAGGACAGAACAAGAACAACACCCTCCGATTCTTCTCTTGCGTTTCCCAAACTATCTTATAGAAATGCAAGTAAACAGTAATCAAAGAAAATGAAAGCTTATCAGAATATTATCATCAACAACTCAAGTAATTAAAATAAAATCACACTCGAACCCAGGGAACTGTTGTGGGAGAACCAACAATCCCAGATAGTAAAGAACGCGAGGAACTAGCCAAAAAGAGACAGACTGGTACAGGGTCAGGTAAGCAAGGAATGGGCCGAGACAGAGCAGCAAGTATGTAATCGATGTATCAAAGGGGGAGGAAAAGCAGGTGGGTAAAAAAGGGGATTTGCGGCAAAAGGATTCCTCAACCAGTCAATGCTCCATGGTGAACTTGAACCATCATTGTGACTGCGGGAAAAGTCCCAATGGATAATTATAGTAATAGCGTAATCAATTCTTGTGGAGTGAAAGGTTTTAGCAGATCCATACTTTTGAGGCAAAAGATGGGGAAATGGTCTCCATCCCACCATCTGTCATCCGTCGCATGAGCAGCACTAAGCAGCGGCTTTCCCACTCTGAAGCATGCTGCGCTTCCACGCTGATTGAAGCGCTTTGTTCTGCTATCAATCGATCTCAGAATGGGTGGTATCAAGTAGCCTGCCCAAAGCAACCGCTTCTGGTTCGTGTTCAGACGATGGCCGACTAACAAGTTCGGGAGACAGCGTAATTTCGGCCAAGGCAGATGCTGAGAAATCTATAATTCGTTCTATCGCCCTGCAGCAGCGGTATCAGCGCCTCCAGGAGTTATGCCATCCCCTGAGATGCATCAGTTGGGACTTTGCTTTTCCCACATTGCGATCGGTCATTCTGATCATAAATGATTGATCAATCAGCGGAAGTGCCAGAATGCGGGGCTAACAGGAGACTTTCAACCAGCCACAGCGTCTACGAACGATCTGTGTTGGTGGGGTGTCCTGGTCAGCGGCTCTTGGTCCTGACGGACTATGTGTTGATCCGATCCGGCTGCAGAACAATAGGGTCTTGGCGCCTTAGGCCTACCTTCCATGGCGGGCCTTTTTGCAAATGGCCAGTACCAAACTTCGTACAGTTATAACCCTTTCACTACTCCGTACAGAGTTAATGCCCATAGGATTGCTGGTTGAGAAGACAAGAAACATCTTTAGAAGATATGACATGGCAACTGAGATATTCAAAACGGTAGTGCTTTCTGTCTCCATCGGCGTGAGGGGCCTTATCTTAAACATCATTCGATGTGTCTTCTTCTTAGGACTACTTCATCCCATGAAAACCCTCGATTTTGCTCATAACTAATGGATCCGGTGCATAATGACTACTGTACTACATCGTCCGGACGTAAGATTATCCCGGGTCTCCAAGTGGTTAGATAAGGTAGTATCCGTGCTGGGCGGCAGAGTGTATGCCTTATTGATGCCTGAATAATACGTGGGGATATCGGGATCCAAAAATTTACCCCTCCACTGTTCACTTCCACACTGTGCGAGTTGAACATTTTGGCCTCCATTCCCGCGGGACTTGCTGCATAGTCGCCTTCCTGATCAGAGTGCTGGTCTACATGTGAGTGCTTTCTGTCATTTTGTCTTATCACTCAATGCCTATGAGCGCCCGATAAGAAGACTCTCGTGGTGACTCACATGCGTCTCCGCAACACATTTGACTGACATCTCCGCCAGAGCCCAGCTCATACTCCCCCAATTCACTCGCGCGGGCCAGATCCCTACACTTGAGGCACCAAAATGGCTTCTATCTACATTGACGAAGATGTCGGCAGGGACGACTCGACCGCCAACGGAACCGAATCTGCCCCCTACAAGACTCTCCTTCATGCTTTCTTGCAGCACGCCCCTACCGATGGCAACCAGTACTTGACCCGCAAGTCCCAGACTGAGCCCACGGAGGCAGGTGCCGACCCCGCGTCTAAATTGGAGTGGAAGCCGGCCACGAAGTCGGCGGTCAAGAAGGCCACCAACCTGTATGAGCAACGGAAGAGAAAGGCTGCGAAGGAACAAGAATTGGCTATCCGTGAGAAGCAGGAGGCTGAGAAGCGACAGGCTATCCTTGAGGAGGCAAAGAAGGTCGTTCTTACGGAGGACACATCACTTCCCAAGCCCACCAAGATCCGTCTTGATGTGACTGATCCGGCCGTTGTCAAGCTGGGATCCCCCGAGTCTGAGACTCCTGGAACTCGTGTTCGTGTGGTTGGAAGAGTCCACCGTCTGCGTGCTCAGAAGGACGTTATCTTCCTCACTCTGACTGATGGCTATGGCTACCTGCAGTGCGTCCTGACGGGCAACCTGTGTAAGACTTACGATGCCATGACTCTTACTCTTGAGACCTCGATTGCTATCCATGGTGAGATGCGTGCCGTCCCCCCTAAGCAACATGCTCCCAACAACCGTGAGCTGCACGCCGATTTCTACACTATCATTGGCCGCGCTGCTGGTGACAAGGAGGCTATCACCACTAGAGTTGCACCTGATGCTGATCCCCAAACCCTCTATGACAACCGTCACCTCGTCCTCCGTGGTGAGACCGCCTCGTCAGTCATGAAGGTTCGCGCGGCTACCCTCCGGGCTTTCCGTCAGACCTTCGAAGAGAACCGCATGCTGGAAGTTACCCCTCCTGCCATGGTTCAGACTCAGGTGGAGGGTGGAAGCACCTTGTTCGGTTTCGACTACTATGGCGAGAATGCTTATTTGACCCAGTCCTCCCAGCTTTACCTGGAGACTTGCCTCCCTTCCCTTGGTGATGTCTTCTGTGTGTGCCCTTCTTTCCGCGCTGAGAAGTCGCTTACCCGTCGCCATCTGTCCGAGTACACCCACATCGAGGCAGAGCTTGACTTCATCACTTTCAACGACCTCCTCGATCACCTTGAGCACGTCATCTGCCGTGTTATTGATCTGACTCTGGCTGAGCAGGCCACCAAGGCTCTCATCGAGAAACTCAACCCCGACTTCAAGCCCCCTAGCCGCCCCTTCAAGCGGATGAAGTACTCCGATGCCATTGAATGGCTGCGGGAACACGACATCCCCAACGAGGAGGGCAAGCCTCACGAGTTCGGCGATGACATTGCCGAGGCTGCTGAGAGAAAGATGACCGATATCATCAACCAGCCCATCTTCCTGACCCACTTCCCCGCTGAGATCAAGGCCTTCTACATGAAGAAGGACGCTGAAGACCGCCGTGTCACTGAGAGTGTGGACGTTCTCATGCCTGGTGTTGGTGAGATCGTCGGTGGTAGTATGAGAATGGACGACTGGGATGAGCTCATGGCCGCCTACAAGCACGAAGGCATGGATCCTTCCCCGTACTACTGGTACACTGACCAGCGCAAGTAAGTCAAGCCTTCACGAGCCTCTCCCCGTCATGTAATTTGTTTAAAGAGACGTATAACTAATATGCACCTACAATATAGGTACGGTACCTCCCCTCACGGTGGTTACGGTCTTGGTCTCGAACGTTTCTTGGCTTGGTTGTGTGCTCGTTACACCGTTCGCGACTGCTCCTTGTATCCTCGTTTCACGGGCCGTTGCACTCCTTAGGCGCTTTGATGTCATAGACAGAATTTATAGATACATGATACACCGATTCATCACAGATGTGATATCGGTAGTCATGATAATACTCTCTGATATCGACTATGAAAGCAAATCGTCATGTTTCATGAAATCCTGGTAGCATTACAGGACCTATCGTAAAGTATCATTCTGGTTGTTTTTAAATTTCATATCATAACTATATTGTAGCCGTCATTATACGGTCGCTTCGACACCAGCTTCTTATAAATGAAGAAATAGAAGCCGTTGACGTCGACGTACATGAAAGCTGTCGAGTCTGGAAGTGAGACCAGTGTGGGTCGTGATGAAAGTAAAGGAGTACTAAAACTGCGTCTTTTGCACTATAGTCCGTCATAATATCGATCCGTAGATAAACACAGTAAGTAGACAGCGAGTCATCATATCACTGGGAAGAAGTTGACGTCGTAAGTGGGAAAATACTAATAAGACACTGCAAGAAAGACCCGTATTGAGAAGGCACCACCAGAGTCTGCAGCCAAGGATGTTGTTGGTTGGACGCTCAAGGGGGTTTAGCTCCGTTTGACATCACGAGCAGCGACTACTACTACTACTGCCTCTCTACATATGATGATCGATCGATCATTTTCACAACTCATTAGTCCTTATTGTCAAAATTCGAATTGGGTGATCGAGTGCGACAATTAACATGTATAACTGGTTTAGGTAAGTGACGGCTTTCATTGATGGTTTCTCATGCAGCTTCCCTGCAGGAAGCAGCCAAGCCGATAATGCTCGCTGAGCACTCTATGTCACCATAGTGGGCATTCAGAGTCGCGACAAGCACATCGCTATGCTGAGCCAGAAGTGTAGAGGGCAGATATGGATAATGGTGCGTCCAAGGCC
Organism: Aspergillus piperis CBS 112811; assembly: GCF_003184755.1. NCBI lineage: Eukaryota > Fungi > Ascomycota > Eurotiomycetes > Eurotiales > Aspergillaceae > Aspergillus > Aspergillus piperis. The sequence goes on from NW_020291605.1 coordinate 735,883, forward strand.
GGCCTCCATTGGAAGCGCAAGCTAAGTCCATAGGGACAGTTACCATGGCCCCTCTAGGAATACAGTATGCTAACTGAGATAGACCGGTGCAACAAGAGCCTGATTGCAACACAGTACCTGGTGCGAGACATTTGCTGGTCTTTGAGGATCGTACACAGCGTTCTCTCAGCACACGGCGGCCATCTAAGCTGCCGGTGGCGGCTCTCTCTGGAATGATATGTGAGACGATAGATAGGTAGAAAGAGCCGACTAATATGATACTAGACAGAAAGATATACGAATAACTCGTCTAGCTGTATCCCACCACCCTCATCTGCGTTCAAAGGGGACCAGGAAACCTTGTGAAGACCTTATCAAACGATCATGCGTCATGCAGACAATCTGCTGGAGATGTGAGGCATAGCAGGGTTGAAGTCATTCAGTTCGGGTTGTGATTATTCCGACCATGAGCCCCTTGGGCAGTCTGGCCATCGTTGGCGGAATTCTCAGACAAGGCTGCCAGAATTTGCTGGTGGGTGGCGTCCGAACGAATCATGGAGACCATCTGATTGACAGTGTCCTGGTCTCCATTGCGGACTAATCCTAGAAGCTGTTCGAGGAAGCTTCGATAATAAACCAGTTCTTCGGCGAGTTGGTCAGATGTTTGAGGAGAGTCGTTTGGAGGCTCGAGACGCGCGCTTTGACTGCTTTGGTTGCGGCGACTATTGGCAATAAACAGTCAACCGATACTGTCAAGAGGATACGGGCGAAATAAACAAAGTTGTTAACAGTAAGGTACCTACCTGGGATCGCCGTTTAGTGACGAGCCAGTGTTTTCTTGTCTCATCCTGTTATCCGCAGAGGCGGGAGTCTCGAATCCCAACCTGTGGAGATGCCCCTCGTTTGTTTTTCGTCGAGATGCCTGCTCGGCGGTGGGGTGTATATTATAATGTTGCAGGAACGATAAGGGTCAGATTAGAGAAGTGAAGTGGCGACTGATATCGAGGAAGGTCCAGGCTGAACAGTGAGTGCCCCACAAGACAAGGAAATCCGTCGATCTGGTGACAGGTGTACTCCGTAAATATGGGTGCCTTTTGATTCCAAGAGCTTAGCCGAGTTACCAGTGGAGGCAAGCTATGCCCAGGCTGCTGATGCAGTGGTTGACCACGCACTTGGGTACTGCCGCCCAATGGCCCAACAAGAATCTTCCGCTTAATGGTGGAATTATTGAGAGGGGATATCAGAGGCTGGGAGGAGACAGCTGTCGGGTTGGGAAGGGGGGAGTGTCCATCCTCTGACCTAAGCCACGCGAACAGGGATTAACTATTGGCCAAGAGTCAGTTCTTCATTAGGGTGTTCAGCAGATCGATCACAGGCCCTGGAGAAGCCATAGGACGGTATTGCAGAGGCAAAGCCCAGAAAGGATCATCATTGCGCTGTCCTGACCGGGCACGGTTGCTCCCTCGATGGTACCCCATCAGACCAGCACCATATGTGACCATTTTGCGGGCGACTTTGTTATCCGCAGGCACATTTGGCCGAGCGGGCCAGTCAAGAACCATGGAAGAAAGCTACCCGCAAACACAGAGCATTGTCAGGTTAGGCCTGTTAGTTGGTTTGGGGGGATCTTTGGTACTGTGCTCGCGGAGAAATCTCCCAGCCAATCCTCGCTCCCTCTCGTCTCCGCCGCCGATTCGGGGAAACATCGCTTTCGCTTTTGTAGTGCACGCTAGATCATCTGGTGCCGTGACTATACGTCAACCGGGTCACTGGCCTTCTCTCTTCCCTTTTTTCCTCCCCAAGACCGTCTGGTCATTGCAATGCTGATCCTTTATACCTACAATATTATGTATCGAATGTGGGAAGATCTCGCGATGCAACAGCCTGGCTCCAAGTCGGCGGGCAGCCGCCACCAGCTTTTGTGGCTATTGTATTAGCCCCCGTTTTTGACTGTGGAAATGCTTCACTGCCTGGCAGAAGAGTTTGCTTCTATGGAAGCTATGAACTGACACTTATGTAACAGGCGTCACATCAAATACTTTCTCTCTCGCAGACCTGCATATCGATGACGAGGACTGAGTGGAATCGTACCTGCCGAGAACCAGAATCACCTCCTGACCTCGAATTTATCGCGACAAGTTTGTCGAAAATCGTCCTCCCGCAACAAGAAAAGAGATATGGATCCAAAGTTTGGTGCCATCAGCATCATGTCATCTAGGTTCTCAACGGTCCCGCGTTGCGTTTTGTTGTCAACTTTAAGAAAACGGCGATTGTTTGTCTTCGGTGGAAACACACTGGTAGTGGCTGAGGGTACCACAGTGGTATCAAGACACGGATTCATCTTCGGGTTTGACTACCCCAATATATACTGGCAAATTCTCGATTTGGCACAAATACACGGCATAACTGGCTTGTCAGTCCTCTGAGCATTCTGCTCGCAGGCATGTCGGGGTATACACAATCCGCCTCGCAAGTTTCACACCTGTGAAGTGTCTCCTCTGAGATCTGAAGACTTGCTCCAGTCATTCCGATTATCGAGTGAAACCGAGACGTGCTTTCGGTCAAGCTCAGTACACTCCGAAGAGGGAAAGAGAATACCACAGGAAGCGCGATGATCTTTGGTTTCCAACTGTTAGGCTTTAGGCACAGTGAGGGCACCTCGGATCGTTTGCGCGAGCACCCCATCGGTTCGGTATGCTCGTAAAGCGCATCTAGGACAATCTGCCGTATTATACCAAAGACGTCTTTCTATGGAACTGAAGGTCGTTGCTTGTGCTGGACTAGCATGGGTGGTAAGGACCCCTGTTCGAACGAGCGCCAAGCTTTGTAGTCTGGCTCGATTTGACGTGCAGATCTAGCGTCAATCTTCGATGGTTTCATCACAATGAACTCAGGCATCCACCAGATCTATAGCTTCGTTGCAAGTCTGCAAAAGATACACGTGGTGCTCAGGACTTCACTTTATATGACTACCATCTGTTGTGTGACTCCAGAATAGTTTCCTCGCTCGTATCGCAATCGTCAATCACGCTCGTGTGTTGAATCAGCGACTGAATATGCTGTCATATGTTTGGTTACGTCACGGGAACTAGTGCGCTTTAGCATGAACGTCAGGCCTGTCAATGTACAACTCCGTTCGATACGCTTGCATCGAAGGTGCCATGTGCGACGTCCTAAGTTTGATCCGTACAACCAGGTCTGGCTTTCTTGATCGGGCATCAACATTGGGCAGAGACTCCACCGATTGAATGCCGAGTGTAGTGCAGTCTATCGAGTTTGAAATGATTGGGTGATGCTGATAAATTAGTGGAAAGGTGCTATTCCAAGCAACTGCAAACCAAGCTTCGTTCGCGCTTTGGCACGCCTTGTCCTGTTTAAATGCCAACATCTCGGTGATCAAGGCATCGGGTCGACCCTACAAATTGTCCAGACCTGCCAGAGTCCATTCTGGCGCTCCACCGGCGGGCGGGCTGCTGTAATAGTTCGGAAGATGTTATGAGAATCTGGCTTGCTTCATTTCCGGGGATTGACCGGATTCGCAACGACAGAAAGTCCAATTGCCCGCCGTGAGAATACTGGCTATTGTGGGCGTGGGCAAGACGTCTCGGAAGTAGAGGTAAGAGCCAACTGTAGAGGACTATATTTCGGCTCTGACGAAACCACATGCAGAAGGCGAGCGTACGCCCAGTATTGTCCGTGCAAGCGCAAAATTTTGCAGAAGCCAGAAATTTGTGTCGAAAGCGAAGTAGTCTTCGCTTACCGAACGATTTTCAGTCTCTCTAGTAGATCAATCACATTCGTGGATTCTGCTCCAGGTTAGGCACTGGCAGCTAAGAAGAAGCAACCATAAAATCTGAAGGAGATGAGGAATACCTACCCGGAGAGAAAAGGGGGGCGGAGGGAGCAGGGCAAGGGCAGCAGCAACCAGACGAACCGGTGGTTTCTAGCGCCAAGGTGAGTGCCCATTAGCGAAGGAAAATACATCCAGGAATCCTCATTGGGCAACTACTGGACGCCTCCGAAGTCATCTCCCGAACGCGAGGGAAAAGGTCATGCGTTCTGGAAACGCTTACAAACTATCAAGGCGCATGCCGTGAGAGGATAAGTGTGAGAAGTTTGTTTACATCAGTACCAACCTTATGGCTCAAAAGATCAGTGCGGCCTTCACAATGCCGGCGGACTCCTCGCCTTTGACAGCTCTTTTATGACATTGCGGGTTAGCGATGCAAAGTATGGCTTGTACCAGTGAAGACTTGTCGACTACACCTGTTCAGCACTTCTGGGCATGCCATGAGATGTTGCAATCCAGAATTTGCAAAATCTGACAGTCAACAACAGACCTTGCTCGGTGTCTCGATTCGGCTGGCATTCAAAGTATACCGGTGGAGGCGCTCTTCCGCGTATTTATTGCGAGCAATGAGAAACCCAACAGTACGTCGCAGAGTGCAGTACTCTGCCTGAATAGGTCATTCTAAGGGAAATCCATGGCCATACTGAATGGTCACTGTCGACTTGAAAATTTGGGAAGAGCGATGACAACAACGGCAAAAAGCAAATATTTACTCGGTCCCGGTCGTTCTTTGTGAGAACGTCTACTGAACCATGTCTCGAGGCGGAGCCCTGCGGCCCAGTCTCAGCCAGATGTGCTGGCACCATTCCGTGAGCCTGCTGCCATAGCCTGCCCTACGGAAATTGTTTCCGGGCCACAGTGGAATCTGGCAGCCCATTTTTTGGGCCGGTTATGCAGCAACCTACGGAGGAACATATGCCTAATCTCGTACTAGTGCAAGTCCATCCTCTCACTACTCCGTACAGGCTACGAAGATATTCGAACTAGTCCACCTTAGCCCCCCATATGCAGGGTCCTCCAGGATGATATTAACCAAGATAGGCATCCGAAGCTTGCATATGCAAGTCATGATCAGCTTAGATGATGCTTCATCTAAGCTGAACGTGGCCAGCCGAAGAAGTGTCCCTGGGGAACTTGCCACCTGGTCTACAACTCCTCAGGGGTGAGTTGACTCGCGCATTGTCCACGCACGTCTTACCATGTCAGAATTTGTGGGCCGCCCCCTTTTAGTTTCTTCATCACAACCCGCTTTGGTGTATGGATTAGGTGACATGGTTTGTGTTAATAGGATTACACGTAGTTTAGTAATTTCTGCCCTGAAGAAAGTACTTTACCTTTATTGGATTAGCTCGACGGGTTTGAACACGTCTACGGGGGAGACTAGGTTTTCTTCACGTATTCGTTTTATTACTATGGTCAAAATATATGAACTGCTATATATCTTATGCCATGTCAGTGATGAACTATGATGTGTATCAGTACTATGTACATTTCCCAAACTTTCATCTACCCTGTAGTATGTATGATTAGCTGGACCGAAGTATAAAGTTAGTACTACTTTTCTCGTGCATTAATTGATCTTCGTCAATGCAAGCAAGATAAATGACGCTGTTCGAGCATGGCCATACTGACATTATTACATAACCTTTTGATTATACTCACTGCAGTGCCTTTCTCCGAGGACCAGTTTAGTATAATTCCTACAGTTGTTTTGTTTATTTTCCCTTGCTCCGGATAATTATCCCTGTATATATAGTTATGCCTAATATGCGTGGCGCGAGAAGCCCTTCCGCTGGGAATGTGAGACATGCCATAGGTAGGTAATCGGCCACAGCCACATATTATTCAGCCACTCGCAGGATAGGGATATTTCCTGGGAGATATAAACGGATGTGTTCTGTGTTATTTCCAGGAACACATTGAGGAGTGATGGGAGATAAGGATTGATCTCTGAACAGAACGAGTCCATACCGATGTTGTTGACGTCCTTTTGCTCTGCTCCCGCCAGAGCATACCAAAACTCGTTGTTATGGAATTCATGCTCGTAGGAGAGCAGCATTCTTTGGACCTTGTTTCCTGAGCCTTTAGCATAGGGACGCGACACAGTAATAACAGGTGCAATTTATCCCCCCTTGCTTCGCAAATAGCAAGGGAAAACGGAGCACTTATAAAGCAACTTATGTGTCGCTGCCACCCATGTATGTGATCGCCTGCATGACATTACCTATACTTGATTCTGTCTTCTTGCCGAACTTGATCGGTGTCCACTCCCTCGTTTTCAGACTGCCACTCATTTGATCAAATTAGCAAGATGCAGCTTACCGGTCTTTTCGCTACGGCTTTTGCCCTCCTCGCATCTACTGCCTATGCCCAGACTGGTTCCCAGGGTACTGATACTGGAAACAAGTTTTGCACAGGCCAATGTCTTCCTAAGAGTTCCGATCTTCCCTGCAGCAATCCGGAGGTAAGCACATCCTCGATGCTAGGCATAGAGTCCTCATTAACCGTTATGGCAGTGGCAAGCATCATTGGGTTGCTACATCTGCTGCCTCGATAATGATAACGCGGGTGGCTTTGCCGACAGTCTCCCTGACGATATTCTTCCTGACGACATTATTGGCGACGATGACTGAAAATAACCCACATGTCCGCCACTTTATGTCCCAGATCGGTTGCCGTGTAATCCCTATAGCGAAATTATCGGGTTTCTTGTGCTGTGGTCAAAGAAGTATCAAGAATCCGGCGTCCTGGGCATGTACATTATGTTGCAATGTGTTGTATTGATTTCGTCATAGATCAATCCTTGCTTGTATGTGTATTGTTTTCGACTCTGAAAACAAAGACCTCTCGTGCCTAAGACATGTTAATCACTGAAGACATTCCCGGTAGTGTGGGTGAATTCGCTAGATAGTTCGTAGGCGTGAGGTTTTCGACTCGGGGGCTCGTAGTTGGAAGAGTAGCGCGCGCGTTGCGTAGCCGAGACCATTGAATAACATTGACTGCAGATGGTCCTTCGACGGCACACTGCGCCCAGCACGGATGCTATCGAGCCATAAGCAATAGAAGTTCGTTCCTATTGCAATTGTATTATCACTTTCGCCTATTTTGACCCCTTGGCCTATCTTGATCTGTTTCACGCCGCGTGTCGGTTGCAGCACGCCTGGTACTGTCAGATACCTTAGGTCTTCGTTCCCGTGCCGGTCCAATCAAGTCTTAGTAGACAGAATGACATTAATGCAGCCCTAGTCACTTCAGAAAGGATGTGCTCCCGCGACGCATCTGGTCAAGCATTTTCTCATCCACTCTGCATTGTATTGTATCCTAGCTCTTCACACCCCAACGCTGACAATATATCATGATTTGTGCGTTGCGATCGTGCCCAAGCAACGTCGTTCGCCGGTGCTAATTGAACCTAAGGGGTTTATCGGTCGTTAGACAGTGATTCCTGCTACTGCCGGCGTCAACATCAATATGATCTCCTTGTATCTGAGGATAGAGGCTATGAATGCCGACCAATCGCCGCCGGATTTGGGTTATGCAGCGGGTAGATTGTGCACTGAGCAACGTCGTTGTTCGCATTGAGCAGAATTGCTGTTGGCTTGTTGGTAGAAGCCAGCATTCAGCCTATCGTAGCATAATTTCCCTTCCAAGTACATGTCTCGTCCTTTAAATCTAGGCATTCATTCTACCATCTGTCTTGTTCATTGATGACATGCAGCAAAATATGCACCTGTTCCTGTCATTGCCGACCATGGGACATACCCGGCCGAGTGGATCAATCTGTGTAACTAGCCTCGAGAGTTGACGGCGTATGACCCCATAGTGATACAACTGCAGATGTAGGTATTCAAGGTATCTCAATCTCTCGTATTGTCGAAGTCATGGGTGATTGGTTCTGCCGAAGTATGTCGTTCGAAGGAAAGTGGGATTTGGCACATCTGGTCTGCGGGCTCTCCGGCTCTTCGTCAGCGGTAGGTTAGCAAGAATCCAAGAATAGCATCGTCTTGGACACGGAGCGAGAGGTAGACACAGCATCTAATCCCATGGGTAGCGATAAGTATATCTGCTGAAAGACACTTGTTCTTGACCAGGCATTCTGTGGCCTTCATAGGACGAGGTGGAGTCTTCGAACAGCTTCATAACTATTGAATAATCCAGGCTGTCTCGTGTCCAGGCAAGTCAGGGATAAGTTCTCCTGTGTGGTAACAGAATCTGAAGCATTCTACTCTCATAGAAGCCACTTTCGAGCCTGCAGTACGTTCCATCAAGTTTTTCAAAGGGCGCAACAGGGCAGACGAGGTCGGAATATCGTGAGGCATAAGAAGTACTTCGACTCCCACGTATTGACGGGAACAGGAAGGAAAATCCTCGGAACCTAGCTCTTTTCTGATAGATGAGGACAACCTGGAGCCCGAACAAGGAGGTCTGGGAGGGGGCTAGGAGAGCAGAAGGTGGAATTTCTGAAGCAAACGTAGTCGATGGATGGGGGAGACGGATGCATAAACGAGATGCAAAGGACAAGGAAACCTTGATGTTCAGTATTCTGATGCTCATTCGATGCGGAATTTGACATCGGGCTGATGACAGGATGGAAAGAAAGAAACAACGGGACGCTCGTAAGATTCAGTTGACGGGGGATGGATGGAAATCATTTCCGGCTGGCAGGACAAATGTGCTTGCCGTTCCAGGAAAGCTCGCCAAACTAACCTTGGTACCTTAGCTCTGTTGCGCTTGCTACTAGCATTCAACAAATGAATCTGCTCTATTTACGAGTTCCTTTATGATACGAGGTTCGCTTCAAGTTGCCGAATCTAGGCATTTGAGAATCTCAGGCTGCAGTAGAAGAGGAGAATCTGGGTTTCCGATGAACTCATCTTGCAAGATTGTACCCCTATTTTTGAGTTTCCAAGAATGCTCTAATGCTAAAGCATCCTTCTATGAGCTGACTATTCATCTCTCAAGAGTTGGATTCTTCAACGCAGGTCGTTAGCAGACATTCAGAGACGAAGAAGACTGATAGGCTGAAGATACTACTTAACATCGCTGAGTGGATAATGGCATTTCTGGGTCCTCACAAGAGGGTTAACCCGCACCAGAAGATGCACCAGTTGCAGACACCCTGCAGCTATATAAACCCATGTCTAGTGCTTGGCTGACAGCTTCATCGCCTCTCCTAAGTTCTTTTGCTCTTTTGCCACCAAAATCTTGTCGTTGTGAGGTCCAACGAATGTAAGCGTATATATCCCGCAAATTGAAGTATACTGGTATGAAAACGGGGCACATCCAGGGACAGGAATCTACTCCGGGCTATGATGCTCAAAAGCTATGCTATAGTACACATCAGGAGCAGAGAGAATGTTGGGGAGCAGGCGTTCATTACTTAGTAGGTGAACTGCATGTTATTAGTTTGTATGACCTGCACGGCATTATGTTGTAGCTTATTCGCTAAATAAGCTTTTTGTATGATTCATGTATAGCATTAGGATGCTGCGAGCAATTATCCTCTCTTTGCTGGCTGTTACTTGCCACTCGTTGAATGCATAACGTTATACATCATTGTATGTATGTGCTTAGTCAGTTATACTTCACAATACAGGGCGCTCGGCAGTGGCTCGGCAGTACGGTTAGTCTTTGACAGCAGCTAATTAACCTTGTACACACTATGGGTACCCCATGGTCGGTCTAGTGGTAGATCACAAGTTGTTAGGTAGATTGTCCAATAAATAACCGAGTCTTGTTCAGTTCTATATAGAAACACCCGCTCATCTATACATATGCGCAAAGTCCGTGTGGTATTAAGAATCTATTTAAGCATCCGCTATGTGCTCAATGTCCAAAAGGAAGGTGCCGCTTCCACGCCTATCATCCATCGCTTCGTAGTACTCATGCTGGCTCTAATGCATTCGTTGTGTTTTTCCCGCTCAATATTTGCATACACCAAAATGACTGACAATAGAAACCAAAAGAAAAAGAAAAAATCAAGATAATGCCTTGAGACTAGCCCTTTCCATGACCCACATGCACGACATCTGAGCGCTTGCAATTTCGACTAATGATTGTAAACTCAGTCAATTTGGAAAGCGTCAGAATCGTGACGGTATGATCACAGAGTCTCCTCCAGGGAACGGGCAGGTATATCAGAGGTCGGCGAATCCAAGGCCGTCTTCAGGGTGGGCGTCTTTTCACTGGGCTTCTCATCCCATAGCGCACTACTGGCGGGGAAGATCGACCCATCGTTGGAGATGTTAACAGCAGGGGCATCTTCCACGCTCACATGCACATGAGGCACTACCAAGTCGAGCCCTTTCGAGGCGCTTGGGCAACCAGACATCTGGGGCTTGTGCCGAGGGGGCAGTGGACGATAGGCCGAGTCATGCATATAGCTCATATAGTCCGACCCGTTGCTGCTCACCGACGATGCAGCTGTGGACGGCGTGTGCATCAGTGGCGGAACAGACCCCGTAGCACTCCAAAGTGCCGACAAGCTGGTCGAACTGCGGTGATCAAACCGAGGGCGCCTGACCGGCATCATAGTTTCATCACGATGAAACTGGGAGAGGTAATTCCAAGCCTCTGATGACGCCAGAGAACTGGCACCGGATCCCATAGGTATCACTGGCTTCCATTCGGATGGATCCTGATCCGTCTTGGCATCATTCCATTCGCTGGGTATCCTGGAGATTGAGGATCTGGCGGCACCTTTCGTGGGAGTCATGGGTGCTACAATCATTCGAGGAGACATAGGAGGAGAGGCAGGTGGAGTTGTTGAGGAAGACATGGAGGAGTTTGATGAGAAGGAAGCTGAAAGTGGTTTGTGGGAGTCTTTGCGGCGACAGCTGCAGAGATAATGTGTTAGAAGAAAATTATTGAATGGAAAGAGATATCAATGAGACAAAGAAAGGGCTAGGGGGAACTGGTTGGAATTTAAACCAACAGTGGAGGCTGTGCACGTCAAGGCTGTGGCGCGATAAGGAGTCTCATACCTTTCGCTACAATATAAGAGGGAATTGTCAGGCACTGTTATCTGCTTCTCGCACATGGCGCTGTAGATCGGTTAGCTTCGATTCTGGAGATAAGCGATCATTTGATATGCAAGGGGAATAAGCGACAAAGTTAACGGGGATGTGCGAGGATTGGCAAAAGCAACCATGCTGGAGAGAAGGCAGGGCAGCAGATACTGAGATGTAGCATAACACACATACCAAAAGTTGAGAAAGCTAGCCGCCATCTCGGGCTGCCGGTCGTCGTCCAACTCTAACTGCTTGGTGACTTGTCCAGAGCCTAGTTTGGATATAGAGTGGTTGACAAAGGATGTGCCTCTCCGATGTAAAGCCGGCCGTGAGTTCCTCAGCTTAGGGACATTGGAGCCCGAGGAAGTGCGGCGATGGTGGTTATTGCTTTGAGTCATGGATGGCGGTGAGGATCTGGTTAAGTATAAATATGACACCGGTCCAAAAGAAAAACCATCTATCTGAAAATAATTCGGCGATGGTACCTTGCGCCGAACCGCGCCAGTTGTGGAGCACGAGAGCTTGCCCCCTATGGGGTCAGAAAGTATGAGGGATTTGCGTCTAGCAGGGATCCAACTGCACAATTGGTTGGACCAATGGCCTCGCACGGTAGTACTGAATGATATAGTTTCGTAATAATGCCTCAGTCCTCGTTCAGCCGAAATGGCATGTGCCGAATGAATCGAGCTGAAACGGCAAGGGAATACACGCCTGAGTGGTTTCTTATTTTTGAGAAAACCCTGGCAATGAGAGGCAAATATGTAGCGGGCGAACGCCAAATTCTTTGCAATGACAGTAACAACGATAAGCTTTTTTCTTTTCTGCTCTGTGTGTATCTGCTGTGGTACCAGAATTGGTCAGATAGGTCACAAATGAAACCAGTCTCACTAGTAGTACTAGTACTAGAACGTTGGTGGCCCGGCTGAGGGAGCGTTATCACCGGCCTCTGAGTGGGGAGAGATAAGGGACAACAAAGTAACAAACGGGTAATCGACAAACGAAAGGGAAAAAAAAAAATCGTAAAGGATAAATATAGCTAGGAAGGGAGACATACATACCAAAGGAATGGCAGTGTATTCTGTTTCCCCCTTTCTGCGATTTAAATCCCTCTTTGTTTTCTTCTTGGTTTGGCCCCTTTCTTATAAACCAGTGTGCCGTCTTCTCCAAGGTACACCGCACGTGCAATGGGCCTGATACCGAAAAGGGCGGGTGTAAGTAATGCTAAGCGGGATTATTGACCGGCGGTGATGAGAGAGAGTATCGTGCAGCCGACTAGAAAGCAGAAAAATCGCTCGGAGAATAACTAGGCGATACTGAAAGAGGGATACCGAAGGGAGCACCAGATCACAGGCGCCGGGACGGTCAATCAATTGTATAAGAATAGCCTAAGAGTAATCGAAAGGTCTTCCTGTTGTGGTAGTCGAAAAGTGTCAAGGCTGTTTGCGTCTCACGATAAGAACACCAAAGAGAGAGAAAGCGAACAGCCCGATAGATATAACCAGAGCCGGAAAATCGATTCAAGCAACAGAAATTCTAGAACTTTGTTCCACCTACATGGGGAGAGCATGATGGGGGGATTAGGTTAGCCTTGGTTTCTCTTCACATCCCCAGGTGTGCCTCCATTCGGCCCATTACTAGTTACCGTGACCACCCTGGGTGACGCCCGAGCACGTCAGGCCCGGGAGGGAAGGCGAGACTCAAGTTGAGTCACGCCATGATTGGGCTGGGGAAGGGAGTTCTAGACTGCCGGACTGCCGTGTGCCGCCTGCCTCAGGCAGCACAACGCGCAATCGTCCGTCTGAATGGGGAAGGCACACAACAGATTCGGCTTACCTCACCACCCATAGATGATCTAATCCACTCCGCGTACGGAGTATATGACTGGGGAACGTTGCAATGCTCCGCCGGAACGACTCTTTTTTGACTTCTCCTTGTGGACTGACTGGCTATATTTAGCTGTCACTCTGGATCCGGTGGGGAGTGTATAGCGGATGGAAGACGAAGCACACAGAAAGAATTTTTTCGTCCTCTCCGAATCCGTTGTTTCCTCTCGTTGCTCTTATATGGTACTTCTGCGTAAGTACTGCGATGTTCTACTAGTAGTGTTCGGGAGTCTTTTCTATGTCCAGGCGGGGTACCCATCGCGATAAGGTAACCATTAGTTGCCGCGTCCAGCTTGTGCAGAGACCGGAACGATAAAAGCCCTTCCCATTGCCCCTCAAATCCTCATTTGGCTTTCCTTGAGATTCCGATATTTTATTTTTCCCTTAACCGACCGAACCACGCTTATCGGGTGAAGGAACACTACCATGCTCTCAACCATTCGTCGCATGCGAATGACATGTCGTCGTCTTGGCTTGGCTGGATCTCTGCTACGCGGGGCTCTTGAGGTCTGATCATCACTGCCGACCAGCCCAGTTTGTCACCTCAAATCGGGCAGCCATCGTCAACACAGAGCGTCAGCTGTAAAACACCCCAGCTCCACATCTGCTGGTCTAGACAGTGCCTTGGTGGCCGGACTCAAGGGGAACCAACCAATACTTAACGTACAGGCTTACACATGGACTGTTTCTCCATCCAGAGCCCAGTACTATTCTGCAGTGCCCCCCCCCCCCCCCCCCCCCCTTAGTTGGATCTGTGCGGCAGGATCACCCGCCGTTAGATCCAATGAGTGAGCCCTATCGCAGTGCGGAAGCAGTGATTCGGAACTGGACGCCAGGGAGGCAGTTAACCTTGGCTACTAGCAAACAAGGAAATGCCGACCCGGATCAATTCTATGGCTTTCTGTCATTTCGGGATGGCCTATATTATGTGACGCCATAAATGCCTCGAGTAGTAGTTTTACTTTTTCCTTAAACTAGCCTGTAATCGAGAGAGAGGCAAAAGAGGAGAAGGGGAGGAACTAGGCAGCAAGAAGAAACGGCGAAGCCGATAGTAGCCTGCTCAGGTGGCTACCGCCATGAGGCGAAGCAAAGCCGTGATGGACAGAAATAGATGAGACAATTCTCTGGGGCGAAACAAAAATATTCCATCCATATTTCGGCAGTCCCACACGGCAGCAGAGGTTTAAACAAAGGTCTACTATAATGTCATCAGTGATTGCAACGTTCGAATCAGTCTATGATGCTAGTAACTGGGGATGGAGCCATAATAGTGGGGCAATGTCACAGACTGACTGACAACCACAGCGCAGATTATTTTTACTAGTGCACACCAATTATCCGGAGAACACCTATTGGAAACTGGCAGATAATTGGTTTGGTACAGACTGGTGAATAATGCATTCTGCATTTGTAGAAAACAACAGAAGTTGACACGTTCTCGATCGTCCTGTGGATCAAACTTCTTCATCCATTAGCAAATAGTTATACATCCGACGTTGAGATTGGATGTTACTAACTCGATGACGGATGGGGATTCCCACCCACTCGTTCCAGGGATCGTCCCCCTTTTCGGCTTTACCGCAACACATCATTTGAACTGGATATTCTGGATCTAGGGCTCCATAATCTGATAGGCACACACGTCCACATTTCAGTGTCTCGACCATAGCGGTGTGTCTGGACTAGTATCAACAGAGCAAAAAGGATCGTCCATTCTCTCCCCTCAAGGTCAAGTCCTCTTAGCTGACGTTTCTCTTTCGAATGTCTAGAACTAGGATCCAGGTGAAGATTGTAATTTCCCATATTGCGTACACGTTTACGGAGTATCACAAGTCCAACTGTCTGTTCAATCTGGCCTGTTGCCTTTCTGTGCTTCCCTGGCCCCATGGATACTTTCCTACATGCGGGGCAGGCGTTGTGTCCCCTCCGAAGCCTGTACAATGATGTATCTACTCTACCCAACAACTGCACGTTTCACGGGTCATTCATACGAATCGAAATAAGTCGACTAACTCAACGGGAGTAGAGTGATACCCTCACAATGCGGTCGTCGTCCCTGCCTTGATTTAAACCGAATCATTCGATTTAAGGCCTATCACACGTTCTCCTCCATCTTGTTAATCACCGTCACATGCGAGATTACCGCATCAAGGATGATAGGAGTAGATATCCTACTTGCACGCGGACACCCTTCAATCCCCCTTATCTCTTATTATCAAATATGGAGAATCTTATAACGTAGCTACTCCCATTATTCAAGGTTTCTACACCGCAACTTCCTGCAACTTAAAAACCTGATCGAGTCAAGGACAAGAAGTTCATTAGCGTTGAAGGCTGATTAGAACCCACGGACTCGAAAGAGGGGTAAGCATATAGATAAAGCTTACTCCGTGTGTATTGTACATGTCTTTCTACCAAACTATTAGGAAGGTAGATGGAAAGGCTTACTGTATGTTTACCATAAGGGTAAAGTTATGGTAGTGAGGTATACTAAGTACCAAGTATCATACTTGTGTAGTAGGTAATTCGACCATCTTGTCCCACCTCTGAAAGCTACAAAATTAATTCTTAGGAGGTCATTGAGGGAAATCGCTAGCAATTTCCACTATATCTGCTCGGAATTGTAAAAGATGTATACGACCTCAATGAATGTCCAACATGCACTCTTCAGTTATAACTTCGTTTGCGGCGGGCACCTTCCCCTTCAGGAAGCATCAAACATCATCATTTTCTTCCCCTTCTCCGCTTCTGCATTTTTCTTCTTCTGCTGCCTTCGTATCTAGCACCAAATGAAATAACAACAATAAATCACCTCTTCAAAGCTTCAAAAATTGTTTCTTTGCGTATTCGATATCATGCACCCTTAATCATTGCTAGCAAGCACCCCAAATCGGGATGCAGTCAGCATTCGTTGCGTTTGTAGGCCATCAGGACACATCTTCTGCGTGCGGAATATTCCCCGAAAAAGGAAGCATAGGAGCCGTTCAGCGCGAGTGCCAGTACTAGTAGTACTAGTAGTAGCATTAGTAGGTGCTGACCTTTTAAGACTACTCCTAGTGGCCATTACCCCTCACGCCATCTCATCTCCTCCTCAATTCTCTCACATCGTCATACCTGCGCATACGAAGAAAGATTCGACGGTTTTTCATGACAAGATTAAATACGGAATGGCCTTGTTCGAGGAGCTCAGCCCCTCCTCTGTGGTTACTATAACTCTAACTTTATTGCTTGCCTATCTAATAGGCTGCGCAGTGTATCGCCTGTACCTTAGCCCCATCGCGTCTTTCCCAGGCCCCTCGTTGGCAGCTGTGACTTGGTTGTAAGTTCTGATTTCTAGATGTCGGAGTAGGCCCTGCGAAGGTAGGAGGGAACGATGAAGCTGACTGCGCGCTTCAGCTATGAGTTCTATTACGATGCAATATGTGGTGGCCGGTATATCTTCAAAGTCAAGGATATGCATAAGCGCTACGTGAGTAGGATGCCCTCGTTATGGATAAAACCCCATATATAGTGACACTACAATGCATAGGGGCCCATTGTTCGCATCAACCCCGAAGAGCTTCATATCGAGACTTCGGCCTTTTATGATGAGCTGTATGCTCCGGGCGGCAAGAAGAAGAGGAATTTGAATCCTCAGTTCAAACATCAATTTGGGGCGCCCGACAGTGCTTTGTCTACTATAGAACATGATTTACATCGCATGCGTCGTTCCGCATTGAGCCCATTCTTCTCAAAAGCAAGTGTACGTCGTTTGCAGCCTGTCATATGGGAAAAGGTCGACAAACTCCTTAAACGTCTAGATGGATTGAAAAATACGGGTCATCCAGTCCGCATGGATATTGCCTACGCTGCGTTCACCAATGGTGTGTACAACGGTGAAGATAATAAACCTCCATTCATCCAATATACTCACAGATGTAGACGTCATCATGCAGTACAGTTTCAACCACTCGCGCGAGAGGTTGCAAAAGAATGACTTTGGTGAGCCTGCTCAGGAGGCCGTTCTTGCTATGAGCAAAGTTGTACATTGGATGAAGCACTGTCACTGGCTCATTAATATGGGACAGCTTATTCCGCCATGGATTGTATCGTGGATTAGTCCAACGTGAGTATGATCAATGTTGTGTTCCTGCATGCGTATAGACACATCAAAAACTGGAGCTAATCTGCAATGCATAAAAGAGTTGCAAATGTGCTTGAGGATGAACGGGTACTACAATAGACATCTTTCATCCATATATTGAAAAGTATTGCTAATGAGCCGCAGTCCTTCGCCCGCGATAATGTGGTCCAGGTGCACCAGATCATGAACGATCAAGATACTGGGGCCGGAAAGCAGCCAAAAACCATTTTCCATGATCTGCTAGCAAATCCGAATCTTCCAGCCTCAGAAAAGAGTGTCGAACGGCTTGGCCAGGAAGCCAAGATACTCGTGGCCGGCGGAACTGAGACCACATCTTGGACACTATCGGTCATCACATACTATCTGCTGAGCCAACCGGATACTCTATCCCGTCTTCGTACCGAACTAATTGCCTCCATCCCCGATCCTACGGCACACGTCGGGATCGAGGTCTTGGAACACCTTCCCTACCTTACTGCCGTAATTCAGGAAGGTTTGCGGCTATCCTATGGCGCTGTTGCTCGGCTAGCACGTGTATCCCCAGATGAAGCAGTGATCTTTCACGACGACAAGCGTGGAAAGTACTGGGTAATTCCTCCGGGGACACCCATGAGCATGAACGCTGTTTTTGTGCATCATGATCCCGCCATCTTTCCAGAGCCAAGCAAGTTTCGTCCGGAACGGTGGATCGAGGCCGAAAAGGAGGGTAAAAGGCTGAATGGGTATCTAGTGTCCTTCACAAAGGGTTCCAGGTCGTGTTTGGGTATCAATCTGGCCTATGCAGAACTCTATATTTGCGTCTCCAAGCTGTTTAGGCTATATCACGGTGCGGATGATGAGACAGGTGCGAAAGGTGGGGGGTTGGAACTGTTTGAAACGTCCAACAAGGATGTTGAGTTTGCCACTGATATGTTCATTCCTGCTACCAGGAAGGGAAGTAAAGGCGTTAGGTTGCTTGTTAAGGGTGATTAACGATCATTACACACTGGGTACTGATGACGATTGGATGAAGACAGACGCAGCAGAGTGTATACTACCATGCTCTATTCAATACATCCAGCTTCCAGTACATAATTTAGCAACTTGCTTAATTTCACTCAAACCCAATAGCAACTAAGAGCTGTCCCCTCTCACCACATTGGATCTTGAAGTTGACCAATATCTTTTCTTCATCAGAACCCTACCATCAAAGGACAGGTTGTTTACAAATCATCTCTTACAAGCAACTAATATTGAGAATCACACATCAACCCCCAAAGCAGACTAGACTAACCTATCTGTCTCCCAAAGTAGCACTTCCATCATCCCATCTGTCTGATGCATATACAAACCGTAACACAAACCATACAACACATTTCCACCTGCCTCGTTGTGAGATATCAAATGTGGTACATATGTAGCACTCTCACTTAAATCGCTTATCTCCCAATAGCCAGTAAACAAAGTACCACAACCTCCTAGCTCTTCCCGTTGACTTGAAACACAACTTATAACCATTTTACCCTTTTACAGGAGTAAGAGGAAACCCAAACTTTTCACCCTGCTTTCATTCGGATATTTCCCATCTTTTCTCGCTTCATTTCATATTTCCTACGGTCTGGATATCCACGAAAAGTCGCCACAGTTCCCCACTTGCAGATGACCATCATGGCGCAGAACAGACGAGGGAGTTCAGCTGCGATGGGAAGGAAATGTTGAATGATGTCCGTGCTAATGGGCGTCTTGCCCATAATGATAATAATTATAATGATAATAATGATAATAATAATAATACTTTGTTTTAAGTATCTGCTGTATCTCGTGGATGTCGCGTGCCATTTGGCACGGATGTTTCGGGCTGGTTTGGAATTTGGCTAGTAGTACTACTGTACGATGTGGTTGGTTGGTGGATTCGTTCCTTGAGGTATTTTACTTATCTGTGGGGCTATTAAGTACTTACAGTAAATACTACTACTAATGCGGTCGCTGCTTCCTTCTGTTTGTTGTTGGAGATTTGGGTGTGATCCGGTATGGTGTTGTGCATGGTGCATAATTCGGGGATACTATTGATAGTTGGTTTAATTTGCTAGTAGCTGACTTTCGCCCCCCGGCATGCATATTGATTGATTACTTTACAGTTTGTCTTTTGATACTACGTATGATATATTTGTAGCCGTGTGATTAGAGTTGATGGTGTAGATGTAATAGTGGGTATCTTGGGCATAGAAACATGAACACGCCGGTGCAACATAATAGCAACCACTCCTTCTTTTTCCAGGTCAGACCTGGAATGTGGGAGAGGGAAATCATTTATCGACATCCATCGGATCGCCCGCGGTAGCCGCAACGGGTGTGGGTGTGGGTGTGGGCGTGGGTGTTGATGCGGACGCGGGTGCGGCTGCAGCTGAAGGGCCGGATGTAGATGGAGCAGGTGCCTCCGCGGCGGAAGTCTTTGCTTCGTTCTCTTTCTCTTTTTCTGTCTTGTCACTATTAGTGGTGGTGGCCTCGTTGCTAGCGGCTTTGTCGTCCTTTCCGCTCTCTTTAGTTTCTTCTTTTGCTTCAGGACCGCCGAGGAACCGCGCTGGTACTCCTCGCGCAGCGACTCCGACAGGTCCAACGTAGCATCCCAGCATGGGACTCCAACTGTACTTTTGTGCCACCGTGTGTCGGATTTCGTTGTAAGCATGTGAGTTTGCGAAGGGCAGGGAGGTTTCGGGATCCCGATAGCGCGAGGGTAGTGATGTAATAACGCAGAGGGATGAAGAGATTTCTGTTTTGCGGTGTTAGCATGTCCAATGTGTTCGTGCATGCAGTGGGGGAATAGGTGCATTGCATACTGGTTAGCCTAGGAGGTTTTTTGGCGTTGAAGTAGATACTGAACTCGCGGCTTTGGGCGGTCTTGTCATCAAAGTTCTCCAACACCGTAAGGGTTCGTCCTGTTTGCTCGACAACCTGAGGTACCTCTGGAACTTGCGGTTGTGGGGTTTCCCCATTCGCAACAGCTGGCTGGTCTGTATGCACCTCCGGAGCCTCTTGGCCCGGTTGTGCTGGATTGGGCGTCTCCTTCTGCGGGTTAATCTGCGAAGGGGCGGCATTTGCATCTGGTACTGTGGTAGGGGATAGCTCCTGCTGCACCGTGGCAGGTTCAGACACAGGTTCAGCGGCTGTGGTTGGTTCAGGAGCTGTTTCCTTCGATGCATCATCGGACTTTGCCGCCGCAGTTGGTGGACCTTGGTCAGGCTGCTTTTCGGAGTCTAACGTAGGCTTCTCGCCAGACTCCTGCGACGTAGGCTGTTGAGCTTCGGCTGCGTGTACAGCGTCGTCTTTTTGTTGTAAATCTGGCTTATCATCAGACTTGCTCTCCTCCGGAGCTGCATCTGGAGCCTTGGTCTCGGTGGCTTCCTCTTTCTTTTCAGCTTCAATTATTGATGAACCAGAGCCTGGTGCTGCTTCTGTAGCCGACTCGTCGTTAACTGCATCTGTGGCAGGCTGCACAGGATCAGCAGCAGCAGCAGCCGGAGTAGGGGCAGCAGCAGTAGCCTCTGTGTTCACATGAGAGGGGGTGGGTTCCTCCATTGGTGTATCGGTGGGTGCTTCCTTTGGCGTAGCAGCGGGTGCCTCCACTGGTGCATCAGCGGGTTTCTCTTGGGATATTGCGCCATTGGTCTGAGTGGGCTCAGAGCTTGTTTGTTGCTGTTCAGGGTCTTGGTTCGGCTTTGCAGGTTCTGCATCGCCGGGTGTTTGTGGTAGCGCAGAACCCTCAGTCTGGGTGGGAGGAGGGGCTGTTTGCGACGTGGCAGAACCAGCAACAGTAGAGTCCTCGGTCGGTTTTTGCTCTATCACATTTTTGTTTTCTTTGTCCGTCTTCTTGCTTTTCTTGCGTGTAGTGTCCTCCTTCTCAGGTTTTGCCGTAACGTCAACTTTGCCAATGCGCGTTAAGCGACCATTAACCCAGGTTGCTATGCCACTCCAGTATGACATGACCGGGCCTTCAAGGCGGCGGTTCTGAAGGGCTTCAATTTTGGCACGCCTCTCTTCAGCCTTCCTTTTTTCCATTTCCTCCCATCGATTTAGACTCTTGCTGTTATGCCTCTCCACCCTTTCTGCTTCTGCAAGACGCTCGGCTTGCGTCATCTCCTTCGGTTTGAACTGGGCCTTTCTTTTAGCTGCTTCCTCCATGGTGGCGATGAGACGGATGCGCTTTTCTTCGCTGTCCTTCAGGCGTGCATGCGTAAGTTCCTTGTTCTGCATAGTCTGGCGACGAGAGGATGATCGCGTGGGCCCTTCCTCCGGCGTAGGGATCCATGAGATACGTTCCGATTTCTTTTTGGGGCGAGGAGCGGGCACTGCAGACACAGCAGTAGGATCGATTTTGACCTTCTTGCTGGCTATCTTGAATCGAAGGTCTTCTCGAGCTCTCTTTTTCTTCTTTTCTTGTCGCTCCTCCTTCTGTATCTGTTGCTCCCCCTCCATGTCGTCAGCTCGAGACTCGGGTCCTTGATCATCCTCATCATCGGACGAAGACTCGAAGCGCATATCATCCTCTTCGCCCCCTTCTTCCTCCACATCCATCGCAAACTCGTTGTCATCCTCCACTTCCTCGAACAAGAGCGCAAGGTCATCGTCTGCGGCGGCATCCAGGAGGGCTGACATATGAAGGCCGGCTGTGCTTCGCTTCGCACGCCCCTGAATGAGGGACTCGACTGGCGCCTCCTCCACTGAGGAGGGGCTTTCATGATCATCTGCCATTGTTCGTGGGGACAGTTGTTGATTCAAAGTCGGCAAGTAAGGAACATTAATCGTTTATCGGAAGCCGACCGTAAAATCACGATAAAACGCGAGTCCGGTCGGGCGCGTATGAGATCGGCCAAGCGTGATACTTTGTGGTAAAATTGTTCATTTATTTCATTCTAAAAGAGTAACGTAAGACAGTTAATCTTCAAATACCACTAATGTGTGGAGAGCAGAAAGGGAGCAAAAAGGGAGTTGAGTCCAAATTATTGGAGACTTAATTGTTGCACCGGAGCTCTGGCAAGGCGGTGCCGGAATTCATTGCAGATACAGCGGAGGGCAGTGGCGGGTGTTAAATCGATGCCTCAGGTGTGTATACAAAGTCACGTGGTTTGTCTATGAGATAATGGGATGCAGAACCCAGATGTCACCCCAATAATTGAGATGGAATACTTCCAATTCACGTAGCAGGAAACTTTGTATGGGCTTAGAAACCCAAACTACCTGATACGATATAGCATGAGGGACATCCCGAGTCTTCCGGACAGGGACCGCAAGCATCCAACCCGACCCGAGAATACTCTGGGTCAGGTACCGCGTTGCACAAGTTCCTGTAAGTAACAGTAGCTGCAGGAATATAGGCTTGAAATAAGAAATGTGAAAACCATATCCATAGTAGCCAGTAGTCTGGGCCCCGCATAGCTAACTGTCTTACCGCCATGATTGATTAGCTTGCTGTATGTCATGACGGATCCTCAAGGGATGTGGCACGGTTTACTCAAGAAGTACTCCGTCGTACAGACTACAGGCAGCGTTCCTGCATAAGAGTTCCGCCCATGACTTCACATCTTGAAAGAGTCCACTTGAAATATCCATCCCTTCACAGCAGAATGTCTTCATCCCTTGCATTATGGCTTTCATTGAAACCACGAGAGGGATTTGACATGTTTGCTCCAGGTTTAGTATCTACTGTCGTACTCCGTAGTACCCGATATATATTCCGTAATCATGACAGATGTGGCTCCGTTAAGTTCGAGTATAAGTAAAGCTGGCAGCAGAATTCATGAAATTGAAAGAAACTGACTGTGGAGTGTTGAATCAAACAGCTTTTCCAGCTATGCGCCGATCCATTTAACATCATGAAAAGGCAGGTCATCCGACAGGCATACTTACTCATTGCCACCATCGAGGGGGGAAAGAAAAGAGGTGATCAATGTCAAAACACATGACGGACGGTGGAATGCGGGGTCTTAGGACGTTTCAGAGTGCCAATCACCCAGAACTGGGTCGCATCCCTCCCCCGTTTCAGCTTCGACAAGGATGTCGAAAAGGCCATTGGTACGCCTTTCATTGCCGTATGCGTGAAGGTTTGATCCGGATTGGGTGTAGACAGAGGTGCCGCAATAATGTATATGGATTCACCTTGGTTTCAAATTGTAGTCTACTTTATCGCTCTGCACTGTGACCTTAGTCCCGAATAAACTGTCATTTACAGTGACCCCCAGGAATGAAACTGAATTATTGAACATTCCAAAACCAAGAAAGTAGTCTTGTAAGGCTGTCGGTCATTAACTGTTGATGCTATCCAAAAGCATCGACTCCACCCGGGCCTGATCTCTTTCCGCTTTTAGAATTGTACACCTTTTAGTGAGCGAAATTAGGTGGGAACTCTACTCAGTATTCGGTGAGAGCAAGACCATAAGATAATATTATTACTGAGCAATATGTACATCTACGTGATCTATAAGACAAAATATTGAACGATGTAGTAAGCACTATGGAAGTAAACCGACAATTATCAATTATCGCTGACAAGAGACTATTGCGAAGAGAGCCGATCATGGAATTGTGGAAGGCTGAGGGTGGAAAATGCGCTATTTAGGAGCTTCTCGAAAATCGGAATTAGGAGGGGGATCGATCGATGAACCGAACGAACAGGCCTGACCCTCTCTATTTTCCCCCGGGGGTTCGAGCAAAAGCAGCAGGAAATAATGGTTGATCGCCAGCTGGGCAGTGGGCACGAGCACACCAAGGGATGAAGATGGGGATGAAGGATGAACAGGGAAGGATCCTTCACCAATGTAAGAATCAAGAAAAGACCATCAGAGTCAGAAAATTAAGACAATTTCTTTATTTTTTAATTTCATGCACTTTACAGGCACACTTCTCTCGAGTAATAAAAAAAAATAAGTAGGGAATGGGTGAACCCGACCGGCCAACCAGACGAGTGGATATGACATGCCCCCCCCGGGATCCGGCAAACCTGAGCTCCCCAACTGAGTAAACTAACCGCCTTCCTCCTTCTCTCTACTCGAAGTCTCTTTTCCACCTTTTACCTTTTCCCTCCGCGCCGGTGCAGCAGCTCTACTCTCTTCCTTCTTCACCAAACATCCACCGCCATCTATTCTTCCTTCTTACGCTTCCTCCTTTCATGCACCCCTTTCCTGTCTTACTCTCCCATTTACCTCCCCTTCCCTTTTCCCCCCCAATCTCTTCTCTTTTGAGTAATCCTTCAATTCAGTATCCCTTTTAGTATCGTCCCATCGTCGGTCTTTTCCATTCTTGTATCTTTTTCTGGCTTCTGCCCGAAGCCGCGCAATTTATTCCAGCCACCCTAAAAGAGTCCAGCGACCCTTTTCGGCTTCCCTTCCACCCACCACCACCACCCCCGTACATCACGACCTCCGCGTTCCTTTCTTTCGCTCTTCCCACCCCCTCGCTCGACAATTTTCCCATTCAATCTCCTCGTGTCCTTGCGGTCATTTCGAGCGGGTCCTTGCGGGTTAGCGATATTTTTGAACACTCGGGACCTAATCATTGCGGTGGATCGTGGCAATCGAATCTGGCCACTAGTCCAAAGATTATCTTTACTACCCAGGGTGACAAAGCTGACTGGGCCTTACGCTTAACGGACAACTATTGACAACCACTTCATCGATCTCGCTGTCTCTCCTGTTTCCTGAGCATCCGTGCTCGTTCAAGCTTACGTATTCTTTCGGACCCAGTCCTCCGTCAACCCCGCCACGAGCACATCCACACACCGGCTGGACGCACAGAACGCTGGCTTCCTCGAGCGTCGAACTTTACGTTCATTGATCAATCGTTTCAGCCTTGATTGCTCCGGTGCTCCCCATTGGCATCGGCTCTCAATCTTCGACGTTTGGTTCTCAACACACTGAACTGACACATGACCCTCGCGAGACAATCCTCCGATTGAGCAGCATCTTTACCGATTCGACAACTGCATATCATTACTTGTATTCATACACAAGGTGTCCGGTGTCCGCCTTCGTTAGAGGTGGAGGGAAATAATTCATAATGCTCCCTGTTTCACGACCGGATGGTCATATGAACCTCAATTATATTCCGACCACTCAACCAATGTCGGGAACTAGCACAGGGCGTAGCTCTCCCAGTGATCTCTCTGGATCTGCTGCCATCAAGTCGCCGTTCGGCCCATCGAATGGTCTGAATGGAGCCGCAGGCGCAATTGGCGGCGCGAGGCTAGGGGCTGGATCCCCTTCTCATGAACTTGGGGCTCGCTTGTACTCTAAACGGTAAGCACCCTAGTTATCTCGATGCGCTTATTTCGTTTCTTGCAGACTAATGCCTGTCATTTTTCCCACATTAGAGCGCGAGAGATCCAGGCAGAGGAAGGCGTTTCGCCCAGTATCTGGGGCCCGCCGACTAGCGGTCATTCCACCCCTCTTCGTGAGAACATCCCGGAGTCTCCAAGCCAAGAAGGATTTCCAGATCTGGTGCCTACATCCAGCGGCTCCATCAATAGCCCTGGCCGGAGAGCAAGAGCTGGGACTGTTCCTTCCAGATTTTCGCCCGTCGGTGCATTGAATGAGGTGAATCTTCAACAACCATATATGCCTCAAACCTCCCGCCCTACGCCGTCAACTAGCCCTTTCCGCCCATCCGGCGTTTCCGGTATCGACACAGGCACAAAGACCGCAACTGCCCCTGGTGGGAGCAGCGCGGGGTCCCTTTCGCGTCTCCGAGCAGGCTCTATGCCCCAGAGAGCAAACTTTTTGGGTTCTTCTGGCCCATTTGGACCGTCCTTGTTCTCTACTAGCTGGGCAACCGGACGTGAGCGCGCGACAACACTGACAAGCATTCGCTCTTCTGAAGGACCTGCCTCTCCCAGCCAGTCGTCATTCTCAAGGGACGGGCTTGCAGATACCGATGTGAAAACGCTAGACTACTTGGGCTTGGCGGAGACACCGCAACAGGCACGAGCTACGCTTGTGCGGCCTGATGTTAATATGCTCCTTCAACAGCAGCAGCAGCAGCAACAGCAACAGCAGCAGCAGCAACAGCAGTCCTCTTTGCCCCCTTTGCTGGCGGAACTGGCCATGATGAAGAATAACAGCCGTATCCGATCGTATTCGGTGAACGCGAAAGAGAAGTACGCTGATGACGAGGACCTGGAGTATGAGAGCCGCTACTCGCAACTTCCCTCTGGCACCGTTACTCCTTCTGCGGCTGCAACAGCAGCCCAGTTGGCCGCAACCCAGGCTCAGATTCATCAGCACAACCTTGCTGTACAGGCATTCGCCAACCACGCATCTGCCAGCCGACCTCGTGCCAGGACGGCTGGAATCTTGGAGGCCCCTCCCCAGCGCTCGTCAATCCGCAATTACCTCGCTACTCCTTCGCGTCTCGAGAACAGCTTTAGCGCTGCTGACCTCAACATCGCGGAAGGCGGAGAATATGATGAGCTGTCGGAAGCTGTTCAGCTCATGCATCTTGGTGGAAGTGGTGCGCCTAACGTGGGAATGCGGCAAACGGGAGACTTGGCAGACGAGAACAATCAGGATGGCCCTACTCGTGCTCTCTGGATTGGCAGTATTCCTGTCTCCACCACAGTCACGTCTTTGGAGGCGATCTTCAGCCTGTACGGCAAAATCGAGTCTACTCGCGTTCTGACCCACAAGAACTGTGGCTTTGTCAACTATGAGCGCATTGAGAGTGCCATTCAGGCCAAGTCACTTCTCAACGGAAAGGAGATCTTCCCTGGCGCTGGCCCTGTCCGGATCGGATATGCTAAAGTACCTGGCACCTCTGCTTCTGGCACGCCCGGTGTCAATGGAGCCCAGTCTTCTCCGACTCCTGATCCGAGCATGAACGGACCTGATGGTATTGTGAGACCGGAGAGCGGCACCAGCATTCCGCATATACCTTCTCTTCCCGAGCTGCAGCCGGAAATGGCACAAATCGTCACCGAGTTCGGGGCCACGGAAGACGATGCTCACAATATCAGCGCTAGCATCCATCGCGCAATTGCCTTTGATGCATTTGAAGATGAGATTCCCCCGATCGCCGAGCCAAGCCAAACTAGGATGTTCGACGCACCGCGACTCCGTGATATCCGCAAGAGGATCGATAATGGAGCTTGCTCAGTCCAGGAGATTGAGGAAACCGCCGTTGCGATGCTGCCGGAAATCGCAGAGCTCGCGTCGGATTATCTCGGAAACACTGTCGTCCAGAAGCTCTTCGAGTTTTGCTCGGAATCCACCAAGGAGCAGATGCTCGGACCCATTGCTCCTCACCTTGCTGAAATTGGTGTCCACAAGAACGGAACCTGGGCCGCACAGAAGATCATTGATGTGGCCAAGACTCCGAACCAGATGCAGATGATTGTTGATGCTCTGAGGCCATACACCGTTCCGTTATTCCTTGACCAGTACGGCAACTATGTTCTCCAGTGCTGCCTGCGTTTTGGCGCCCCATTCAATGATTTCATCTTCGAGACGATGCTCAGTCGGATGTGGGAGATCGCCCAGGGCCGCTTCGGTGCTCGGGCCATGCGAGCATGCCTTGAAAGCCACCACGCCTCGAAGGACCAGCAACGCATGCTTGCCTCAGCCATTGCTCTCCACAGCGTACAGCTTGCGACGAATGCCAACGGGGCTCTGTTGCTGACATGGTTCTTGGATACCTGCACTTTCCCCCGCCGTCGCACCGTGCTTGCACCGCGCCTGGTCCCTCATCTCGTGCACCTGTGCACCCACAAGGTCGCCTACCTGACCGTCTTGAAGGTGATCAACCAGCGCAACGAGCCAGATGCCCGTGAGATAGTGTTGAAGGCTCTCTTTTTCAGCCCGGGCGACGAGGTATTGGAGAAGATCTTGAGCGACCAGACATCGGGCGCGACACTGATCTTCAAGGTTCTTACCACACCATTCTTTGATGAGTCTATGCGCGCCGAGGTGGTGAAGAACGTCTCCAAGGTCCTCACTAAGCTGAAGGCAACTCCCAGTCAAGGCTACAAGCGCTTGATGGACGAAGTTGGCTTGTCATCTCGGGGAGGTGCTCGCGACAATCACCATGGACGTGATCATGTTTCCAACTCGGACAAGCAACAGCATCGCCCAACCTCCCGGCAGGCGGCGTCAAACTACGGCTCCCAGCAGTCCATGGAGCGTCAATATGGTGCGCAGTTTCCTACCATGCTAGGCCCAGGTCTGGATGCGACCAGGCCCGTTGCATCCGAGCAGCAGCCCAACCCCGCTCCTTTTGACCCATACAGTATCAATGGAATGAACAGCATTGGTTCTGCTGGTGGTCTCAGTCCTCTTAACGGGGTTGGTGGAGTTGGCGTTAATGGTACCGGCTTCGGCCAGGAGCCCTTGGCGCCTCTGACCCAGCAACAACTGCAGTATCAGGCCTACCTGGCTGCACAGTCCCGGGGCCTCTCTCCCTCGGGACTATACCCAAGCCTCGGAAATTCCAGCTTTGGATACCCGGCTGGAGCACCTTCGGCTGACAGTCTTCGGGCTCTGCAGACCCCGGGAGTGCCCTTGGCTGGCGGTCCTGGCCAGATGAACTCCAACCCTATGATGAACCAACCGACTTTTGCCCCCCAGCAATTCAGCCCTGTTACGAACTCCGCTCAGATGTATCAGTATCCTACTCAGTTCTATTCCCAAGCGCAGCCAGCTCAGACACAGTCTGCGGGTGGACGACGTGGCCGTGTGAGTCATCCCCAGCATATGTGAGAGCCTACGGCTTGCCTGCGCGACCGACGCTAATGCGGATTGATCTCCAGCATTGAGGCTTTTTTATAACTCTTTAATTCGCCATTGACTTCAACCTGATGTATAAAGTTTTGCCCTTACCCTTTTTTCGATTTCCGGGATACAGAGAGTAGTATGGCTATAACGAAATGACCCTTGTCACACCTAGACCGACGCTGGATCGTCTTGGAAACGGAGGAAGGAGGAACGAGATGAGAAAAAAGTGTTGTGAATTTTTGTCCATTTGAGAGCATAGTGGTGTTGCCTTTGTCATGTCAATAAGCATTTAAGTGATTTCTGCCCCTTGTGGCTTGGTTATATGTTTTTGTTTGCTATTATTCTGTTGGATATGAGAACAGATGGTATTGTTTATTCTTATTATTCGGTTACTCAAGGAGTGGATGGTCTAGCCAAGCGGATGCAACCGATGGCCTGCGTTTGCATGATGATGAGTCCGGCTGTATTAGCCACTGAGCTGTGCTCCACTGGTTGTGGCTGGAATCACACATTACAAGCTTACAGCGAGAGACTAGTTACAGGGGTAATCAATGTTCAAGCCATGGGTATATTGCAATAATTGTTGTAGCTATCGATAGAAAGCCGCCAGTGTCCCTAGCATATAGTCCAATACCACAAACACTAAAACTCACCTTCCAATTTCATTTTCCCTCTCCCAACCTTCGAACCGTCACAATGCCACCCTAAGTCAGAACACACATTATTCCAAGTAATCCCTCGGTTTGACCCGGGCAGACCATGGCCATCAAGTCTCCAATACTCTATGAAAACCCCAGTGCCACCGCCTTTGTGATCGATATTCCCAGCTCCATCGCGCAGACACAAGCGCTTCCAGGACAGACGCCTCCGCCATCACGACCCCATCTAGCCTCTTCTACGCTGGGATCCTACCATGGAGAAAGAACTCTTTTATCTTCCGACCCCCTGAGGGAACCTTATCCAACCTTAACAGAGCCCAAGACCGAGGCCGCACGGGCAAGGGTTCTAGAGAGAATTCCGGTTGCCGAAAGGCGATATCACTCCGAGATCATCGAGCCGCTGGTGGTTGAAAAGCTGGCGGAGCTCAAAGGAGCACTTGAAAATGAATTTGAGTGGTGCCTGCCTCGCAGCCTCAAAGAAAACGATGCACCAGACAGTCCAGAAGATCCAGCTCAGGGTGAACAGATCCAATTACTGGGGAAGAAGAGGAAACGGCAACGCAACACTACTACCACATGTTCATGTTCATGTCTAAATCCAGAGTTTGGCTCTATCCACTCTAATAGATCTCCTACTCGCAGCGATCCTCCATTGATCCTAGCACCTGGAGAAAACACCTTCGCATCCATCTCAGAGCTTTCCAACAACCTGGTCAAAAACACCTCCATCGAGCCGGCTACAGTGAAGATACGCTGTCAATCAATATCAACAACAGAGGCATCAAATAATGATAGCACATACTACAACTACCATTCATTTCACATCCCCCCATCATCCCACTTCCTCCGCTGCACCATCCCCATCTCCGAACCTATCCACAAGTCATCATCACAGCCATTACTTCCCGGCCTACCACACGACCAGAAATTCAATCTTATCTTCCTCGACCCACCGTGGACGAACCGCTCCGTGCGGCGCAGTGGGCATTACCAAACGCAGTTCTATAAAGGATGGGATCTGCTCACGGAACGTATATGTGGTATCTTACGGGGGTATCTACAGTATGATGTCTCTGATAGAGGAGAAGGCGCTCAGATACATGAAAGCAACAAGGGCCCTGTTGCAGCCATCTGGATCACTAATTCCGCGAAGGCGCGGAAAACAGCCTATGAGGCCATTCGGGGTGCTGGGCTTGAGGTCTGTGAGGAGTGGGTTTGGTGCAAGGTCACGATGGATGGGAGGCCGATTGTGGAGGTGGGTGGGTTGTGGAGGAAGCCGTATGAGGTTCTTGTTATAGGAAAGGTGCCCAGTTCTTGTGGGAATGGGGGTATTGTGAGAAGGGTTATTGCTGCTGTTCCGGATGTGCATTCTCGGAAGCCGAATCTGAAGGAATTGTTTGAGAGGATGTTCTTTAGCTCTGGTGATACAGGGGGTTGTGTGCCATATGCTGCTTTGGAGGTCTTTGCGCGAAATCTGACTGCTGGGTGGTGGGCTTGTGGGGATGATGTTCTGAAGTTCAATTTTGAGGAATGGTGGGTTGATTGATAGAAGATAATGACATGTGAATGTGAGCTTGATATACTCATACAACAACCATCCCCAATATCATCTACCATATGGTAACTGGGTATACAACAACCACATCAACTTTACACAACTTAATCAAAAACCTCCCCCAAACTAACCAGACTAAACCTCAAATCCCCCTCTCCACTCCCACTCCCCTTCTCCACCTCCAAAAACCTCCTAACCCCCAACTGCAACGCCCTCTCACTCAACGCATCCTCCTCCTCCCCAAGCACCCCCCTAACCAGCGGTCCCTTCCTCCGCCCATCCAACTCCCAAAGCGTGCCATCCTCCCCCTTCACAAACGCCACGAAATGCAAATCCACCGAGTCTTCCGCCGCCGGCGCATCCGTATCTCCCAATCTCGCTGCATCCGCATGCGCACTCTCCAACGCCTTACTATCATACAGCAGATCCGCGCGCTGGATCGGCCCCAGTCCCTCTGCTTCCTTCAGCAGGTTATCTAGGTCCGAGCCGGGGGTGATGTGCTTCCGCGGCGTGCCGTTCGATACGGCGTGCAGGAGCCCGATGAGTCCGCACGCGTTGCGGATCGTTTGCTTGAACCACATGACGGGTTCGTTGGCCCCGGAGCCCGTGTATTCGGGGAGGGGCGCGTCTTCGGTACGTCGGGTTGCTTCGTAGGCTGCTGAGACGGGGAAGACGAGGAGGAGGGCGTAGGACGGGCGGGGGATGAAGGCGAGGAGGTCTGGGCTGTCGATTGACCAGACGTCTGTGAAGCCTAGGGTTGGGGAGAGGCCGAGTTGGCGGACGAGGTGGGTCATTACTTCGGGGTTGTTTTCTGGGTATATTGGGTCAGCTGGGGTGGGTGGGTGTGGTGTGGTGGTGTTTGAAGGGGGGTAATACCGAGGGGCACGAAGGCCTTGTTAGTTTGAGGGGCGTCTGCTGTGTCGGTCATCTTGAGGGTGTGGTGGATTGTATGTAGTGGTGAGGTTTGTTGTTGAGAAGAGGAAATGTTGACTGTGTGTGAGGGGTGAAGGAGAAGTGTAGGAAAGTTTGCGATGGATGGCGGCGCCGTGAGGGGTTGACGTCGTTGGTGTTGCGGGGTCGATCGAGGGAAAGTTAGTTCCGCTCCGATATAGTAAGTAGTTTATAGATTAGATCTACGTCGACAATGGAAGTATGTGCTTGCTTACAGCGCTACTTAAATATATGCTTGGTTTAATGGAGTTTATAAAAAGAGTAATTGTTGTAGCATCGTAACTCATCACTTTCTAGTCTAGTATACTCTAACAATTCGGCAGCGGCTTCTCGCCCCGCTTCAAAGGCCCAAACACATTCGACCAGAGTTCACTGGCTTCACCCAGGAAATAAGTCAAGCTGACATCTGCCATCCCAGTTTCTTCGTCTCCATCCAGTGTCTCCAGTTGGGAGATGATGTTCTCCAGCCCAAACGCCTTTCCTGTCGCCTGAGTTGCACCCGCCTCGAGCATGACATTGACGACATGCACATGGAAATGATAATACGTCGGTTGATCTATACAGCACATCCACATCAGTAATCAGATACCACAAAACCCAAAGCACAGGGAAGGAAACTTACAATGCACATAAAGCTTCAACTGATCCGTCTCCAACTGGGGATACACCCTAACCGTCTCCTCCAACAGCCTCTCCCTCAGATACTTCAGCCAAGGAATATGCTTCTTCTTCAGATCCCTCAAGGACCAGATATCCCTCCTCATGACTAGTGCCAACAAATGCAACGACCCCATCGTCTTCCGATCCCAGTTCAAGTCCGGCAACACCAAGAAACCTCCCTCCTCAATTCCATCAGGTCCCTTCTCCCGAAGAATCACATCCTCTTGCTCCGTGCGGCCCTCAAGAATATTAAATACCCAGTTCAGTCGTCCTTCCTCACGCTTCGCG
Organism: Aspergillus piperis CBS 112811; assembly: GCF_003184755.1. Lineage (NCBI taxonomy): Eukaryota > Fungi > Ascomycota > Eurotiomycetes > Eurotiales > Aspergillaceae > Aspergillus > Aspergillus piperis. The sequence continues at coordinate 768,573 of NW_020291605.1, forward strand.
CTCATATACGGACGGATAGAGTCCCGGTAGATCTCCGGTGTCTCGGTGACCATGCGTATAACCTGCTCCGAGTATTTCTTGATGTGTGACTCCGTGCAGGGCCAGATGAGGTTGATCTTGAGGTCCGGGGGTTGTTGGCTTCCTGGTGCGGAGTGCGAAGAGGCTAGGTACCAACGGTAGATGTCGTTGTCGCCAAGGTTGTTGACGTCGGTGATGGCGGCATGGAAGGCCTGGAGGGCTTCAGGAGTTTCGGTTGCAAAGGCGGCGCGTTCAGCGATTAGGATGCCTTGCTGGTTGTCGATGGTACCCAGGATAGCGATGCGGCGGCCACTTTGGTCTTTGGGGGTTGGGTTAGTTATGTTGCTTGGAATGGTCTTGTCTGGATGTGCAGGGAGGGGTGATGGAGGGGCTGGCTGGCTGGTGGTAGGGTTGCTTGCCTTGTTTGAGAAGTCTGCTCACCTCGAATTTCGAGATGAGCGCCTCCGGCGAGACCTTCGCATCGTTAGTGGACATTGTGAGGGGCCTGTTGAAGATCAGGGGTGTCTATAGAAGTTGTTGTAGAGCGTTGACCCTACCCCAGATATTTGTTCTGACGGCAGAATCTTGAGGGCGGTCAGGCTTATCTAAATGGATTCTCTATCGGATTGATCGTGGTATTGGCTTGGCTCTAGCAGCTATCTAAATGGTTGTGGTTACAGAACTTCTTCCGTTGGGTATCTCTGGTCATGCGCAGCTAGCCTGCTGCTCCATTTCCTGTCCTTGAATCGTAGCCTTCCGGCGAGATCGCAGTCTGCATAAAGCGACTCGGAGCTTGGACGTCCCTTCCACCTATGGCCTGCCGCTAGTGTCCCGGCTCTAGCATAGTCCTTTTCCGTATATGGCTGATTGCAGTAGATAGGTGGTGTAACTTCGTGTATGGCGATAGGGACGCATCGAATAGGGGACTTTGCGCATGTGTTGACAGGTTTGGTTAAGGAACTCATCCAGCCCGCTGCTACGAGTATGTAGCTCTCGTTTTGAATGAGATTGTTCATCGTAAGCCTTCCCTCAAGTAGACGATTGCTTTTGACTGTCAGGAGTGGTATGCATCTACCCTGCATTAGCCGGAGGACAACTCATTTAAGAAAATCGACCTACCACTTCAGCCAGCTTAATCCACTCCTCCACTCCCTTAACGAAAGTCTCATCTGCCGCAGGCACAAACTCATGTCCCCAAACCACATATTCGTCAAAGGTGCCTTGCTTCTCAAGGATCTTCACGGGCTCTTCTGGTGTGACTTCCTCGACCTCGACGTCGGCGCTCGTACGGGTAGCAGGCATCGTACGGTCTGTGGGGGTTGCAATGACACCTAAATCGATAAGATTAATGGACTGTCAAAATTTGATGTCCTGAAGTAGATCTCACCCTCGTAGCCTTCAGGGATTGCGACTCGGCGACCCCTTAGCTTGCGGCCGCGGAAGTAGGCTGTCTGCAGGTTCTGATCTGTGATCTATGAGCATTTGTTGAGAATTGCCGGGCGCAAAGCAGTCCGTCTATACCTTTCGCATCAGTGGTAGGCTTCCAGTAGCGACCTAGCGTATCAACGGGGCCATCGTGGTGGATGCGACAGGGCAGAATGTTCGGAGTGAATTTATCGGTTGATGTCTCGTTGGAAGAGTTCTGGGCGGGTTGGATGGCGAACATCTTGAAGTGTGTCAAGTGGAATTCGTGTGTGATGCAGTCTGAGCAATGTAAAATTCGAAAACCTGCGTAGTTCGTTCTGTTGATTAGACAATTGTGCTATAGATGTTCGGAATGATGTCGGCAAGGATGAATTGAGCAAACGCGACGCGTAGTTCGCGAAAAGAGCGGTCCATTCCGCGGTCCGCTTTAGTACCAACCGGCGGGGGCCATTGATTGCGGCATGTCCTTAGTTGATAGACCAGTGTTAGGAGACACATTTCTACAGGTTCAGTAGTTTGGTATAATGCTTGTCTATATTCTATTTACTAATCTTCTCTATGGATAACCTTCAACTTCATGAACTTGGGGTATATCGAACAGAACCAGCCATTGCATCCAAATCACCTCTTGCGGGTCTTCTTCTTCTTCTTTTTCTTCTTCTTCTGATCATCGTCTTGGTCTTTCTTTTCGACCACTACTCGCACAGGCCACTTCTTAAGATGTTCCCGCTCAAAAGTATCCTTGTCCCGCCGGTACAGGAGCATCGTAGCCCTAGCATCCTCCACACTGGAATGCGCGCCATCCTGGATTTCCAACCCAAGGAACTCCGAAGCCAACATCTTCAACCTAGGGGAGCCACCGCCCGCAATCTTTCTGTATGGGGCATGTTTGCTCGTGTCTCTGATGTCGCGCTTGGGGTGGCTGAGAAGAAGAGCGTCCAAGTCATTACTGACCGCATGTCCCACGAGTATTCGCCCGTCGAGGATATTGATAACGTCTTTCTGCACTTGTTCGAGTGTTCGCGCCTCCACCATATGCTTCGGAAGGATACCGCTGACATGCGTCCGCCAGTCCGTAACCATCTCTTTGGGTCTCACGTAGGAGTCGTATATTTGTTCACCGTTGAAGTTGACGATACTAACTCGCGCGAGAGCGGAATCGTGATCGGGATTGGGGCCAACGCCCACCATTTCGCAATCCATCGCAACATATTTTCCTAGCTCCGCGCTGATATCAAGTTAGTAGGTATTCAGAGTAAGAACTTTCGCAAAATCGGAAACAAATGTGTACTCACGTAGGTGAACGGCCTTCATTAATCTTCGACTTTGATTCCGCAACAGTGACCGTAGAATTCCTCCAAGACGTCGACTTCTTTGTAGGCTGCTCAGCGCCATTCTCGCCGCCATCAGTACCGTTTGTAGACATTCTTTTTCTCTTGGCCGAGACCGGTTTGCGCTCAGGTTTTTGTTGTCCGTCGACGGTTTCTCTTTTCCGCTTCTTTACCACACCATTCTCCGTCTCGCGATCTGAGGGTTTCCGTTTGGTGGTGGAGACGCTTTCCTTTTTCAGCGTCCCCTGGAGTTTCTTCCAATTGCTGGAGAGGTTTTTCAAGTCCATTCCAGTGATGAGCCTCCAACTATTGCATGGTGAAGGGATCTGAGAATCCAAGAGGGGCCGGAGAAAAAAGATGGGCGTTGCGGAGACTGGCCCGGCAACTTTCCAAAAGCAACCTTAACGGTCCGCGCTAAATTTTCGGACGGGCCCACCTGCAAGTCTCGAACGCTGCGAAGTAGATATTGCTGGTCAACGTGCAAAGTGTATATTCTAAGGACTGTTTTGGAGGGTATATATATAGTCTTTGTGGCTAGAACTACGAGAAGCACTGAGACCTGGCTATAGTCGTGAATTTCATGGATTTAGTTGAGGCTCATACAAACTTTTCTATGTCCAGCACTAGCCATATTACGTGGAATCTATCTTGAAAGAACCGACACAAGCAAACGCCAAAAGAGTAAATATTTACAGACCCGGAACCTTGAAGTCCTTGTGAGACCACTTCACTGTCACGTCTCTCTTTGCCTTCTTTGCCTGCGTCACCGGCTTGCGAGACTCCAGCTTTCCTTGGACAACCAAAGTGCGGAATCGGTCGTCCAGCAGGTTGCCCTCGGGCTTGAGCAGACGCAGAGAATCCTGCAACTCGTCTGGCAACACAACCTCCAGAGGCTTCTCAGGAGCGCTATTGATTGGATTAGCAGGGCTCGAAGCAAACACAGACGAGTAGATCACTTACTATAGCTTTCCACCAAGCGGTTTCCGACGCAAAACGGTATCATCACCCTCTTCCGAAGAGCTGTCCTCAGATTCCTCGGCACGAGCAAGCTGCTGTGCCTCCACAAGTTCGGCGGCCTCCTTAGCCTTTGCGGCCTGCTCTTCCTTCTTCTTCATCTGCTCTTCCCACCTGGCCTGCCTCTCTGCTTCCTTGCGTCTCTTTATCTTGTTCCTCTGTGCCTTTGTCTTCCGCTCCGGACGCTTCTTATTCAGCCAGTCCGGCTTCTCATATTCGCTTTCAAATCCTTCCCACGCGCTCTCATCATCGGACTTCACCATACCATCATCGTCTTGGGCTTCGGCGATTAAGCGCTGCCTTTCCTCTTCTTTACGCTCTTCCTCCAGACGCTTCTTCTCAGCTTCGACAGCCTTCTCTCCCTGCTCCTGTAGCAGCCGATCCCAGTCCTCGAACGTCGGGTTGTAACTGATTCCGGCAGTAGGCTTGCGGACCGCAGGAACCGGCTTGCCATTTGCGGCGAGTGAGATCGGAGCCTGCTTCAAGGTGACCGGCTCTACCTTGGGCTTCGGTTTCTCCAGGAAGTCGAACTGAGGATCGTCCAAGGGCGTGGGATCCTCTGCATCTCCCCAAGGGTCATATAGGTCATTTTCAGCGGGCTTGTTGACCGGGTTCCCTTCCTTAGCCACCTGCTTCAAACGCAACCAGTCTTTCCTCGTAACCCAGTCGCTCTTTTGACGCTTGTTTTTCGGCTCGATAACACCGTCGGTAACCTTGGAGTTGGCGCGCTTGCGTGTGTCGAGACCTGGGATAGCGGAGCGTTGCGCCAAGATTTCTTCCGACTTCAAAGGCTTGTGCTTCTTCTTGTACGCTTCACGGATTTCTGATGAACCTTTGGTGTCGATAACGAACAGCTCATCGGACGGCTTCTCAGAAAGAAGACCACTAGGAGAAAGCGACCAGAATTAGCTTGTTGTGCCCAACGTTTGCAAAGAAGTAACATCGATCCTTACCCTTTGATTTCTTCTTCTTTCAGAACCCGAAGGCCTTCCTGAACCTCATCGATATCGACATTTTTGCGCCAGGCCTTCTTGCCTTTGCGAGAAGGCTGCTTATACTGCTTTGGTGCACTGACGGCTTCAGACATCTCGGAGACCCCACCGGAATTTAATCGGTGTGCAGTACTCTTGTAAATATTTGATCTTTTTTCGGAGTACTAATTTTTGAATATTCCAACCAAAATTCTGGACCCGCTTACCTAAGAATGCGCGGGGCGACGCTAGTGCGGTTGTCGCGCTAAGGTTCTGCGCGCCTATCGCGGGCCAGTGACGAACGCCGCTTCAGGACTTGACCTTGCTTTTCACCCGCGTCGGTTCCTTATCGACTCTGGTCAGCCTGGACCAAGCAGTCCAAATCGTTAATATATTTCGTCTCGGATTGCGCTTCGTCGCTGTATTATACTACTTTTTGTTTTTTATCAATTTGTCGCTGTCAGCGGCTGCAGAACTGCCCAGCCATGCCTGTCGTCAAAGGAGGTGTCTGGTAAGTGCATAGCTATTGTGCATGTTATTTGTTGCATTTCACTAACTGTAGCTAGGACGAACATCGAGGATGAGGTGCTTCGCGCAGCGGTATGCTACAGCTAACTCCTGTCCAAAAGCCGACTGGTCTGCGATTGGCAATACTAACGCTACATATAATAGGTGTCGAAGTATGGTCTCAACCAGTGGGCGCGTGTTTCTTCCTTGCTAGCACGAAAAACACCAAAGCAGTGCAAGGCGCGATGGGTGGAATGGCTGGATCCCGGCATCCGCAAGGTCGAGTGGTCGAGGGAGGAGGATGAGAAGCTGTTGCATTTGGCCAAGTTGATGCCAACACAGTGGCGTACAATCGCACCTATCGTGGGACGGACAGCAACACAGTGCTTGGAACGCTATCAGAAATTGCTGGATGAAGCGGAAGCTCGAGAGAACGATGAACTTGCTTTGGAAGGACCCGGCGCGGAGTCAGCTGCTCCCAGTGCTGACGATGTGCGACGGCTACGGTACGACTCTTGATATTACACGATTTGCTAGCTTCTTTCATATGCTGACAGTACATAGACCCGGCGAATTGGACCCCGATCCGGAATCTAAGCCCGCTCGTCCTGATACCATTGACCTCGATGAAGATGAGAAGGAAATGCTGAGTGAAGCTCGCGCTCGTTTGGCGAACACACAAGGAAAGAAGGCGAAGCGGAAGGCCAGAGAGCGACAATTGGAAGAATCGCGACGACTTGCAGTCCTCCAGAAACGACGTGAACTCAAAAATGCTGGCATTAACATCAAGGTCGTTACCCGCAAGCAGGGTGAAATGGATTATAACGCCGACATCCCATTCGAAAAGCCAGCAGCCCCCGGATTCTACGATACCATGGACGAAGAAGCCCGCAATGAGAGGCAACGTGAGATGTTCGATCCTCGCAAACAGCAGCTCGCCAACAAACGGAAGGGAGACCAGGATGACGAGGCGGAGCGGAAGAAGAGGAAGAATGACAAGGGTGGAAACTCCGCGGCGTTCGCCGCTGCTGCCCGTGCCGGCCAGATGCAGAAGATCCGCGAGGCGGAGCAAAGCAGCAAGCGAAGATCCCTTGTCCTGCCGGCCCCTCAGGTCAGCGAAGGTGAAATGGAAGACATCATCAAGATGGGTATGGCAGGTGACAGAGCCAGTAAAATGGCAGGAGACGAAGAAGGGGCTCGCGGTCTGGTCGGAAACTATACTGGCATTGTCGGTGGAACTCCCATCAGAACACCTCGCGCGCCGCCAGAGGAAGATCACATCGCGAACGAAATTCGCAACATCAGAGCTTTGACCGAGACCCAATCATCGTTATTGGGAGGCGAGAACACTCCCCTGCATGAGGGAGGGTCTTCCACTGGATTTGATGGAATTGCTCCGCGTCGTCAGCAGATTGTTACGCCCAACCCGATGGCAACACCGTTTAGGCAAGCCAATGGCGTCGGTGCAACCCCTATGAGAGGTGGTGTTGGGCCTGGTGCCACTCCCTTGCGGACCCCTCGGGATCACTTCGCTCTGAACCAGGCAGAAGGTGGGCAGCTGATTGGAAGTACCCCCAGAGATATTAAGATGCACGAGAATTTTATGCGTCAAAGCATCCGCAGCAAGCTGGCAGCCCTGCCAAAGCCCAAAGAAACGGAATGGGAGCTGGAAGAGCTGCCTTCCGAATCTACGGAACCAACAGCTGCTGCTGAGTACGTGGAAGAGGATTCCGCTGAGCGCGATAGAAGGGAGAAAGAGGCTCGAGAGCGCGCCGCAGCGGCCGAGTTCAGGCGCCAGTCACAGGTGTACCAGCGATCCTTACCTCGGCCGAGTGTACTTGATATCGATGCTATGATGGAACGGGTGTCTCACATCACGGATCCCATCTCCAGTCTTGTCGCAAAGGAAGCGGCTCTTCTCATTGCGCACGACGCCCGCAAGTTCCCCACCCCCGGTGCTAAAGTGGAGGGCAAAGCTCGCAAGCTGGAGCAATTAAATGACAGCTTCATGGAGCAAGCCCGTGCGGCTATTGCAGCGGAAGTCTCCACATCCGAAAAGCAGCAGGAGTGGCAGGAAAATTTCGACGAGCAGTGGACCACAAAACATTCCAGCGCGCTACCAGGGCTTTCCAACTATGCTGACGATGAAGAGGAGGATGTGTACCAACAAGAACAGCGAATGATTGCTGCATTCGACAATGTACAAAACTCTCTGCTGGCCACGGCAGAACGGGGCAACAAGCTGGAGAAGAAGCTCGCTTTACATTACGGAGGCTATCAGAACCGGGCGAAGATGCTCCGGACTAAGATCGTGGAAGCCCACACAGCCCTAGAGAAGACGACGGATGAGCTGGATGCCTTCCGTACTCTGCAGATCTCGGAGCAATCCGCTCTCTCACGGAGACTCGAGAAATTGAGAGATGATGTGGCATTCGTGATGCGCAGAGAGCGGGAAGCTCAAGACCTGTATAGGACCCGGAAGGACGAGCTTGATGAGCTCGTGGCAGGAACAGGGGGAATGGTTAATGGGTGGCATTGAGTGGTTTTAAACAGATACCTAGCTTGAATTTGAATCTGCATTTCTGCAGCTTGAAATGTAATTATACTTTCCTATCAACTACTAGAGACTAGTACTACTGACTGACGTGCTCTGCTGGCTCACTGGTGTGTGCTTCGGCATTGCTAGTACTAAGTATTGATGCTAGTATGATTGCGATCGCATTCACATGGTTGTACTATTTAGCGGATAAATATACTGAAGCTATATAGTAGTAGTATGCATTTCCTCTTCAATAGCAAGAACCAATTTAAACAGATCCATAATACTTTATATTAGTATTTTAGCCGATACAATTCAGACACCTCACCTCGCAAGCAATGCCATAGCGTATAGGGGTGATATAGACTATTACCACTGTAGCAGGCACAAATCCGACGGATCCATCCAAGTAACGGGCGCAGCTGGGGATGGATGGATGACCAAAAGCGGATGGCAAAAATCTAAGGCGGTCTCTTCCGGTGCATCGCAACGGAGAATCCTCCATCACCTCCTATGATCCCCTTTCGCGTTTCCATCGCGCAATCCGCTCCACATAGCGATTTCATCTAAAAAACCTTTATAGATACATTGAGAATCACCCCTCCTTCAATATGGGCGGCAGGGACGAGGCCACCGGGACCCCGGACCCCGTCGAGAAGGGGTTCGCCACCCTCAATACCATCCGGTAAGTCGATGAAATATTTCTTTGAAATTAAGTCTTGGGTTTTACGGCCCTGGTTTCCTCGGTCGCATGAACTAATCAAGGCGATAGGATCGGTGTCAAGGCCATGGTGCAGAAGGTCAGTTTGTTCATCGTGATCTTTTGCGGTGCGGCCGTGGAAGTCACATGATACCCATCTCTATACTGAGGTCGATTGCCTATATCGGAAAATGATCACTGACTGGTCTGTCTGTGTAGGATGGAGAACTACGAAAAGCAGAAATTCTTTCGATAAAGCAGCGGAAAGATGGTCCTTCTTTCTAGTATGTTTCGTGTCCCTCTTGAAGCGTTCTGATTTTCGGTACTGACCACCTCAGCGTCCACTATGTCGACTTCAACAAGCGTCTTGATGGTAAGTCGGGCTTTTAGTGATTGATCTACCATGCTGCTCATACTCACTTTGCATCTAGAATGGATTGATTCCGGAAGAATAGACCTGTCACATGAGGTCGAATGGCCTCAGCCAGAGAAACCGGAGAAGAAGAAGACCGGCCCCGGCAACAAGGCACCTAGTAAGAACGCCCAGAAGCGTGCTAGAGCCGAAAGCCGGGATGTATCAGCAACGCCTGATCTTCTGACGGGAAAGAACACCAATGTTGGCAAAGTCCAGCGTCCGTCCAAAGCGGGCGGCAAAGAGAACCGCGACGAGACCCCCGTCAACCTCTCCATCGGAGGTTCAGAGGCTGTCTCCGCAGATGGAACCCCCAAGCCTGACTCGGACGATGTCGACATGATCGATGTCGGCTTCTCTAAGGATGAAAAAGAAGAAGCGAAAGCACTAGGTCTGATGTCGCGCGAAGAAGAAATCGAACGCCTACGTACTAGCGGTAGTATGACCCAGAACCCAACAGAGATTCACCGCGTGCGAAACTTGACCCGTCTCCAAATGGGCAAATATGATATCGAGCCCTGGTACTTCTCGCCATACCCGGCATCGTTCTCCGACGCAGACGTCGTATACATTGACGAGTTCTGCCTGGGATACTTCGACAACAAGCGCGCCTTCGAGCGTCACCGTTCCAAATGCACCCTCGTGCACCCGCCCGGAAACGAAATCTACCGGGATGACTACATTTCATTCTTCGAAGTCGACGGCCGCCGCCAACGGACCTGGTGTCGCAACCTCTGTCTACTGAGCAAACTCTTCCTCGACCACAAAACACTGTACTATGACGTCGACCCCTTCCTCTTCTACTGCATGTGCAGTCGAGACGAAACAGGCTGCCATCTCGTCGGCTACTTCTCCAAGGAAAAAGACTCCGCGGAAGGCTACAACCTGGCCTGTATCTTAACCCTCCCTCAATACCAACGCCGCGGGTACGGCCGTCTCCTCATCTCCTTCAGTTACGAGCTCGGCAAGCGCGAAGGAAAGCTCGGATCGCCCGAGAAGCCTCTCAGTGATCTCGGTCTCCTCAGTTACCGACAATACTGGCGAGAAACCCTCGTGGAACTACTCTTAGAAACCGGCCGGGAATCCGTCAGCGAGCACGACCTCTCAATGCTGACTTCCATGACGGAGAAAGACGTCCACGAGACTTTGGTTGTGTTTAATATGCTCCGTTACCATGTATGTTCCCTCCCACTCTCAGTTACCCCGAAAGATACAGCCACTAACCATTCCATTACAATATAGAAAGGAAACTGGGTCATAGTCCTAACCGACCAAGTCGTCGAAGAGCACAAGAAGCGCCTGGAGAAGGAGAAAATCAAGGGCGTTCGCAAGATCGATCCCGCCCGGCTGCAATGGAAACCACCCGTCTTCACTGCTTCATCCCGTACCTGGAATTGGTAGGGTTACCCTAAATGATGCAAAAAGCTATTGCACGGGAGCGGGAAAGCCGGGGAGGTTGATTGATACCCTAATATATGGAGTCGGTGGTCTAATGTATGTGTCTATTATGTATGCTTGTTGCTGATTTTGGAGGTCTTGTTCCTTTCTTTTCTTTCCTGGGGTGTATGGATGTTTTGTAAATTAGATTACTATTACTTAGTGCCTTGCCGGGGGAGTTTTGTGGCTTAGCATAGGATGGATGGTTATATTTAGCGTTAGCAGGGTTCAGTGGTGTTGTGGAATTCAACTTCATCAGTCGGTTAGTACTACTATTTTGATATGAATATCTAGTATCCATCAGATGGTAGTAGTATTCAAGATGGCGTAATGCTGTACAAGTACCGGCAAACATTGTGAATGGCGAACATTATACCTTTCCAGCTGATTTCGCAGTTGACATCATGATCAGGCAAGCTTCCATACCACATGTCACTACATCTACACTCAAAGGAACAACACATAACTTTAGAGTATTCGAATGCACACCTCAGAACAAATGCTAGATACACGGTTCTGCACGTTAACACAAAGCTCCCGTACCATTTACCCTTTCCCAGAATCTTGGCTCCGGTTCCACAAGCTATAGAAAAAAGAAAGAAGGAGGATTCAAATGGCTCAACGACGATGATGTACTATCGACGGAGCAGGTGAAAGCGACAGGGAGATGGATAAAGGGTTTGCGTAAGATGAGAGAGTAGGAGGAGAGGAAAGGGTTGTGTGAGTGAACTGCATTGATCATGATACAGCACCGTACATGCGGAAATCGGGAGGTCAAGTTTCGAGGAAAGGAAGTAAGGATAACGGGGTACGAGCAGATGAATTGTTGTGGGGGGATTCGGAAAGACGTGACATGGGTTGGATAACCCCCGCGAAGACAGAGATAGAAGGAAGCATCGAACATGGTAGTAGCGTGTGATGAGAGTTTGTATAAAATCTGATAGCAATCGTCCCGCTCAACTCATGGCGTATGTTACTTTGTGAAGAGGGGGAGGCGTTGACAATATGCGCACGCAGGGAATATGGCACGGCAAGCGAAGAAGCATTAAAAGAATACTGAAAAATTTCAAACCAAACCCAAATCCATCGGATTCCCTCGCAAGCGTAGCTAATCATTACCGAAATGTAACGCTCAATGAATTTCTGAAACCCGGCAAAAGCCAACACAAGGCTAACAGCTGAAACTCGAATCATGAGACTTCACTCCGCATGGAAAAGAACGATTGACTTCACTGGGATCCGCTAAAAGTACGGGGTCCCCAGGATGCAGTCCGGGACTGACGTCGCGGAGAGCTGCTGCCATTAGTTTGGGACGTGGCAGGCTTCTTTGCTTGTGAGGAGGCGTTGCCCTCGCGCGGCTTTGTAGTCTTTCGAGGTTTGTTATAGCCTGAAGGGCCGCGTGGGCGAGGGTTATTTGCCCCTGCCTTTCGAGGGAGGGTCATGGTCTTTGCCAGGGCTGCACCGGGGAAGCGGATCGAAACCTTTGTGTTTCCGGCGGAATCCCTATCGTTATATCCAACGAAGAAAGGCTCAACACTGAGAATTTGCATCGACTTCAAGTGCTTGGACCGCAACCGGGACTGCGAAGGTGCTCGCGCAGCCTGCCATGCCGCTGGAGGCGCTCTGGTTGGGACTCTGACGACTGGTAGAGATCCTACTTCACGGTCCTCGAAAATCTCCTCAGCTTCTTCAACTTGCTTCGCACTTACTTCACCATCTCCGACATGAAGCTCGCCGTTGCAAGGAAGGGAGACTGAGACTGAAGCAATATGCAACTGAACATCGAAAGGTTCTTTGGTCGCTGATGTGACCGCCAGCGCATTTCTCTTCTCGGGTATCGTCTTCTTGCCAAAGAGAGTGTTTATTTTCTCCTGCCAGGATGTAGCTGGACGCGGAGGGGCAGCAACCATCGAGGCAAAGGTGGGAGGCGGTGGCGGCGGAGTTACGACTTTAGGAGGAAGTTTGACAATGGGTTTCGGCGCAGGAAGATGGACCAGGGGCCTGTTCGACGCACCAGTATAGACTGGGTGGCTTGACATCTCTTCAGGGGGAGGCGGCGAAATACTCCGGAAATAATCACCTTCGTCATTCGCTGGCTTCCTCAGATGCTCCGTTGCTTGAGGGAAGAATCGTGAACTTCGGACCGGAACGCTGCCGAGAGGACGAGCTGGAGTCTCAGTGAAAGGCAAAGAGCTGACAGTGGGATCAAAACCAGGGAGAGGATTTGGCAGAGGCGCGTTGTTGTCTGCTGATTTAGTGATTCCGACAACTTGTCTCTGTCCAGCCTGGTCACCGGTCCGGACCTGCTTCCAGGTTTCGTTGAAGGTAACAGGGAGTGAAGAAGATGGTCCCTCACGCATCGAATCATACTCGTTACGAAGCCTCTCGTTCTCCTCTGCCTCACGTTTGGCAGCGACTGCATGGAAATTGTTCCAGGCCACTGTCTGTTGTTGCCGGTGCGAGTGCTGCGAGCTTGGTGGTCCAATAGGCCCGGGACGCAGCATAGGGTTTATGTTGTCATAAGGAACATGCCTAGCTTCCGGGGACGGTAACGGAGAGATAGATACCCCATCCTGTGGAGATCGCGAAGGAGCGGAGAAGGGTTGAGTCGCTGGGGCCATGGGTGGCTGGTCAAGACCTAGATGGCTGCGTATGGAGATATCTCTCCCAGGGAAGCCCCCTAGGCTTTGCTCAAAGATACCGTTGCCTAGCGTCTTGTCATTGCTAAGAGGCTTCCAAGGATTTGAGATGGCAGGAGGTGCCGGTCCCACAAATTTTGGATTCGGGGACCAAGGCAGATAAGTGTTGGGGGTAGTAAGATTGCCTCTCCACTGGGAACTTTGTTCGTCGACCTTGGTATCCGGCAAGTTATCTGAGCTTGATGTTTCAGCAACGACGGGTTGCTGAGATCCGTTCGGCAGGCTAGTCTCTTGCTTGGGCTCACGCGCAGGCGAAGACGTGCGTCGCGCAGTAGCAACCGGTGGTGCTTTATCCGTATTGCCCCTTTCCCTATCCACAAGCTTCTTCACAGTGTCTGGATGGTGGACCTTCATCATGCCATATTGCTTCGGCTCCCCGCTCGGTTCAGGTACTGGAGGTTTCGGCGGAGAATGGGCCGCTTGCGCGGTAGCCTGCGCGATGCTTGCCTCGGGCTTACCGGCATCAATGGACTCCTTACGCCTTGATTTTGGCTTTTCGGGCGGAGGACCAAGCGCCTCGAGCTTCTGCCGGATCCTTTCACGCTTCGCAGCCTCTTCCCGCTCCTCCTGCTCTATTCTCCGCTGCCTAGCTTCCATCCTCTTTTCCTTCATGATGCGTTCTTGCATAGCGACAGGGTCTTCCTGAGGCGGTTGGGGCACTGCTGGCTGCTCTTCCACTGTCGGGGCAGTGGGTGGCTGTGCTGACCCGCCCGGTACATTGGCTATTCTGTCTTGCACATTTGCAGCACCTCTTGAAGGCCAAGGACCAGGGCCACGTCGGGAAGGCGATAGTTCGCGTTGGGAAGCTTCCTTGGGAGGTGGCATATCTCTACGAGGGATGGCCGCTTCAATCATTCCGTTCACCTGTGATCCCCTCCTAGATTCGAACACTTTCTGGGGCACATCGGGTCTACCAATCGACATCCGACGCCCAAAGCTGCCACTTCCCCCGCTCACATTAGACGATGTCCGACGCCGTGTCCAGTGCATACCATCTTGACCGCTCGATCGGTGTGTCTGGAAAGCGGCTGAGGGCTCTGCTGGTCCACTTTGTTCACCTTGGGCAGGCCTCTGCAACAAGGCAGGGGTACGGTAACTCTGTTCAGCGCGCCAAGGCCCCTTCCTCGTGTCAGGAGCAGGCTCATAGCGGCCAGATCGAGAATTGTAGAGCTCCCGGGTCCCAGACTGCATCTCCTTCCAAGATCGGTTGAAATCGTCTGCAGCAATTTCCTTTGGAGGAAAGGGACCACCGGAACCGTCAGTCGGGTAAGGTTCCCGAGCAGGAGCCCGCATCGGCGGTTGAACCTGGATTGGAGGAATAACAGGTGAGATTTTTTCAACCGGTGGCAGAGGTGCCCAAGGCGACTTGACGGGCGGAGGGGCCGGACTTGTGGATAGTAGAGGAGATTTGTCATTCAGTCCCTTTGCAGCAAGACCGGCATTCTTTGCTTGTCTTTCTGCATTTGCTCCGAGTCGAAGCACCGTGGGATTTGGCCCAATAGACGTCGTAGGTTTCGGTATGAACTTTGGTGCTTCCTTGATGCTTGCTGCTGCTTGCTCAACTGGAGGAAACTCCCTTTTGAATTCATCTGCCACCGTGTCTTGGCTGGGTACTGGAGCGGATGGCGCAGGCTCTTGGTTTGTGAGGTTAGTTTTCGTGCCATCAGTCCACTCAATCGTCTCAGGGGCCCAATCATCCTCGTCGTCATCTATGTCTGCCCATTTCGCTTCGCTTCCCCCGCCGTCTTCCTGTATCCTTGAGGTCATATGGATGCCGTACTGTTGTTTCAACTCTTCGTCGGTCAAGTGCTTGGGAGGCGTTTGCTGGACGGCTGCAAGGACAAGATGGTCAGAAGCACATCTCAGTTAACTGGAAGGTTTGTAGTCTTACGCCGATTCCTATTCCAAACTTGGTTCGGATCCGGTCCAGCTCCACCGGGTTTGGCTGCACCTGTTCCCATTTTCGATAACGAGTCGCGTAGGCTGCTAGTAGTCTTGACGACCAAGCGAGGACGGGAGGTTGGCGGCGGCGTCCCCAGGGGGGTAGTGGAAGTCATAGGGGCTGTAGTGAATCAGACTTAATTCCTCTGTATTACGCGTGAATGCAAAATACCTTTCTCAGAAGCCTTTGTTATCGGGGGAGTTCCCGGCGCCTTGGGAACAGAAAACTTGGCGAATGTAACCGGCTTGAAGGAGGTTGGCTTCTTCGAGCCGGCACGGAGCCTGCCCTCTGTTCGACTGGCATCGGACTCTGAACCACCCTGAGACGCTGTGTCCTCCCCAGCATCTGACCCAGACGTTACTCCATTCATCTCGAGCGCCCGTGCGGCGACCGGCAGAGGACCAGACTTTGGGGTATCCTGCGTCGGGTTCAGTAGGTATGTTGCGAGGTCGTTGTCGGCATCACTCACGCTCGGCGTCTGATCGGTATCTTTTGTTTTGCTTTCTCGCTCTGACTTTTCGGTAGTTCCCGTTCCTTGTTCACCCTGTTTGTCACTCGCGTTCGTCTCCGGTTGTGTTGTTGTAGCGGTGTCTTTGAACTCCCCCGCGTCCCCTCCAGCAGATCTCTTGTCGGTGGTGCTCGCAGGAACGTCGGAAGGCGAAGGATCGCCGCCCGACAGGGTTTGGTCTACCACATCGTGGCTGCTCTGCTCTGCCATAACAATTCTTGAGTCTGTGAGGCCAACAGGTTGCGACATCTGTTAGACAAATGTTCTGAAACTGTAAACACGGAAACAAGTGGCGACTGTAATCCTGAACTTATGAATGCATGAGAAGGGACGGGCTGAGAATATACCTATGGTCAGGTATCAAGAATCGCCACGGTTGAACTGTAAGCTCAACTACTTGAGCCGTAAAAGCTCCGAACGACCAGGTGGACGGCGGAGAGGGGACCAGTGTTAGGAGGCTGGTAACCAAGTGAATGTCGAGGCAGAAGGGCGGGGCGTGAGAAGGCTGGCAGTATTATGGTAGAAGGCCGCTGCCCAGAGAGAGAGAGTCCCGAAAGGGAGGTTCGTGACGAAGGAGGTGGTGCTTCTCGGGATGGTGATCGGGTGATGGCTGCAGTCATGGACGATGACTTGACGGTTCAGGTTGAGGCACTAAGGCGGGCTGCTTTCGGTTAGCGCGCTGGCCTCCCGCAAACCCTGTGGCTGGAGCCGCGCTGGAGTTACTTACTCTCTTCGCGAACCGAACTGCTGCTGTGCTTTTGCTCCTGGGCCGATTCAACCTTGTCCACACCCCCTGGAGAGGGGGGAAGGAAGAAATGGACCAACTTATTTTTAGGGGTCCCCATTAACTTCTTTCCTATTTACTGGTGCTCTTCTTCACCCTTTCTGTAAAAATACTCTCTACTGTTTCGGAGACCCTCCCTTGACAGGTGTATCGACCTGCCGAAACGGCACCGGACCGCATTCCCGGGGTACTAGCTTCCTGCCTCAGCAAGGAAAATGCTACTGTTTTCGACCAACTCCGAGAAGGAAGCTGGCAAAAAGTTTCATGGTGTACAAACTGACTGTCAAGTCTTCCTGGCATAACTTCACCACCGGATCTGGTGACTATGGTAGCATCGACATGGTCAAAGGGGCACTAACAATGCAGGCACCATAGGCTACTGCGGACTACCCAAATTGCGGCCTATCCTACTAATCATTCAAAGGAACCATACGGAGTACATTAGTCCATCTGGACCTGACTAAAGTCGTGTCCTTTGAACTAAATAGTCAGCATCTACAAACAGGTCTTCTTATTGGAGATGCTACATCCTTCCCACATATACACTGTGTCTTAGCCGGGTCACTAAAGCGGGAGCCTCTGACTCCCAACAAATCTGTTGCCCATGTGCGCTATGATTCCGAACAGGTTATCAGACTTTGGCCATTACCTGGCCCCTTTGCACGCGAACAGGCTTGCCCATGCGCCATTCGGGTCGCTAGTATGTTTGGAATCATGTTGTCCGACGAAGTAACTCACGGTGCTAGCTGATGGTCTCTGCTTCATCCGTCAGCGCTGTCTGATGGCAAATCGCATAGCACATGTCGAAACCTGGAATCTGAGAACAAAGCATAGCGTCTTGAATACCTAATACAATTTGCCACTGCGTATGCTGTGACTAAAAATTTCCGGGGAATTTCCGGGCACATCGTTCATGAAAGCACAGAATCTCGAATGGTTATAACTGTTCGCCTGATGAAAGTGACACTCGATCTGAGCCTGTTGAGTTTGAAAATGGTTCTAGCACTTGACCGTTAGCGACGTCTGATCTAGTAGTGTAGTGGTAACCTTGCCAAGGGAACATTTCTCTGTGGAATAGGAGACCCGTTAGAAGGAGTAGGAAAAGGGGAGGATTCATAGACCCGAACAAGTAACTTCAAGTTACTAGACCTATATTTTTCACTCGCCATCCTAGTAGGAAGCAGTCGACGATGTATCACTAGTATGATAGATTTAGGCGCAGCGTAGGATCTAGTATAGACATTGAATCTGGCCTGCACGTCACTGATAACCCGATAAGGGTAAGTCACTGGGGATGGAGAACTAATCTACATGTAGCAAGTGAAGAGCGACGGGGAACAGCCTTCATCGGGCGGAGGCTGATAATAGCACTTAATTACTATATCCACTGCGGGGAATCGAAAGAAGATGGGTACTATCCAGATTCCAGAGATACAAATAATATCGTAAATCAGCCCTACGTGTACATGTTCGATATGGCTTTCGGATAGGCAGGCTACATCTAACGTCCCAGAGGCTTAAACTCGAAGAGGGCCAAAACTACTCCATACGTCACTCGTCGTCCCAGGCATACAGTTGCGTACCGTAGAAACCATGTTGTAGGGTTTAAAGAATCGGATGCAGGTTTCAAGGTTGAGAGAGAGTGCTGGGTTTATCAAGTCTAGTGTTGTGTCGTAGAAGCCATATTCGCAGATTTTTCGGTAGTTGGCAAAACGCATGGATATCATTTTTCGAACAGGGAAATGGAAATTTTGTTTTTTCTTTCATTCCGGGGAATCTATGCACAGGATTTAGATGTGATAGAACATCTGGGAACCCTCTGTTTCGCTTCGTCTCATTGCAAAGCCCCACCCTAAGTTTGAAAAACCCAGAAACACCAAACAACCGCATCGACCGTTTTTGATTCGTTTAGATGTGGGTGTCGTAGGGGATGGGGGTGATGGTCTCGGCAGCGGTACCCTCGACGAGGTGAGCCTCACGGGGCATGACGGGCTGACGCTTCAGGTGGAGGTGGACACCCTGCTCCTTAGCCTGGCGCTTCTTCTGGGCGTTCTCCTTGACACGCTTGATGAAGTCCTCACGGGAGCGGGAGTGCTTGACGTGCTCGATGCGGACGTTGATGCGCTTCTCGAGGTAGCGGTTGCGGACGACCTTGTAGAGGAGGACACCGACGGAGGACTTGGTCACGTTGTAGACGACACCGGTCTTACCGTTGTAGACCTTGTAGGGCATACTATTTCCAAATGTCTCAGCAAACCAATTATTCGTTCAAAGTTTTCGAGCATCCCAACACGCAAAATCCTTCATGTCGGAATCCCCACTATTTCAACCGGGCGGAATTTGTACTGACCCCTTCTGAACGGCACCGTTGACCTTGATATCGACAATGTCGCCAACCCTAGAAAAATATCAGATCCTGCTCCTTCACGCAAATATTATCCAAATCGGCGAGAATTTTCGGCGTACCGGTAGGTCTTCAGGTAGGTCGACAGGCGAATCTGGCCGTTCTCCTTGAAGTTACGGCTGAAGGCATACTGAAAAGTTCGTCAGCGGTCGCGTTTCGGGCCAGCGCAATGGTGCTGCAAAATTTCCTGGGTAAAATCGACATACCCGAGTACCGGCTCTCAAACCGTGCGAGTGACCCATGTCGGCGGTGTTGGTGGTGCTGGTGTTGAGAACTTGTCGACGTCGAAGAAATGCCTCGCTATGCCGCCCTTCGCGATGGTGTAGACTTCTCGGGTGCTTAGTGCGGCCGTTCTCCGCCGCCGAGGGCTAGCCCTTGCGCTAGTCCGCTTCCGGCTCCACCTTCGCTCGCTTAGTTCCCTTCTCCAAAACGCATCTTCAACTTCAGATCTTCCGCGATTTTCGTGAAGTTTGGTGTGTACGACAACCTCGCGACAAGCCGAAATCAGCAGTCATGGCCCCCGTCCCGTGAGTATACGACCAGCGATCAGCTACACCTGTATCGCATCATTCTAATGGCAATTTTCTCAACAGCCGCGTTTACTCCAAGACCTACAAGGTCCCCCGTCGTCGTAAGTAGCCTTATCAGTCTTTGCAAAAATTCGATAACTTTGCGACATGGAATTTATACTAACATGTTGATATAGCTTTCGAGTCGGCCCGTCTGTTAGTACTCTCCGGCCACTGATCAGAAGCGTGCTTCTGTTTAAGTCGTGTGTTCCCATGCCTAACTGTCATCGCTAGTGACTCGGAACTGAAGATTGTCGGCGAGTACGGCCTGCGCAACAAGCGTGAGGTGTGGCGTGTCCAGCTCACCCTGTCCAAGATTCGTCGTGCTGCTCGGTATGCGCACCCCACTTCGCATGGATCATCGACTTTGAGAATGGCCAAGAGAAGGTGATGGAACAATGGCTGACTGTTGGAACAGTGAGCTTCTCACCCTCGACGAGAAGGACCCCAAGCGTCTTTTCGAAGGTAACGCTTTGATTCGCCGTCTGGTCCGCATCGGTGTCCTCGATGAGTCTCGCATGAAGCTCGATTACGTCCTGGCCCTCCGCGTTGAGGACTTCTTGGAGCGTCGTCTTCAGACTTGCGTCTACAAGCTCGGTCTTGCCAAGTCCATCCACCACGCCCGTGTCCTGATCAAGCAGCGTCACATCCGGTATGCGCAACCGATAACTCTTTGGCCCAAGGACGCCAAGTTACTAACCTTCAAAATAGTGTCGGCAAGCAGATCGTCAACGTCCCCTCCTACATGGTCCGCCTGGATTCCCAGAAGCACATCGACTTCGCCCTTACCTCCCCCTACGGTGGTGGCCGCCCTGGCCGTGTCCAGCGCAAGAAGGCTGCCGCTGCTGCCGGTGGTGGTGACGACGAGGCTGAGGAGGACGAGGAGTAAAGGATTAAAAATTGGAGTACGGACGGGTTTCGTTAGCCAAAATAAAATCACGGGGCTCCGTTATGGCTGCAGCATAGCGTATAACGTTGTACGATCATGCGATTCCATTAATGAACTAGTAGCCTACGGCTCGATTCCCATACCTTTTGGTTCCCTAGTCGTAGTAATCCCTGAGCACTGAACACCGAAGTAATCATGTATGGCTTATCCACCGCAAACGCCATGTCCCTAGACCCAGTATCGTCAAGTCATGCCCACGCCTGGTGCCCTCATCCTGTAACACCTAGAAGGTTTTTGAGAGTTTCTTCCGCGCTCCGGTACCATCTTCCCGTCTCCACCAGCCCGTCACTTTCGCCTTCCTCCTTCTTTCTCTTAACCTCTTGGGCCTGTGCGATCGCTTCTGTCTTCCGCCGTTCTAGAACACCCAATTCACGCTCCACCGCCTCGGCCTCTCGTGTCTTGCGGGGCAGGGTATTCTGCACTGCAGCAAGTTGTCGATCAAGAGCCGCAAGCTCCGCCTCCCGCTCAGACAGGAGACTCAGCGTTGCAGGAAGGGGGAGGTTTTGCGATTCTGGGCCGTTTGCGTCTGATCCTTGTTTTGCACGTAGCTCGGCAACAGTGGATTCGAGGTTTCCAATCGACTCTGGAAGTGTTGAGAGTTGGGTCATTTGTAGCTGGACATTCTTGTAACCTGTTTAAAGATTTTCCATCGTTAGGACAGTCGTTGATATGGTCACGAAGCGAAACTCCACGGACATAAGTCATTACTGTACAGAAGACAAGGGAGTACTTACGATTCGCCAGATCCCTACCCAGCTTCTCCATCTCCTCCACCATAGTTCGGACTTCTTCTTTGCGAGCCTTGAGGTCCGCCTTTACTTCCGCCAACTGCGCTTCCATTTCAACATTTTCATTGTGACCGACCACCAGAGGCGGATCGCCCACAATCGCACGCAGAAATTTCTCCTTCGTAACTTGCTCAACGTAGGAAAAGCGTAACTTCGAGAACAATTCCTTTCCGAGTATTGTCAGCACGAATAGGTGGTCTTATAGAGCGACCCCACTTCGGGAGAATTTGTTCATACTTTATAGTGTGTCAAGTCCGCTTCCAAGGAAGCAGGTGTCGGTGTTTCAAAGGTAGATACATCTGACCTACGCTTAGATGGTGATGAGCGCCTGGTATCAGAGTCAGGAGAGAAGATCGGCTCGCTGATGCGGAGGATGTTCAATTGTGTTTTCAAGTCGCCATTGTCGTCTGTTAGTTGCTGCAGTTGCTTTCGTGCTTCTGCGGGTGTTAAACTGGCCATTGTATCCTTGCTAAATCTGTAAAATCCCTCAATAACCCAATATAGACAATTTCAATGGCAGTGTAAGGTTGGATCTATGGCGTCTTCGAATCAATGGGATGAGGGGTGAAGGCAAAAACCATTCATTATCGCGCGTCGGCAAAAACATTGCGGAGGTAAACAGATTCATCGGACCCACCACTTTATCAGCCGGGCGGTGAAGTCACCGGTCAGCAGCGTCAATATCGCCGCATGTATGGCTCTTGCCTCCCACATTTGTAGACTTGGCCGCGCTTTCCTTTCTCTCTATATATTCACTTTCGAATTGGATGATACAATTACCGGATGGGCGTTATATATTAATATGATATAAATACTTTAACTTTCCTACTTTTACTCTCCCACCTTTGCTCCAGTCCCACGGTCCGACAGCATGCCTCCCAACACCGGAAAAGCAATCGGCGACCCCAGCGACGATGCCTACGTTGCACAGGTGCTCGCACGAGAAGCACGGGATAGCTCCCTGAAATACTCGGCACATGGATTGGAAGCATACATGCCCAAAAGGTATATACTTCCTCTGGCGAATACTTTACGACGATCATTGAGCTGACAATTTATTGCTGCAGGCCTACAGGCGCCGCTCCTAAACCGAACACACGATTCCTCCGACATATAATCCGAGAGACGGACAATCACAATACAGCATTGAAACGGAAAGAAGAACGGGAGGCCAGGGAGCGAATGCGACAGTTGCGGAACCAGGCGTCATCCTCTTCAGCGAACGATACGAATCGCGATCAACGTCGCAGTCGGCGTACGTCAACCGATCGAGAGTCGCGACGTGATAGAAGACGGGATCGTGAGGACAGATATGGCTCTAGTCGAAGGAAACATAGGAGTTGCTCTGCATCGGAGGAGAGAGGCCAATCGCATAGGAGCCGACGGAGGCGTGACCCTCAAGATACCGATGACGACCGGCATAGATCCTCGAGAAGGAGTCGTCGCCACCGATCTGATTCTCGTTCAAGGAGTCGATCCCCGGAACGCGGCCGGGATGTTGATTCTCGCAGCCATCGCCGACGATATCGCAACCGCCATGAGTCGTCACGATCACGTTCGCGGTCCCCAGGAGCATCTGACAGGCGCGGGACTAGAGATAGCGACCGCAGGGGTCACCGCAGTTCTCGTGATAAGGAACCGTCTAGAAGAAATAGTACATCGACAAGCAAAGAACAAACGTTTACTCAGGCACAATTCAAGGAGGAAACGCCTTTGGATGATGAGTCGGATCCTCTTGAAGACCTTGTCGGACCCCTACCGGCGAAAGACAACGATCATGGGTATTCAGCGCCCATTCGTTCCCGCGGTCGCGGTGCCTATAAACCCAACATGAGCAACATCGATGCACACTTCGCCCCTGACTACGACCCCACTACGGATGTACATTTGGAGGATGATGATGGGCAGGCAGGTAGCAGGCCTACCCGCCGTCCTGTCGCTGGTCTAATGACTGGAGATGACGACTGGGAGCTTTCTCTGGAGGCGTTGCGTGATCGGGCAAAATGGAAGCAGAGGGGCGAGGAGAGGTTGCGGGAAGCTGGCTTCAGTAACGAATTTGTGGACCGTTGGAAGAGCAACACTACCTCCACGCCAGGGGATGATTCAGAAGGCAGGCTAGAGGATGTGAAGTGGTCTAAGAAGGGTGAGGGGCGAGAGTGGGATCGGGGCAAGTTTGTTGATCAGGATGGGCATATTGACGTTAAAGCTTCCTGGTGATATCAGTTGGTCTTGGGGGCCTTTACATATCTATCATACTGTGAATCACAGCTCCCTAGCGTTATATAGATTACTTTCTTACAATGATATCCTCTGATACGGGCCAGTAGCTTGTATCTGTTCTTCAATCTCTAATTAGCCTGTAGTACTAGTAATCACTATAGATTAAATCAGCTGTGGGGTGTGGTCTGAATAAATCCAGGCCTTTATCAGAACGCTAGGAAAATATATTTGAATCCCGAAGGATTCTCAAGCTGCATACCAACCACTCTAAGTGAAAGCAGCGATGCATCTTACAATAATGCCGACTTAAAGCCCAACATTCCTCGAATAGAAACATAAATAAAAGCTTCTTTTTTCTTTTTTTCCCCCTATTACTCTATAGTATACTGCTCCCCCATAAAACTCTATTTTCCTCAGGCACAAAACAACGGGTCTACACGCCAAGACAAGCCCCTCACCCAGTTCCGCACTTTTGTCATAAGTGCGGAATATCGCAATACTGTTGCATAATCACCTGAGAATGGCCTCATCGCTGGTAACAATGAGTGGATAAGACCCGACGTTCTTTGTGGCACAGTCCAAGACTTGATTGGTAAGATATTAGACAGACGTATTGGGGGTCTTTCTGGTCATAGTTGATTGGTATATGTTGTCGCCGCTATCCGATGGCGGAACTTGGTAGCACTGTCGGATATGGACTCGGATAGCAGCTGATTTTCTTACCATCGTTCTGCTTGAGAATACTACTGCATTTACTATCAGACAACATCTAGAGTGTTAGAGGATTATCGACCGTACGCTGCAGATTGTGTTAAAGGCAGGTTAAAGCAGTAGTTGATCAGATTACTGTCTTGAAGCAGTCTTCCACACGCGGAGCAGGCACATCTTATTTGTGTACCTCCGACGACGCCTGAGCTCAAATGACGGACCAGTTTGCATATTCGTATCCCTCACCGTTAGAGGGATATGAGAACCTAGAACCGCTATCTGAGTAAGTAAGGTGAAATTTCGATTCAGATAGATGAATGGATTATATATTGTTCTACGCGCTGAGCCTAACCCGTGTCATGGTACAGAGAAAGAAACGAGGATGGAAAGTCCTTAAGAAACCCCCAACATGGGATTCTGAGTAAGGCATACGAGGAGTTCCCGGACCCTCTCACCAAGGGTCGTCGTGGGGGCTTCGATATTCATATCTATCACTTCCAGGTTGGTGGATACTTGTGTACTGGGCGTCATAGTTCCCTGTCTGACTTTGCATCATCAAAGAACAATCCAGATCAGGTCGCTTTTGCAAGAGCCCTGTGGGAGAGGATCAGGCGTGAATGTGAGTATTATCCCCTTGCTAAAATAGCGGTTTAATACTCGTGTAGTAACAATACTGACTTGAGTAGTTCCCGAGTTACGAATCTACCAGTTCTTCGACAGGCCGATAGGGCCTCATCCAGTGGCCATGTTCGAAGTTAACCTTTTCACTCCTGCACAATTTGGTGCCTTTGTGCCCTGGCTTGTTGTCAATCGGGGACCCTTGAGTGCATTGATCCATCCGAATACGGTGGAAACCGAGGAAGAGCGTAATCACACCCAACGTGCTACTTGGCTGGGTGAAAGAATACCTCTCGATTTACGGTTATTCAAGTTGATGAAAGAGGCACAGAAGAGAAAGGAGCTTGAGGCGGAGAAGAAGGCGGCTGCAGAAGAGAAGTTATGATTTCGGTTCTCTGTTGATCCGTGCTCACTTCGGGATGGTGTTGGCTTCTATGTAGTCAGTCGTATTGACTTGGTTGACTTTGACAATTTGAACCCGGAATGGGCGCTAAGAAGGCTTGTCTGTTTATGATATCCAATAACATGTTAGCATATGAGCATTCTCTAGACCTGAGCGAGCGAGGGGTATTCATAAGGCTAACAAAACATTTCATGAACTATGCGCCGTTCCATGCATGATGCACCCAAATAACCCCCCTCGGTGAGGTGGTATATGCCTGTATGTTTTGAGAAGCAAGGAATTTGGCATGGGTTGAAAAGCGCATACTTGACTGGTTACAGACAGCATCACGGGACCTGGCAGGAGCAGAGTGTGACCGGACGATCACATTCATCTATGATCCCAAACAAGGGCCCATCAGATGCACCACTCCAAATCATGCTTATCGCAAAACAACTCATTCGCAACCAATATCGCTGCAGAATGCTTCGGACCCTGGGACTACCCCTGCAATGAAGATCGCAGGTGGGCGAGGAGACGGCCACATCTGTTTCTGCAGCCAGTACTCCGTACTTGACACGGGGCTAAGGAAAAAGCAATGATTTGCCTTCTTCTGGCCCATCACCTGCCACAATCCCCGGACTAGCCTTACCAGTGAGGGTGGAACAGAATCCATGCCCAGCAATGACCCTCGACATGGAAGTGTCAGAAGGTCAGATAGGCATTGGCTTGCAGGCTGTACCACACCGTGTGGCAGGTCTCATATTTTCTACACCTGATATGCACCTCTGCAATATAACATCGCTAATACGCTGCTGGCTACAGTTCGGGACAACCCTGCTGTACGTTATCTGCACTTGCGCCTTCTATAGTGGAAACAGCTCTCTCTACATTAAGTTACACTTCTTGACAGAGAAATCAATGACGGTTGACCCGTCAACATGTGGACTTTTCTAGTGCAGTTATTCTCCACTGTGCTGCAGTTACGCCTGTCAATGACCAAGCCCAACGAGACAATGGTGGCCTACAATCTGACATCAACCGCTTTGCCATGCTATGTAATGGACTATGGTAAGCAAGTTCTAGGATATCTACTAAGGCCACTGTTCTAAGTCATATCCAGCACCACTCGTCTGGCTATATAGCAAGGAAACATACATGCCTTCGGATATCGGACAGCAGCTTGTACACACGATACCAATGGTGAATTATACTTCAATCAAAGGAGCACCATCACCGTTAACACTCAATAACCTCGCGGAACTCAACAAGTTGGGAAACACCAGCGTCTACCTTACCTCAATAGAGGGCATCGATGCTACTCCAGAGCCAGCATGGTTTCGTGGAGTGAGGCCAGATACAAATGGAAAGACGAATGGGGCTGTCTCATCGACTATAATCACTCGTGATCATGGAAATGGGACAGTAGATGCGTTCTACTTCTACTTCTATGCGTAAGTGATCCGTAGTGCTGAGAGCAAGCTACAGCCCATGCTGAATATATGAAAGGTACAATATGGGAAACACAGTATTGGGAATGCAGTTTGGAGACCACGTCGGTGACTGGTGCGCAATACCTCTAAACCTTTTTACATCAAATCCCAACTGATATCCCTAGGGAGCACAACATGATTCGCTTTGATAACGGAGTTCCACAAGCAATCTGGTACAGCCAACATGCTGGAGGTGAAGCCTTCACCTACGACGCAACAGAGAAGCAAGGCAAAAGACCGATCGCATACTCCGCTAATGGCTCTCATGCCGTATATGCAGTACCTGGGTACGTACGAACTGCCCCTAGAGAGCATTATAATATCGGCCTTACCCAGAAAAAACAACCATAACTAAAACAACATATGTTAACCTAATGAAATACATAGCACCCATGACCACGCCATCCCCCACCTCAACCTCCCCTTCGGTTTTGTTATGGACTACACAGACAGAGGAACCCTATGGGATCCCATCGCAAACGCATACGCATATAGCTTCGACGCAGCCAGCCAGACATTCCAGCCCTACGACCGTAGATATCCAGCCAACTGGCTAGAGTTCAATGGGCAGTGGGGAGACGACGCATTGCCGGGGGGACCGGAGCTCTTTGGACAAGCGAAATACAGTGCGGGCCCGAATGGGCCTAAATTCAAACACCTTGTCAGGTCGACTGTTTGTCCGGATAGTCCTTGCGTCGTGCTGCCTTTCCGTATTTGGGATGATGAGGATGGTGAGATGATGGAGAGAGAGTGGTAGTTTTTCTTTTTTTCTTTTCTTTTCTTTTTGTTTATACATACCATTTTTGTCGATTGGATACAGTGCAGGGTAGAATGGCATAAACCGTTGAGAATGGGGAGGGGACAGAGAGAGGGGAGTGGATAAATGTGGAGATCGGGATACAGGACGGAGTACTTTTGTAAGACAGGGTATACACCACTGTGTGGGATTGTGGATTAGATTGTTCTGTGTGTGTGTGTGTGTGTGTGTGTGTGTGTGTGTTTTCAAGTCAGCCTCTTGGGAGATTGATCATCTGATGTTTTGATTACGGCTGCTTTTTGCTGCATTTAGTCCAGATTCACATTCCCACTGCAGGGCAAGAGGGAATACTGACTAGATAGAACGCAAATTGGGACTCAAGTCAGCTAGTCTGTATTACAGAAGCTTATGGTAGAATGGCCTAGGGATGTTCTTCTATCAGGTAGTATTTACTGTAGGCCATGCTTACTCCCTAGTTATTGGTTTTCGCTGTTCCTGATAGGGAGTGGTCCGACAGCAACCTCTAATAACTCAGGGGCTGACCGGCACGAGCAGGCGGATGAGCACGGGAACATGGGCAAATTTGGGAGGGAGTAAGCTGATTGCTCATTGCTGGGCTGCCAGTAATCGTTTAATAACAAGTAATATTATTACCCGACCACGTAAGGTTTTCCGACTATACTGGATTGGGGGGTTGCCTCCCCGCACTAAGAAAAGGGGCGGTTTTGTGTGTGTCTCTGTCTTGTCTGTTTTGCTGTTTTGCTGTCTAGAGGTATCGGGAAGAACCGAAATGCCGAACTGTTCCTGTCGCCCCTTTTTTGATAGGATACTTACTATATCTCTGTGTGAGTGATTATCTGTTGTATTTTAAAGCAGTCGGACAAAGTCTGATCGGCATGCTGGGACAGGAGATATGATCGCAGAGTGACGACAGTAGGAATGGTTGCATGCCATATGCAACCAGAATCTGGTGGTGGACTCAAGGGATGGGATGACAGTCGATAGCACGGAGTACCCACGTGTGGATGGAGTTTTGATCACCGCCTGATCCAGCATGAGAAATGTATCCAATCCGTGTCTATCGGCTAGACACTACTGAATTGGTTCCGGTCTAACTTCTAGACCACCGAGTAGTTATCTAACTAACTACCCCAATTCTGGCTGACTCCGTTAAGGGAAGTAGTTAGTTACTTACTGCACGAGCGTTGAGATATGGGTGTTGGGGAAGATCATTCATTATTCAGGCAGTTGTGGCTCCCTCCTCCATCTGGACCTTCTCCGTCGGTACAGTGGATTTTGATCGGCCTTTTTTCTTTCCAGACTGCCCTTGGTATTTTCCGTAAGGTGTTAGCATTCCAACCGAAACAAAGCAGAGAAGAGATATGATGCAGATATCATTCCAAATAAGCTGACCTCGCCCCCCCTCCCCTATGACCCCCCCGGTTATACCAACGCACACGAGTGTCGTACTGCATTGGAGAGACGTGGACTGAAATCGCTAAACGGGCTGCCCCTCCAGTGTGCGAGCCAAACTTTCCAGCTTAGCCGTCCGGCCCTAGACCAAGTCGGGAGTTAGAAGCAACCTAAGTAGCAACCTAATACATTCGGAGAGCGTGCTGAGTGGGGGAGAATGGGAAAGGTCGAGCTCCCCTGCTGGCTGCCGTTTTGCCCCTGAATTTCATCCAGCTCCAAAAAAGCTTCCCGAGCTGCTTCTCCGCCTGAACGAGACGACGAGGTGCAGCGACAAAAAGAAATTATAGAAGAGCGAAAAAAAGGAATAACGAAAAACAACATTCGCCTCAAAAAAGAAAAGCATAAAAAAATAAAAAAAAAGAAACAATAACAACAACAACACCAACAAAAGGGTATCGGAGAACTCAGCAAGCTCTGAGACTCCCAACGAACAGTGACAGGAAAGTGAGAGGTCAAGTCAATTGGGTCTTTTTGTTTGCGCAACGAGTCGGTTCGGTGACAGGAAAGCATTGCCTGTTCTCCGTTCTCACTGGTCGATCATCATCTGCCCTCCAGCGCCGTCATCCTTTTTGTGCCGTTTCTTTCTGTTCCCACCCTCTTCATCCTTCTCTTCTTCTGATATTATTTGATCTTATCGCAATTGTATGCGCCGCCTTAGTCGGACGCTGTGAGCAGGCTTCTCCTCAACTCTCCCTGGTAGGATCGTGAGTCAAAAAGGACAGACAGACAGACTTAAAACCCCGTTTGTTCTTTCCATTAAAGCCCCGCTGCTTCTCTACAGGCGACGTGGGTTAAGATCGACAATTGCTTGCTGGGCTTGTGCATGTCGATTTTGTGATCACTGAAGAGCCGTGTCGTTTTTTAATTGCATCTTTGGTCACCGACACTCTAACTTTGGTCGAGTATTTATTCTCTTGCTTGATCGAGGATCGATTCACTTGTCGAGGCAGTTGTGCTACACCTGGACAAAAAGGAGGAACACGCGACTGGTTCCAGAATAAGCGTGTAAGTTTGGTACGTTGATCATACAACCCGAAATGATATTATGATCTTTCAACAATCCCGCAAGACCGCACAATCATTAGCTCAGTCTTGATGGAGTCAAGTTCCGATTGTTGTTCATGAGTTGGGACTGACTTCGTTTGTCTTTTGGGCTAGGGTGGTTTAAATCAATTGAACGCGTTCTGGGCCTTCCTATTCAAGATCGAACCCAAGAAGAACCCCCGGGTACACTAAACTAACTGATCCTCTGGGACGAAAAAGAAGAGTTGCGTCTATATCTGAGACACGATTCATTCCCTGTGTCCCCACTTTTCTTTGGCAAATCCCCCCCAATTTGTGTTACAGCCAGTGAGTGATAAGGGTAGGGAAGAGCCCGCCCATAATAAAAACCAATGGCAACCGCTTCACCAGCACCCCGGACCCCGGGTCGGACTCAGCCTTCCGCAGAAGTCCCTCCTGTCGTCACGGACACCAAAGACCAACGCCGGACATCTTCTTTGGGTTTTCTTCGTCGCTCCAAGTCCATTGAAATCTTAGGCGAAAGACGCTCGTCCGGAAGCAAGAACGGAAAGAAGATGCCGAAGGCTCAGACGGCGGAAGAAGAAGCTCGCCGCCAGCGCGAGTCAATGATGTATCAACAACCCCCGCGTCTACCTGATCTCTCGCCGGCCCCAGTTCTTGAGACCTTTGGCGGCGATGAGCGCCGGGACACTGTTGCTGCACTTGCAAGCCAGCCCGACTCATCTCAGCAGCAAGCTGTGCCCCGCAGTACGATAAGCACGCCAGTTGCCCCGGAGCCGAGCGACGCCTATGCACGAGCAGAGAGCATGACACACCGTGGACGCTATAGCTACGCAAGCAGTGCCGTTAGTACCGTCAACAATCCGCGTCGGCTGCGTCGGCGCAAGGATCCCACCCCGTACAAGTAAGTCGCATTCTCTACAGTCAATCGCTCGGTGGGGTCAAATTCTCATGTGCTTCTAGTGTCCTTGTTGTCGGCGCAAGTAACTCGGGCAAGACCTCGTTTCTCAATTTCCTCAAGAAGTCCTTGGAATTGCCGCCGCATAAGCACCCCTCCCGTTTGCCAGAGGAAATCGCATATCAGGCTCGCCAATCCCCGGCCAATGAGGGCTACGTTTCCCACTATCTGGAGACAGAGATCGACGGCGAACGAGTCGGTCTGACCCTCTGGGACTCTCAAGGCCTGGAGAAGAACATCGTTGACATCCAGCTACGAGGGGTGACTGGGTTCCTGGAAAGTAAGTTCGAGGAAACGCTAAGTGAGGAAATGAAGGTTGTTCGGTCACCTGGAGCTCGCGACACCCATATCCATTGCACCTTTTTGATCCTGGATCCAGTCCGCTTGGACCAGAATATAGCGGCTGCAGAGCGGGCTGCGCAGGGAACCCCAAGGGCAACCGATACACCTGTCATTGGCGTTCTTGACGAGCGTCTTGATGTTCAGGTCCTGCGAACCATAGTGGGCAAGACCACCGTTGTTCCAGTTATCAGCAAGGCCGATACGATCACCACAGCCCACATGGCGTACCTCAGGAAGGCTGTCTGGGATAGCTTGAAGAAAGCCAATATTGACCCGCTGGAGATCCTTTCTTTGGACGACCAGGAAGAGTACACATCTTCTGAGAGCGATGATGAGGACGAGGAGGCGCAAGGTCAAGATACCGAACAGGATGCGGAGGCCAGCGCTGCGAACGAGGAAGGTGCAGAGGCCCGGTCTCCACGTTCTCCCTCCCAGCGCAGCCAGGACACGCGCAAGTCTTCCGGTTCCCAAGCCGTCGTTCAGCATATTCCTTTCACCATCTTGTCTCCTGATCCACATTCGCTTAGGGCTGGCGACGAGCCTGTTGGGCGCAAGTTTGCCTGGGGGTTCGCTGACCCGTACAACGCCGAGCACTGTGATTTCCTCAAGCTGAAAGAGGCCGTATTTAACGAATGGCGCTCTGACCTCCGCGAAGCGAGCCGTGTGGTCTGGTATGAGAGGTGGAGAACCAGCCGCTTGAACCGTAATGTTGCTGTGGCCAGCGCTGCACCCCAGAAGAAGCTGTATGCGGGGAGAACTGGTCCGGATGTGCGCCGGTTCCGCTAATGACTTGCAGCCGGTCATCATTCAATACCCCCTTCAGCATAGCATATCTTGTTTTGCGAACCTTCTCTTCTTTCTGTTCGTGTGGACTAATTTCGACCCTTCTTGTTACCTGCTGCTCGCGGTCGCGACCGTGTACCGTCCTGGACCCGGAGGGATACTGTGTAGTTTTTGACTAATGACGTTAATGCCGACTTGTCTCATTGACTGCCCAAGCCCTCTTGCGGAGAAATGTTGGGAACCTTGGCCAAAAGTGCCATTAATATGGAAAGAAAAGATACCCCTTATCTGCCTTGAATGGGCCCCGGAACTCATGAGCGAAGCGTCTCAGCATGTTGTGTTTTTACTTATTCCGAAGTCGCCTGACTTGGACATTGTATTTTCTGTTTCTCATTTGCCTTCGAGCATAGTTGAGAGAAACACCCGATTTCCTATGTATTTGTGCAATTGTACTGAATTGATTGACTTTGTCTTTTCTTCTTTCTGATGAACTACCGCGAGATTATGCTTCCATTTCTACATGCCTGTGATATCAAACTTGGTGTTTTAGTGCCTCCACATCTGCACAAGCCCGATCTTGTGTGCCCAACACAGTATCTGGCTGAGTTGGCCAAGTTACTCTTTTTCTTTTATGCTTCTTCTCCCGCACTTTAACTTTCTGACCGTTGTTTACATCTTATCTTCCATCTTCATGTATTCTCCATATTCTCTTCGGCCATTTGCCATGATTAAAGAGTTACTATTCAGCCTTTGATATCCTTCGGTCCTTGTTGCTGGGCCATGCTTCGTGTCCCAAACATCCTATTTTGGTCCATTGGCCAGGAACCCCGGCTGATGCTGTTGTAGACGTTGAACCAGCTCTTATTTGCCAACGGCGTCGCCGCTTGCCTTATGCACTGCTCAGCTTTATCTGTATGAACTGTTCTGTCGATCAGTCATCTACCTATGAAGGAAGAACAGATCATCCACTCCCAGCTTAGTCGGAGCCCGGAAGGCCAGTCCTCCCGTAGTCAGGAAGCATCAAAGATTGATTGCCTGATTTTCCAATGGTCAGTCATCTGAATGAACCACCAGTAGATTTAGAACCGGTGGACAGCGTCGGCCAGCTAATTCAGCGCCATGCCAGGATGCTGCACCTTGCAAGACTTTCCTGCAGGCTAAAGATGGCGGGATCGGCCAAGCTGAGTACGAGACGACCAATGACGCTTCGTTGCGCGAGGGGTTCGTCCAGCTGCCGGCGGAGAGTATACGAGCGCTAGAGCGACGTAAAGAGGGGCGGTTTGACTCACGGTCTGGCCGGCAGGAATGTGGATTCTGGACCCCAAGCTTTCTCGGCCGTCATTCGTGAGACCAGTGGATATCTGTCGCACAATAATATCGCGCCCAGTGGGCCGGCGTTGCGCTCGCAAGGCTGCAGAGGACTAATACTGTACAGTGCACACAGAACAGTGTGCGGCTCCGTCCAGAGGGCGTTGGTTGCCTCGAATGAAGGATTGGAATGGGAAAGTACAGTAGCGAATCTTTCAGTTGAGGATTGATTCACTGATGTCCCGGCACACCAATGACAAAGCTCCGTGCCCTTATCCTGCAGTCCCACTACACATAAACTGCTTGCTTGAAACCCCGACTGGGCCAATTTCCCCAGCTGAACTCTAGTACGCGATCCCGCCGATGATCAGTTGCTGTGTCTCCCTCCTACCACCATCTGCTGCTCTTGGCCGCTTCCTCCCACAGGCAGTGCCACTCTTTCTTCTTCACTTCTTCTTCCTCTTCCTCTCTTCCTTCTGTCTTGCGCTCTTCTTTTCCGTCTCCATTCACGCCTATCAAGCTAACCTACGCTCTCAACGGTAACCTGAGAACCGTGTCCTCCGTGCAAAGCTAGTTCCTAGTCTGCATCATATCTTGGCTCTTCTTGTGTGGGCGATCGGCTGTCGCACTTGTCGCACTTCACCTACCCGTGGTGGTTCATTCCCCAGCCTTGATCCATGTCGCTCCAGGTGGACGACCCATGGTCGCGAGGCCGTTCCAAGTCCCCAAGCGGCCGTATCCGCGAGCGTTCCAAGTCTCGCGATTATCGCGATCCGTCCGCCGGTGATCCCCGCAGTTATTACACCTCTGGCCTCAATGATGGAAAGCTCCGTGCTCGATCACGTAGCAGAGGTGTAAGCCCTGGCGGCGCTCATCGGACTAGCTCGCGGTATGGCGCTGCTGGTCCCGATTTCCAGTCTGATGGACGGGAAGCCTATCTGCGACCCGAACTCGGCCGCGATCATTATTATCAATCCGATTCGGGAGAAAGCAAAGGGACAAGGCGTGACGCCGGGCCGCGCAATTCACGCCATCGTCTATCTGTTCACTACGAAAGTGAGTCTTCGCTCGACTCGCTGAGTTCGGAGGATGATGATGCGCTTGCATACGGTGATCTTCCCGGGAGCCGCGACAACAAAACATACGGAATCTCAGGTCTCAAGCGTTATATGCCTAAGCTTGGTTCTGCACGTCGCAAGGATCCTGCTATGATGTCCGGGGCTCTTAATAGCGATGCAGCCCACGCCAGCAGGCCGTCGCACTCTCACACACCTTCGAGAGAAGAAATCAGAGGTGGTTTCGCCAGTCCCGAGCCTTCCCCCTACGGCGGCTATCCTGCATCATCCACAGCTCAGGCCAACTGGGCACCGGTCCCAGAGTGTGAGCGACCGGGCTTCGTGCCGCCAACTTCTCAGGCGCAAGCTCCATCCATGCCCGGGGCATTTCCGTATCCTGCAACCACTGAGCCCTCTGTACCTGCTACAACCGCAGCCGCCCCTACTTCCTCCGTACGCTACGTGACTCCACAGGGCTTGCAGGAGACTTATTCATCGTTTAATGGCCGTCCACTGTCGATGCCTGGGGGCAACGCCTACACTCATGCGGCTTCGGCACATCAGCGCACTGCTTCGACTGACGCGACTGTCAAGACACCCTACGCTGCCCCGCCTCAGTACCAATACGCGCACATAGATCCAAATGTTAAATATGCTTCTAAGAGCGCAGCAGATAGCACAGTCAAGCCGGTCGCATACTCGACAACACCTCAATTCTCCACCAAAACCGGAGCTACTGCAGCCAAACAGCCACAGGTTGCCGATGTCAGATATTCTGCTAACCCTCAATTCTCTAAAGTGCCTGCCACCAGCTCAGGCAATAGGATGGAGTATGTTGAAATAGCGCCTCGGACCACCACGCGTCCTCACAGCCGCTCCGTATCTTCTGTCAATAACCTTACGGTCGAGGGCCCCGACCCTACCGGCAGACCTGCCAGTCCAATGCTGGAGCCATACAAAGGCACGTATCAGAGCATATCACCCATGCCATCACCGATTGTCATTGCCCCCAGGCTGGATGGTGATATTTCCGATATGGAGCCTCTTGAGTATGATTCGGATGAAGAACTCAGGGTACATAGACGGAAGAAATCCAAGGATGATCGGGAGCGTGCGAAATTGACAGTCGAACGCCCAAAGCGGGAGAGCAGCCGAAAGAGGGAGAGCAGCCGCGTGCGGTACGAACACCGTGCTTCTGGGGAACTTGAGAATGTCGTGGTGAGAACCCCCAGTCGCAGCCAGAAACGCGTGTCATTCTATGATGCGGGTCCGGATGCCGCAGCGCTTCACGATGCCCTGGAACGGCCACGGCATCCCGATAGAAAGGCCCTGATCCGCATACTGCCGCGTTTGAGTGCAGACGAAATCATGGAACTCCGCGACGAGTTCAAAAGACATAACAAACTGCATGGGAAGGGAATCAATATCGCCAAGCTCATCAAACTTAGGGTTGGAGTCGATGCGTTTGGCAAGGCGTGCCACGCCACCGCTCTTGGTCGCTGGGAATCCGAAGGCTTCTGGGCGAATTGCTTTTACCAGCTGGGCAACTCTAGGCGTGAACTCCTCATCGAATGTCTGTTTGGTCGCACTAACCGAGAGATCCGCGAGATCAAGAAGGGCTTCTCAGATTCACGATATAAAGACAGTTTGGAGAGGTGTATGAAGGCCGAGTTGAAAGGAGACAAATTCCGCACGGCGGTGCTCCTTGTCCTGGAAGAGAGCCGACAGAGCGAGCGTGACCCAATTGATATGCGTCTGGTGGATGAAGACGTGCACAACTTGTATGCCGCACTAATGACACAACATGGGGGAGAAACGCCCATGATCTACATCATTGTGCGGCGGAGTGATTCGCATTTGCGAGAGGTCCTCCGTGCGTATGAAAAGAGATACGGCCACAATTTTGCCAAAGCCATGATTAGCAAGTCCCGAAACCTGGTGGTATGTTTCCGAAGGAGTCATTGTTTTCAAACATTGTCAATGGACTAACCGAGATTTAGGGAGAGACTCTTGCGCATATTCTCAATGGAGCCATCAACCGGCCGATGCGCGATGCTCAGCTCCTCCACCAAGCCCTTCGCGAGTCCCGCCCGGGGAAGGACCGGTCAGACCTACTGATCTCGCGCCTGGTCCGGCTGCACTGGGAACCGCGGCACCTGGAGCGCGTGAAGGATGACTTCAAGCAGCGATACGGGCAGCGCCTGGAATCGGCCATCAAGGAAGAGGTGTTGACCAGCAGCGGTGAGAGCGACTGGGCGGAGTTTTGTATCGAGTTGGCGCGCAGTTCGAAAGTCTTGGCTACTCGGGATTACTAGATCTCTCTCACTACCACTCACTCACTCACTCACTCACTCACAGAGAGGTAAAGAGAGGGGGTATCGACGTCATGTGGAGTTCATAATCCACGATGGCTAGAGGAACAGTATGATGATATTTTTGGCATGAGTGTTTCAACTAATGATAACGACCATGATGATCAAGATAATGATGACGACGCAAATGATAACAATGCGGTGAATGTGCATCCGGGAGATATTGGAGGCTAGAATGTTTACCATCAAGTATCAAGAAAACCACAATACCTACTACTCTTCTTGGATTGGGGGGATGAGGCGAGCGATGCGGCTGGACTGAAAGATTAGCGAATCCACCGTGGGTTTGGGGCCCAAACTGACTAGTGACCCCCTAACCACCGGCTAGAGAGTCTAGCAGCATCTCCAGAGTCCCTCAACAGGGTCAGATTTTGGTTAGCCCCGATACATCAGGAGTTGACTCTGAATCTAGTATAGTTAGCCAATGATAATCAATGGTTTCGGTGATCCCTGAGTATTTATCTAAGACCATCATAAAGTATCTTCCTACTATTTTAGTATTTATGTATAGAATTGAGAGAGTTTTATTCCTCCTGGATGGATCTGAGATCTGAAGGGGAGAGAGGCGGGACAGACAAGCCAAGCAGCGGACCCGCCGCGACCGAGCGGGAAGAAGATGAGGAATGAAGAAAGACCCTGTCACACCCTTCCTCTCCCAGACCCTTAATGACTCGGAATATAGTCAACTCCCCTTTCTCTCTGTCTGCCTAGTTATCTACCTACAGAACATGGCCCGATAGTTGACTCCTTACAGGGCAAGCCGGCCTACGTAAGCAGTCCAGCCATGCTATTCTTGTCCACTGCGCCGAGATCAAACCCAAGCCACCGGGCCTCTCTAGTGGTGGGCGCGGCATCGCAGGCAACATTAGCCGTCAGTCAGCTCTGCCCTATTGGATCGCCCGTCCCAAGATTGCGTGGGTGCGAACATGTTTAGCGCGCTCTCTCTCTCTCCTGGTTCCATCTTCCCTCTCCTGAGTCCTGACCGATGGCAAGAGTGGTGGGTGTGTTTGGACGGGTGTTTGGAAGACCTATGCCGATCTTCGGGGTGCCCCAGTCGAACGACGAGACTATCTATCTGGGCCCGCGGCGTGGGTTGGGACTCTCCAATCCGTATAAGGCGCGTGTATCTGCAAATCAGCCTTTCATGATTTCCTGCGCCATGGCTGATCGGGTTTTCCTTTTTCTCTCTTCTCACTTTCCTCCTCCTCCCCTTCCTCTTACCTTCTCCGCCCCTGGCCTGTCCCTCCTCCGCTCGTTGGGTTTTTGCTTTGCTGGGAGGGTTCATTATCACTCTCCGCCCGAACCATGATTTGGTGTCTGTTCGCCTTGCTCTTTTTGCAATTCACTTTTGCGCAGCGCCACGATGAGGATCTCATGTCCTTTGTGACAGTAAGTTTTGCAATTTCTTTTTCAGCGGCTCAAGTAATGCATGTGTTGCTCTCGTGCTCATGATGATCGCCTCAGCTCCCCGAAGTTCGGGCCCTGAAATGGGAAATCACTCACCATGACCGGGACCGCGCCGCACCGGGTTACTGGTTTGTTGCTCCCTATGGCATGATCGATCCGGAATCTCCGACTCGCAAGTATCTGCAGTATCAGGTCGGACCCTATATCTATGACCAAGATGGCGTAAGACTCTACCCCCTCCACCGACTTTTTTGAATCGGTCGATTCGTCAACATGACTAACTCAATCGCGGCGATCAGGTTCTCATCTGGGCCGGATCCCCCATGTTCGATAACCGAAACACCTTCGACTTCAAAGCGGTGCACAATATCGACGATAAACCTCACTTGTCCCTGATTGCGCAACGGACCTTCGATGAAACTGTCCTTGGAAGCGGTCTTATTTTGAGTCAGCATTATGAGGTGGAGTCGGAGGTCTTCAAGCTCAACGATACTTGGGAATTCAATGTCCACGAGTTTAAAGTCATGGATGGAGGCAAAACAGCCCTGGCCTGTGTCTACCAGTCGAAAATGCTGGACATGGCTGATGTGGGCCGTCCGGGGGAACAGAAGCTTTTCCTGACGGGTGGATTTGCAGAGTTGGATCTGGCTACTGGTGCACCGCTGTTTGAATGGGACTCTTCCGATCACCTGGGCTTGCATGAGACCGACCGCTTTCACACCTGGGAGGAGCCTATGGGTCCATGGGGATTCGACTCGGTGCATATGAATGCAGTCGATAAAAATGAGGCTGGCGACTACATCATCTCGATGCGCTTCACCGATACCATCTATATGATTTCCGGCGTAGATGGGCGCGTGATGTGGCGACTGGGTGGGCGCGAAACCAATTTCGTCCAGGACTTTGTCTTCTCCAAGCAGCATGATGTCAAATTCGTCTCGTCGAACGGGACGCACCATATCATTTCGTTCCTGAACAACGCCTCCGACGAGATCACCACCGACGAGACCATATCGTCGGCCCTATTCGTCGAGCTGGACACGACTGCCAACCCGATGACCGCCCGATTGATCGCACGCTACAACCGTCCTGATGGCCAGCTCTCCCGACTCCGCGGCAATACCCAACTCCTCCCCAACGGCAACGTCTTCGTTGGCTGGAGCCAGTCAGGCTACCAGAGCGAATTCTCTCCAGAGGGAAAAGTCTTGATGACCGCCCGGTTCGCATCGGACCGCTTCTCGACCTACCGCGCATACAAGTACGAGTTCACCGGCCGGCCTCGCGCGCCGCCCGATCTAGTAGCATCCGTATACGGTACGACCGAAGACGACCTGACCACGATCGTCCATGTCAGCTGGAACGGTGCCACCGATGTAGCCGCCTGGAACTTCTACGCCCAGGCATATGACGGCGGAGCCCCTGTGCTGATCGGCAACGTCTCCAAGACCGACTTCGAGACCATGTTCATCGCCCACGGCTTCCTCGACTGGGTGTCTGCTGCGGCTGTCGACCACCAGGGCAACGTGATGGGTACCTCGGCCGTGCATCGCACTAAGGCTCCCGATAACTGGGAGGCCGCTGGCTTCGTAGGTTCATCGAAGGCTCCTTCCCCGATCAACCCGTCGAGTATTTACAAGGAAGCCCAGGCGGGCGAGGACCACTCCTCTGCCTTGTCAAATGGTGACACCAAGGACCTCCTTGCGGCGCTGTCTCAAGCGTATCAGGTTGTGCGTGGCCTCGGGAATCTGCTTATCTTCATCCTGGTTGTCTCGTCCTTCGCGGGAGTTCTTCTGGGCGCATTCTGGGTCCTTCGGAGGAGAAGAATCCAGCGCTTGCAGCCGTATCGGCATGTGCCTTCGGAGGAGAGTTTTCCTATGGAGGAGACGCCATTGAGGAATAATGCTTCTTCTGATTAGAGATTCATGAAGCCAACGAAAAAAAGAGACTTTTCATTTCTGTAAATGTTAGTATAGTTGCATGATTCTTGTATATAGATATGTACCTTTGCATGTGTTTAGATTCCATCACGGGCTCTTTGTTTGTTTGGTCGGTCTAAATAGATAAGAGGAGGGACATTATGAGATTCTCGATAGATAGATGGTTCTAATGAGTAAGAAGAAGAGTTTCCCACGCATGTCGATGAAATGAAAGGTATGCAATTTAGCCCCGATAATATTCTTTAGTTCACGAAACGCAATGAGTGAGAGCAATGGCGCGATCGGAGTTCTTCGGACTATCTGTTATCTACAACTTACTTAGTAGTATCTCCCTTAGTACATCATTGACTTTGTAT
This sequence comes from Aspergillus piperis CBS 112811, assembly GCF_003184755.1. Taxonomy (NCBI): domain Eukaryota; kingdom Fungi; phylum Ascomycota; class Eurotiomycetes; order Eurotiales; family Aspergillaceae; genus Aspergillus; species Aspergillus piperis. Next base: position 808,762 of record NW_020291605.1, read on the forward strand.
CTAATAGATAATAGAATATGCAATACATCATGCAGCAATAGAAGTTAGTGAAGCTAGTTTTTTGCTTGGTCTTTGTAGCTTGAGACATCATTACTAGTGATGAGTTGCATTAGTAGTAGAATGGTTTCTGGTGATTATAGGATATTTATCTATTATTTGTTTAGCTGAAGAGAAACTTTGAGAGTGGATATCTACTAGCAATTAGCTAGTGTGTCTTTGCTTTTACTACAGTGACTATGCTTTATTTTATTATACTATGTCAGTTCGGATCATTGTTAGTGGGTCGGGTTTTGCAATCAATCCATGGATCGGAGGAGTTTGACCCTGTGGAAATGAACAATCAAACAAGCAAACAACCAAGCCATTGTTGTTCCTGGAATACCACCTACCCCTGACTGTAACTATCTATAGTTCATTGTTGACCGAGGTGGGAGCGGTGTCTTGGATTGTTTTTTTCTTCTTTTTTGTCGACTTGAAGCTGTTCTGCGCTTCGTGCAGGTTACTACTGATGTCTTGTCTGTGAGACACATGGTGCAGTATATACTAGTGTGTGCATGTCTCAATGCTCTGCAAGAACATCACGCTGGTTATTGATCGAGTTGCATTAACTACTTAGCAGTCAGTCAGTCCCCTGTGGCAAAGATCGGGCGCAAAAAAAGGAACAGTTGAAAATAGAACAGCAACAAAAAGCAAAGTGGACTGGACTGGACTTATTGTTGCCTGGTACCTGCATTGGCGAGATGACGGATCATTTCTTCGGTGGAACACGATCTGGGATCTTGAGCAGGGAATAATAATAATCTTACTGATAGTAGAATAGTCCAGTTAGTTAGCTGGTGAGGGAGGAAGACACGGCGAGAACTCCGCGTCGGTCAGCCTGCCGCCATCCGATCCCCGAGGAGGTCAAGGCGTCCATCTCCAAATCTCTCTCTCTCCCTCATCTCCACATCTTCACCAGCCATGGTCGATGCTCACTGGTCGAGCGCAGTCACACTGCAGCCATGCGCACTTCTTCCCTGTACCCCCCTCTCTGACTGGTGGACTTCATGGTTCCTGGACGCAGGGGAATGAGGGGGAAACCCCGAGGTATCGACTGTTCTCACATGATGCCATCACAAATGTCGGTCACACTGACGGGGCTCCAGTTTATTCTGCTTGTTCACCCGCTGTACTGTAGGTTTTTTTGAGTCCACCCCGATGCTGGCCGTTTGGCTTTACTTTCCTCCCCTTGCTGGGAAGTGTCGTGGGACTTGCGATCGATATGAGCAGTATCTGGCTTCGTTGGGATAACCGGTCTGGCGGTGACTGATCGACTCCGGGGGTTGACTTTCGATGGCCACAATACTATATATGATTTACCCTCCGAATGCAGCAATTCAGAGTTCTGCAGGAGACACCGTAAGAACTCTTATTCGGTGGGAGGATCGATTGGCACCAACGCCATGTTACTTCCTGCCGTTTTGAGACGGTCTCCTTTTCACATGGAGGATGTGTATGTGTCTTCCACAAAGTTGTTTGTCAGTTGTTTCACTCTCTTGCCGGCCGCATCCACTTCATATCTCCGCCGTCATAACTTCGGTCAAAAGCCATGTCACCTGTTTCCTCGGTTAATCTATCGTTATTGCTGGCGCGGAACTCATGATATTGTCACTCGGTCATATCCGCTTTCAGTAAGTAGTCATATGCAATCTCGTGCCGCTTGTAAAGACCATGGGGCCGGGTTTGACATTGTTTAGTTCATCTGCGCTCCTTAGGGCCCCAATCCATGGGCTCACCTGGATTTTAGAACAAGTATATTGCTCGAGCTAGTGGCGTCTTGCTTTGACCCATTGATCCTCTTCTTGGCCGAGTTATTTGCTTTTGGCCCGAGGCTGTCCTGCAAACGCAGCGTTGTGTATGGGAAATGGCTCCGCGAGACCACATACCTTAATCAAAGACTTCTTGGTAAGATTTGATCACACTCAGCCACGCCCCCCTCCCATACCGGCCCCCCCTTTCTTCCATGAATAACCTCTTTGCTTTTCTCGGACATATGGATGCAGACCGCATGGGTCCTGTCCACTCGGAGACTGACAGGTCAGACGACGCTGGGGGGAGGTAATTTCTTATCGCGCAGTTCCGTGCCGTCTTCGAGAACTTGGGGATGTTTTGTTTTTGACTGGAATCTCCTGACGATCAGGGTTGTTGCTTTTGATTCAAATATGCCCCCATTCCCTCATTCTTTCCCGGAATGCTGAATCGATTGTCTACGCCCTAAGACTGTGCCTGACATTCCAGTCCCCATTCCAGGAGTTACCTATCTCATTCTGCGGAACCTTAAGTGTTTTGACATTGCCTTTCCTGTGGGGCATAACAAAAGAAGTACTGCTATAAAGGACTATGTGTGCCTGTTGATTGTCTTGCAGTCAAATTTCACAATGTATCAGTTCTTCATAAGTTTATTGGTTACGGTGCTGGCCGCTTCGGCCAGGGCTACCTCTAGTTTCTCGCCTGCCCGGCCACCTGCGATACCGCTGGCTGTAAAGTCGCCGTACTTGAGCACTTGGCTGTCCGCAGGGAGCGATGGAGGTAATGGTGGGTATCTTGCGGGTGAATGGCCGATTTTCTGGTCGTAAGTACTCATAATGATGGTGTGTGATCTGGAGTGAAATAATAGCTAACAATGCTGCTGGAATAGTGGCCAGGTCACTGGCTGGGCTGGTATGATTCGTGTTGATGGCAGTGCGTACACCTGGATGGGAATCCCTGGACCGGAAACTGTGACACAAACCTCCTATGAGTACACCTCTACGAAGAGTATTTTCACCATGAATGTGGCCGACAAAGTGGAGATGAACATTACATTCCTTTCGCCGATTACACCAAACGATTACAAACGGCAGTCGCTCGTGTTCTCCTATGTCGATGTGCAGGTTGAGTCTCTCGATGGCGCGGCCCACGATGTGCAGCTGTACGCAGATATTTCGGCGGGTGAGTTGTTGCCCTACTGACAGGAGATACATTTGCGTAGCAACGGTTGGGCTGGGTCTAACCTACTTGTATAGAATGGGTGTCGGGAGACCGAACCACGACCGCAACATGGGATTATGGTACCACCGATAACGGTGTCGCCTATCACAAAGTCAGCCGCCAAACCCAGCTCGCTTTCTCCGAGATCAGCGACCAGGGAGAATGGGGAGACTGGTACTGGGCCACAGACAACAGCGAAAACCTGACCTACCAGTCCGGTGGAGCTGTTGATGTCCGCGCGGCATTTGCTGCGAATGGAACGCTAGGCGACTCGCAGGACTCTGACTACCGTGCCATTTCTACCGACTGGCCTATTTTCGCATTTGCTCATGACCTTGGATCTGTGGACTCCGCAGCTTCAGTTCTATACTCTATCGGTCTTGCCCAGACCGACGCAATTCAGTACGAAGGAAGTAGCAGTGGTTCCACTATTCTACCTTCGCTGTGGACCAGTTATTTCAGCACGGGCCCGGAAGCTGTAAGTCCCACAAGATAAGGTTGCTAGGGCTATACTAATGCCGCTTCCAGCTGGACTTCTTCCATAATGACTATGCAACGTCCTCTTCGCTCTCGTCCGATCTTGATACTCAAGTAGCCCAGGATTCCATTGCCGCAGCTGGACAGGACTACCTGACGATCACTTCTCTCACGGTCCGTCAAGCTTTTGGCGCAACCCAACTGTGCGGAACCCCGGACAACACCTACCTGTTCATGAAGGAAATCTCGTCGGATGGAAACGTGAACACGGTCGACGTCATTTTCCCGGCACACCCCATCTTCTTATACACGAACCCCGAGCTTCTCAATCTGTTGTTGAAGCCACTTTTCGAAATTCAGGAGTCTGGCAACTACCCCAACGCATACGCCATGCATGATGTAGGGAGCCACTATCCCAACGCTACTGGTCATCCTAAGGGCGATGATGAGGCAATGCCACTGGAAGAATGTGGCAACATGGTCATCATGGCCTTGGCATATGCGCAGAAGGCGAGCGACACGGCTTACCTCTCTCAGCATTATACCTTGCTCAACCAGTGGACGGCGTACCTTGTGGAGGATGCAATCTACCCTGCCAACCAAATCTCGACGGATGACTTTGCAGGCAGCTTAGCGTACGTGCAGAACCCCGCTCTGTGATATTAGATGCTAACAACAGGTATAGAAACCAGACCAACTTGGCTTTGAAAGGCATCATCGGTATCGAAGCCATGGCTGTTATTAGCAATGAGACTGATCACACTGATAATGGGGCCAACTACACTGCCATTGCCCATAACTACATCGACCGATGGCAGATTCTGGGTGTCGCGCACGATGCCAACCCTCCTCATGCGACGCTTGCTTATGGCTCCAACAACACCCACGGTATGTTCTATCCCAATAATTCCAGAGTACGTATACTGACAATTCACTAGGTCTCCTATACAACCTCTATGCCGATAGGGAGCTGGGCCTAAACTTGGTTCCACAATCTATCTACGACATGCAGAGCACCTTCTACCCCACTGTCCAACTAGAGTACGGAGTACCGCTCGACACTAGACACAATTACACAAAGGGTAAGCTTGACACAGCCCTACCATGGTGTTCACTTATTAACCTGTTCTACTAGCCGACTGGGAAATGTTCACTGCGGCCATCGCATCAACCAGCACGCGGGACATGTTCACGCAGCTTCTCTCGAAATGGATCAACGACACGCCCACAAACTACGCAATGACTGATCTCTACGATGCAGTTGGCGGAGGGTAAGCAAGAACCAACAACCCACTTTGATTTCAATCAGCTGACCTATCAATGATAGATACCCATCCAACGTCTTCATCGACCGCCCCGTCGTGGGCGGTGCCTTTGCCTTGCTCCTCCTCAACCAAGGCAACTAAACCACTTCTCTCGTTTCATTCCGACTTCATCCTTGCATCTGTGCATAATATCCCCCTGCTTGGTTCAGTGGAACCGTTCCATTCTTCTTCTTTAGCCATTCGATGTGCAGGTCACTCGTTATACATTTATATTGAGCTCTTCATTGTTATTATTGTTATATATTGCTTCAAGCAGGGATATTGCCCCCCTCCCCGTCTTCTTGCCACTTTCGTTCAAACTTCCTCTATGGGTATTACGGGGAGAAGGGGGTTTACAGTGAGTGCATTGGACAATCGTCGAGTACATAATTATCTTCTTAGGAAGCTGCAAATATTACTTAATTCTCTTTCCTACTTGGCTCTTACTGTGTAACCTCAGATCGGTAGATAAACACATAGTTAACTGCATTTGACTATAAATGGAGCTATTCATGGAAACAGATCTGGACTTTATTGAACTCCAGGAAAGGACATGAACTTTTGGCGCAAGTCACCACATAATCCATAATCATCATTCATCCATACCCATACCCATACCAAGCCTGAAGTATCCTAGAGTGCGAGTAACTAAACTCACAGCACATCATGAGCAAGTTCATCATCATCATCCGCAACAACAGCATCCACAACAGACGAATCATCCCATCCGTCGAAAGAGCGAATAAGATCTATAACACATGTCAGTTCAACCCACCCACTCATCACAAACAACTACCCATAGAAAGAAAAAAAAGAGGGAATATACATACCATAATACAGCATCATCGCCTCCAGATGAATATCAATATCGATCCTCTCATCCACAGTATGAATATTCACCGCCTTACCCGCTCTCGACGGACTCCACCTATAAATATTCCTCGACAAGGGCCAATAGAATCTCGTATCGGTATTTCCGGTCATGATATCTCCGCTGACGACAACCTTCCTGCCCTCGAGACTCGGGACAGACTCGAACACGGAGCGAGTGACGCCCGAGAACCGGGCCCAGACGGCGTCGGTGTCGGTGTCCGTTGGACTGACTGGGGCGGGGCTGAGAGCGCCGCTCAGGGTAGTGAGGGTGAGGTGGTTGTTGAGGGAGGGGTCGACGGTATCGCTTTCGGGGAAGGCCGTGAGGGAGAGGTTATATTTCTGCACGATGGGGGAGATCATATCTACAGCGCGGTTCTTGATATCATCTGGGGTTTGGTGCAACGCGATACGGTAGTTGACGAGGGCGCTGATTTTCTCGGGGAGAGCGTTGGATTTGACGCCGCCGTTGATGATGTCTGCTGCTTGGGAGGTTTGGAGGATGAAGCGGAACTTGTCGCCGCGCGAGGAGGCCAGCTTCTCTGCGAGAGAGACGTAGTCGCTGGATTGGAGGGCGGAGGCGAGCCAGGGCTCGACTTGCGAGGGGGAGTGGCGGACTTGGCATTCGAGCATTTTGCGGGTGGGGTGGTGGGTGTCGAGGACGGGGACGAAGAGGTCCTGGCGTTCGAGCTCGTAGATGATTTCGGAGATGATGCCGATTCCTGTGTGCGGAGGGGGCACGGAGCTGTGGCCGCCTGGGACGGCGAGGGTGAGGACTACGTCGATGCTACCCTTTTCGCCGACGCCCGGGAGGGCGTAGACGACGCCGTTGGAGGTGTCGTCGAGGACTTCGAGGCCCATGCCGCCTTCGTCGAGGATGAAGGCGAAGCTGTCCGGGCCGTATTTCTTCTCGAGGAATTTGGCGATGGATCCGGCGCCGAGGAAGCCGTGGGATTCTTCGTCGAAGCCGAAGGCTAGGACGACGGTGCGGGTTGGAGTCCAGTTCTGGGAGAGTAGGTCTTCGACGACGGACATCAGCCCGATCAGGACGTTCTTGCAGTCGCTGGCACCGCGGCCCCAGAGCCATTCGCCGTCGAAGTGGCCATCGAAGGGGGGATAGGTCCAGTCGGCGGGGTCGTTGATGGGTACGACGTCCTGGTGCGCGGTGAAGAGCAGGGGCTTGAGCGAGTCGTCTGTGCCATTGAGGGTGAAGACGAGACCGAATCGGTTGATGTGATCTACGCGGGCGTAGGAGTGGCTGGATTGTGTTAGATGGGGTTGTGTGTGGATGGGGACTGGAGACGTACGTGAGGGGAAAGAGGGTCTTTAGGAGGTTCTGGAAGTCGAGGAATGGGGCGAACTTCTCGTCGTAGGGGTCCTTCATGTAATCGTCGATTGCGGTCGGGACCTGGACGGCCCTGGAGAGACGATTGACTTGACGCGACTTGAACGAGGCATCTTCTACGAACTTGAGAGCTGGGAAGAATCCGTCGTCCGGGACCTCAACCTTGGGTGCTAGTGGACAGAAGCCGTCGGTGTGCTCTCCGAAAGTAAGAGAATCGAGGATTTGCTGCGGGGAAGGGATGCTGAGGGCTGCAATCGAAGGGGCAAGCAGCCCTGCGACGAGGGGAAGCAATTGGAACTTGGACATCTTCAATTCCATTCCTGGGGCACTTTCTGCAGAAGATAGGAACCCTGGGGGAATCGGAGGATAATAATGAGAAGGGCAAGGCCGAGGCTACGTCAAAGCATGGGGTTATCTTATCGCAGAGTTGCGCAATCATTGCCGTGATAGCCTTTCCCCTCTCCGTATCGCTCGGGTTGATAAGTTTGCCGGTCGGAGAGCGGACGGAACCGCTCAGCTGGGGAAAGAATTGCCATAGCAGGAAGGTCGAGGCAGGCGAGATGAAAGTGCGGTAAGCAAGCTGGAGCAGGATGATAGCATGCAGTAACGGGTTCTGTGATGCATTGGATTTGGGTATATAGCGGAGAGCTGAATGAAGGCATTGGAATTGACTTGCAATTGCAGCGACATTAAGTCCACACATTGATGGACCAGCAAGACCTCAATAATGGATTATTTTCCACCACAATGTCATCAATGAACCCTCAGCATAGCATCGGCCGAACCCGTCCAGCAGCGATCTCTCCTGCGTAAAGGTGACAAATCAAGGGATGCAATGTTAGTCATTAGTCTCACAAGGATTGCCAATAGCAACACCCCTTTCGTTCACTTGTTGCATATTATCGTCGGTCGGCAACATTGGCAGTCAACATAACATTGCCTGGCGGATTTCACCAGTCCGGGACTTCACCCCTGCCATTGTAGGGGATTGTATCAATTGTCAAACATGAGAACTGGTCGACACAGCAACATTGGCCATGAGACTGTCTGCAACAAGTTCTGCAGATGTCAGTGCATCTCAGTGGCGCGATCAAGCTTGTGGATGATCGGCGCTTAACATGGCCGGTGATTTATGCGGGAGAATCGAACACTGACAGAAGCAAATTAGCGGAGTGGCTGACGCTAAAGCAGAGCGAGTGCAACTAAATAAGAACTATAAGAATGTCAAGGGAGACAAGATAGTGTGAGGCCAAAAGGGGGAGGGAGAATTGGGAGTATCAGGTGCCAGTCTCGTGATCGGCACCAAACGAGGCGAAAAAGTACAATGCAGCAGCTTCAACATGGCTCCCTTTTAATCCATTTCTCCATTCTGCCTGCCAACTCTGCCTCCCGACTTTGGTTCCATGGGTCAGGAACAAAACAAACAACAAGCGAGCATCCACCACTGAAGATGCTAAGAATACTACTACTTACTATCTAGGTAGCCCCAGTCCGACCAAGACACAGCCTCATCTAACAAATAAAATTTGTCGCAGACCATGAACGTCATCCTCCTCTCCACAGGGGCTCCCCAGCCTGACGACATCCACAGGGCCAAAAGAGTCTGACAATCGATAGTCGGCCGCGTGGTGGTCTCAGAAAGCAATAGTGCGACGATCGTTACATCACCGGAACAAACAACATCCCTCGCTCGGGTACCTGGCGAACGGTGTATCCGCATTGCGGAGGCTTGTAGCCACTCAAATGGGTCCTCCCAAGACCAACACCGTCAACTCGACAGGAACAATGATGAAACATCGCCCCCAAGACAGCAAGGGATCGGCCATAACGCGCGGGACGTGGAGCCGAGCGAACCATTTTGGAATCCGGAGAATCAGATGGGCGTTCGTTCACGCGATCTTCAGATCGGCATTCTACTGCGTTTCACACGCCGATTTTTGTGTCAACTTCGGGTGTTCCAAAATCCCAAGGGGTTGGGTCGGGTGCCAACCCCATCCTGAACGATGGGATAATCGGATGGATCATATTTAGGTTATGCCTGCCAGTGAGTTTTGCTGATATCAGTTGTTTCAGTTCGTTCTTTTATTACTTTCTGCCGTTTCCTGCCGGTATATAACTACTCCTACATACATACATACAAAATTCACTCTCGTTCATCAAAAAAAAAACCAAAAAGGAAACAGCTTTACAACTTCCATTCTTTCATTGTTCTTCAAAATGCCTAAAGCCAGTGCTACCAAGATCTTTTCCCTTTCAATCCTCTCCTTCCTCACTACCGCTTCTGCCTACACCACCGCAGGTTGCTATAGCAGTGCCGGCCAGCTAACCTCGGCGGGCACATATCAATTCCAATCCGAGGGCTACTGCCAGCAAATCTGCACGAAGCAAAACAAGCCCGTCTTTGCCCTCCACAATGGCGACGAATGCTACTGCGGCGACTCCCTGCCTCCTTCAACAGCGAAGGTCTCTTCCACCCAATGCCAGACCCCTTGCTCGGGATTCCCTTCTGAAACTTGTACGTATACCTCCGTTACGCCCTCATCTACCGCCTTCAACGATCATAGACTAATACATACTGCACTATAGGCGGCGGCGCCAATGCATGGCTAACCAACAACTCCACCACTGTCTCGGAGTCCACCAGCGACGACAAACTTGTCACAGAACTGAAACGTGAATCCACCGATAACGTCGAGAACGGCATCGTGATTGCCCCAGAGTCCGATGACTCCGACTCGTCCTCGGGATCCTCCAACTCCTCCCCTGATACCATGAAAGTCAACCCTACCATGGTGGAGACCGGTATCCCCATCGCCAGCTCCGCTGCAGACGGAGGTGCAGCCAAGTCTACTGTCCCGAGCGTAATCCTTACCGCACCGTCCATGACGGGCGTCACTGTCCCTGCTACTGGTGCTGCTGCGGCCTCGTCGATGGTTGTTGCTGCCTCGTCTGCTTCTGCGTCTGCAACCGCTACTGCGTCCGGAGCGGCGAGCAGTGGCTCGGCTGCCGCGAGCCCATCAACTAGTGCAGGTGCTGCTGCTGCTGCTGCTGTCGCCGGTGCTCCTGCTAGTGGGATGATCGGGGGTGTGGTTATGGCGGCAGTTGTTGCGCTCGGACTGTAGATATCTCTTTCTACATTCTACATTCTATCTTTTGGAGTATAGATATAGTAACGTCGGCCCATGAGGGGAAGATCATCTTGTATAGATATATAGCTACGGATGCACGGTATGGATGCGGGGCTAGGCATTGATTGATATAAGGTACATACCTATAATAGGCTGGGAAAAATCGCGGGTTCGATGCGACATGTACTTTTAAGATCTGCTGAGCAGTAAGCTAATTTCTTAGTGATAGTCACATTCGTTTGTTTAAGATATCCCTATTTCTGTTACTATTTAGCTATACTCTATTTCACTATTTCTTTCGAAATTACACTCCACAAATAACGCCATCGGCCCTAAATAATTACCACAACTCATCTCCATCGGAGATAATTACCCCATCAGATAAGAACCAAGCAACAGTAGTCCGCAGGATCACTGAGGCTAAGCAACTCACTACTTCCTATACAGACTAGATAAAATCTAATGTACCAACGATCTATTTAGTATCTACGCAGTAGATATCGAATACGAGAGCACCGACGCCATACATAGGTAAAGTCGGTGAGTGAGAACCCCCGGCCCCCAATCCACAGCCCATTCATTCGTCAGCCCTTCCTTCCCCTCCCCCTTAACAGCACTGATACAAAGATAATAGGAGGTATCTGTCTGACCAGCCCTGCAATCCGCCCCCACTTTCTACCTGCAAGGCTCTGAAGAAAGAAAGAAAATACTGGAAGGCCTGAACGTAGTCGATAGCCAGTCATCTTATGGGGTTTTATGTCTCCCGCAACGCAGGAGGTATTATTAGCTGCCTGCCAGCCTTTACTTATGTTTAGCTGGGTTCGCAATGCGGTGCGCGCCCGTTTGTGTTCTTTTTTTTCTTTCCTTCTTTCGCTCTCTCTCGGACAGAAGTGTCCTAGGGACACGAGTAACTTCGTGTTTTTATTTCCTCCCCCCCCCCCCCTCTCTTTCTCTTTCTAGATGGATTGATGGATATCTGGATTCTATTGCTTTGATTTATTAGTATAGAACGTGGTTCTCATCCTGCCGCCCTATTTTGCCTTTCAATATGATTGTCAGAGGAATCCGCGCGACTGCGATCCTCCTCTTCCTCTTCGCAACATGCACCCCGACAAGCAGTGCAACAGCGACATGCTACTTCCCTGACGGCACCATCGCAAGCAATAACGTTCCCTGCTCGTCAGACACGTATACCGCATGTTGTGGAAAGTCCGACGTCTGTTTATCGAATAATCTCTGCATGGATACGGGGGAACAGCCGTATGTTCTGTCCCGGGGGGCGTGTACGGATCCGAACTGGGAGTCGGATAATTGTCCGTCTGTTTGTCGTACGTACATACATGATACTTCTGGTGCTTCTTTGAGTAGTGCACTGGTAAATAATAATGAATGGGGGATAATGCTAACCCTTTGCGCTTTTATACTGGGTAGAGGATATCAACAAAGACGGCGGTTGCTCGATAATAAATCTCCTGTATGAGAATGGCGTCTCGACGTATTGCTGCGGTACTCCGATAAGCAACGGCAGTGAGGTGATTTGTCCGCATGGGAACTCGTTTGAGGTTGCTACAGGGAAGATGCTGTATGGGTATGCGGCGCTTGCGAACTCTACAGCGGATGCATCGTCGGGGAATAGTACGTGTACTTCGTCCAACTCGTCGGCCTCAGTGGCATCTTCTTCAGCCTCCTCGTCTTCCTCCTCGTCTTCCGCGGGGCGGGATACAGCCATTGGTGTTGGAGTTGGGGTCCCTCTGGGCGTCATTGCGGGCGCTTCGCTTGTGTGGGCGTTTTGGGAGAGGAAGGAGAGGAAACGGATGCAGAGATCCGGTGGTAGTGTTGATGGCAACCTGGCGGTGGAGCAAGGGTACCCTGCACCCATGGTGAAGACGCAGCGACCGCCAGTTGAGTTGGAAGTCAATGGGGCGAGGCATGAGCTGGTATCATGATTCTGTGAGTTGATTGATAGTTCGATGCCCTGGTTTCATGAATGTACGAGATACACATTGATGTTTGATGAGCTGAACAATAGTGAAGGCAAGTGCTATCATATTAAGTTATCATAGGAAATCACTGTGTTGAGGGTCCGAAGGGTTGGTATCAGCGCTCTGAACGTTCAATTCATCAAAGGAAATGCCACTCGTGCCTTGACTCAAGAAAGCAAGCGCATCTTGATCCAGGTCGCTTTCCAGAGATACGTAATCCTGAAGTTGCATGTTCATCTTGGCAAGGCCAGGGAACCCTAGAAGTGACCCTGTGACCGGGCCATCGAGGAAGAAGCCTGGATCGTATATCTCACAAGGGTTCTCAGAGAGCGACAAGGTCTGATCAATTGCCATGAGTGGTAAAGACTCGGAGCCATCTGGAGCAAGAGACGGATCTGCCATCTGGCCAATGTTGAGCCCTGGATCCATTAGAGGGTCATTTGCGGCAGACGAGTTACTCGATGGGGTCTGCGCGTTCTGACTGGAAAGCAGCGCTGATTGGGGAATGGCGGATGATCCAAGCTGTTCGAAGGCTTGCTTCGCACGCTTCAATCTCTTCTTCACCGGCAGTATAGCTGCTCCAAGCCGGGAAATTACATCCCCTTTACAGGCTTCATGCAGCTGATTGGCAAGATGGGCTAGCTGGCTTTGTTGGTGACTAATCACATTGCGCTCCTCGATCGAGCTATGCTCATGTTGCGCATATATGTACGAAAATCCCCTGCTGCAAGTGTCCAAAGCATACAGCATTATACTAGATTCATCAACGCTTCGAAACTCTTTTGTAGGCATCAAATTTGCCAATCTGGAAGGCCTTTGTTGAAGAATTGTAAGGAGCGCTGAAGCCGACTGGCAGAATGGATCGATGACAGATGGCGAGATCGCCGGCCGCTTTTGATCATTCTTGTCTCCAGAGAAGAGCATATGAATAGCAATACTATGGTATGCAGTCAATAGAAAAGACCGTGACGATGCGACGGTGACCTCGTTCTTCACCAGCTCGATAGCATTGAGAAGGATCCTATGCATTCTCGACGCCAGAACAGATCGATCAAAGCAAGGCTGAAAAAGCTGATGTAGCTCGTGCAGGTGTTGTTTCTGCCATGGTACAGCCTGCTTTTCCTTGTTCACTGTAGGCGCATTGAGATACAAGGTGTAGATATGGGCCACTGTACTGGTGATGTGACTGAGTGGCCACAAGCACTGGGTAGCCTGGATTTGTGCCTGTAGCGTGGAGATGTTTCCCGATGCACGATCTAGGCGGAGGATAGCTGAAGCTCCCTCATCCAGGCACGGGAAGTCGGGCGTCGTTTCCGGAGTGAGCAACGAGAATGGCTGATTGCTTTGCATGAACCCCCATGTTGTGGTGGCCAGGCAGATCCAGTAAACATTCTGTGCCAATTCTTGCTCGACGGCACCTACATCCACACCGTTGAGCTTTCTGCTACACTTTCTGTGGTCACCAGCCTGCCAAAAGGTGTACAAAGTAGCAATTATGCGACAGGCGTAGCCTGTGAAGCAGGTGGCACGTCGGGCATGGCCGAGGCACAACTCCCTCCATCCCACCAGAAACAGTGCCTGGGCTGTAGAAAGAACGGAGGGGTGTCCAAGCACCACTGTGCGCTGCTTCAGCTGCAATATAGCAAAGCTGTATAGTGTCTGGGGGTCGATTGGGGCACATTTCTGCAGCCCGCTCACGATAGACTGTATACCACATGCATCAACCAATATGACTGCTAGAAGGGCTTTATCAACTGTATCATCTTGGATCGCTGTTGCTAGAAGTGTTTTAGACACCAGAGGTGACAATGGATGGGCCGAAAACCACACATCAACCAATTGAAGAATCAGATGCTTCCCCAGCACCACCAACGGATCTACAGCAGACTCAAGGGGGTCAAACATCGTACATGTGGTGTCCGCTGCCAGGGTTGATACATAAAAGTTTTGATTCGGAGCCTCCAACTGCTGAACTCCTAGGTGACTAAAGCGGAGCGGCAGGATACCCACCATCTCCGACGCCATAAAGGACAGCAACCCATCATAGCTCAGGGGAAGCTGTATTGAATGGATTGGGGTTTTCCGAGGAGACTTGTCCAACTCCCGTTGGTAGGTAGCGATTGCAGTTTGGAAGATATTGGAGCCCGAGTCAGTCTTCGTGATAAAGTAGGCATTGAATCTCCGCTCCAGTTCATCGCCAACATGAATACTCAGATCGGAGCTTGTTGCAGATTCCCCGTGTCCATGCGTTTGTGAGTCAGACGCCGAGAAATTCTCTGCGGGTGTCCCCGACAGCAACGACAAGTTATCGCTACCATTTTTATCATGTGGTTGCGACGCCAACGGAGGTTGTGATGTTGTTGTTCCTCTCTGCGCGGGCCGTCCCTTTCGAGCTTCCGGACTGTATTCGCAGCTGAGGTTGCGCTTCCGACAGGCACTGCAGATAGATTCACCGGAACATCGAATCTTCCGGGTACGACAGAAGACACAGCTGCGTCGCAGACCCATGATGAGCTAGGGATGCACTGGGAGGGAAATAAATTCAACATGGCGGGTGGATGTCAGCAAATGACGTCCAGCCTCGTCATGTGAATCAACCCGAACCCACTGCCTAAATTAGCACTAGTCCTACTGTTACTCCCCAATAGAAGCATGTATCTATGAGTTTCAGCATAACTCACTTACACTACATCATACTGCAGCAGGCAAACAGTTATTCCCCCTGTCCCTTGAGATCGGATCTGCTTCCCGTACTGAATTATATTAGCCGACATGCAATATGATCGCTCAGCACGATCTGCGGAACCCGATCTAGAAGTCTCCTTGCATGTAGAAATGCCCGAATGTGCTACTGACCAACACTAGTATCTAATAATATGCAACGATCTGAATGATCAACACCTGGCTTCATTACGGTGAGGGTCGATGGCAATATACTAGTTGCCTTATTCTATGATGCCTTTGCTATATAAATGGTGTTATACTCCCAGCTCTTGATCATTGTTCTCTACACTCTACACTCAAGACTCCTTTCCATTCATACAGTTACTCAACCAAAAGCCAACCAAATCATATCTCCGGCCACCATGAAGTTCTCTGTTCTTTTCACGGCCCTCTTTGCTGCCCTCGTCACAGCTCAACACGCGAAAGGCGGTGGTGAAGTGTCTGCACATGGAAAGCGCCAGGTAAGTAACTGAGGTGTATACATCATTGCCTTCATTCACCGAGAAGGGATACTAACTTCATAACTAAACTAGCATCTCGAAACGTGCCACACCACTGATGCCCGCGATTGCTGCTCGGCTTGCTGGGGTGCTTCTCACTACACTCATATTGACATCCCAGAGTGCTGCGGCAAGTGTGGCTGCTAAGGGCTCCCTCGAGACGATTTGCATGGAGGACAGTTACAACAATTTGTTCCATGAGACACGCTACTATGTTCTCTGAGATTCAGCAGTGATCTATCCAACCACCTACCTGTTTCATCATGTCTTGGCTTAGGTTTTCCCTACCGGTGAAGGTTTCCCTATGCTGTTATGCGAATGCAAAGGCTTGATCAATATTGAATCCATGGGCTTTTTCTTCTGGTAATTAAAATTGTAGTCGTTACTTTGTGCTGGGTAATAATCCTTCTTCTGAGAAGTGAAGTCGTGTGTACTTTTCGTAGATATCGTCCATGTCAGTCTGTAATCACTCAGCTTACCTTTTCCAAGAAGAAGTGACCATGGAAGATACTAGTGGTTTAATTGGATGTAAAGATCATAGGAGTCCTGCACCCAACGTACCATCTACCAGTCTACTGCGTTCTCATATCCAAGTCTCCTAAAGTTGCCTACATAGCGGTGTACTATTTTCACTGCATAAATCGAACTTTCCTCTCTGCTGTAAGTCCGGCCCAGCACTGCTTTTCGGTTCACCGAGCAGCCCAGGATATAAAGTACTACTACGTGCAGTACAATCAGATTTGATGTATAATCTCGTCTGAGACAAGCCTAATAGTGAAGTCTTAGCTTGTAGCCGCGCATCTGATATGCAAAGCTAGCTGATCAAGATACTTTCAACGAGGCAATGAGAGAATAGAAATCACCCAATAGTAAAGTTTGTTGGGTACAGTCTGAAACTGTGGAATTGGCCATTAGTAGTCATAATATACATTATGGAGAATCACTGCATTATTCAATAGTTCGTAAACCAGACTCCAGTAATAGGCCTCAACAATTTCCGAAAGCCCCAAAGGTATCATAAATCATATCGTCACGAAACATCATCAAAAACCCCTGCTCTGAACTCATAGACAGTGTCCACTTTATTCCCTACGGTCTGGGTCAATACCTTGATCCCGGAGCTTCTTCTTGTCCACCCCCTTCATTGTCACGTCTACAAAGTTCTTGGGGATCGGTTGGGACTCCCTAACTTGATCAGTGAATTTTCTACATCGGAGAGGCAATGAAAACTTACCGAAGGAATTTAATCCTCAAGTTCCTCGCACGGTCCTTTATTTGCACCTGGTTCCGATTTTCGAATCGGGCTTCTCCCTCCCTTTCAGGCTGTATCGTGTTCTCGTCTTCGATCTTCGTCCACGAAACACCATGCTCTTCGATCAAACGTATCAACCGGCGATCTTCGGCATCTGTCCAGCCTCTGGTTCTCCGCTTAGGTACCGGTGGTGGCATCGCCTGGCGGTTCTCTGCCTGCGGCGAAGGGGTCTGCGTACGAACCGGGGAACCAGCAGCTTCCTGCGACCTGGACCGATGTCGAACCTGGGCCTCGTCCCCGGCTCCTTCATGGCCGCTGTCTACCCTTGCGCGCTTGCTTTGTCGCGCCTGCACGGGCTTTTCGGCACGCCGGCGTTCCGTGGCCACTTCACGGGTATCAGTATCATATTCCTCTTCGCTCTCAGAGACAGTCTCAGATTCACGTCTGCGTTTGGGGGGCCGTCCACGAGGTCTCCGTTCCACACTTCTCGGTCCCGACGTCTGGCTGACCGGAGAAACGCGCACTGCATTTTCTTGGCGGTCGATAAACGCAGGTCGTGAGCTATTAGAGGCTTCTGGGGTGGCCCGCGACCGAGAATTCGCCATGTTCCAGACATCCCTGCTTGAGGGGAGCGAAAGGTTGTTTTCCATTCTAGGAGGCGCCAATGTAGACCCAGTCTCCCTGCGGGGTCTTGGGACGGACCGATTCATCGGAGGACTATGGGACCTCTCCGGATGGTTCTCAGTATGCTGACTTATATCAAGTGGTTCGTCGCATACGAAAAGTTCTGTGTCTTCGGCCGTTGTGTGTTCATCGTTCAGCCGGGTCTCTTCATGTGTCTCATTGCCATCATTCAGCTGCGTATCCTCATAAGCCTCAGTGTCATCGTTAACCTGCGTTTCATCATTTACGAGCGTGCGAGAAGCGTCAAAGGTAGTCTGGACCTCACTGGGCGGTGCTGGGTCCGCTGACCTCTGGCGAGGTGGGATTGCAGACACAGTCCGTCGCCTGTCGGCTGCAGACTGATCTACCACTTCAGAAGCATTGGGTCTGACTGGCTCAGATTGTCGGCGAGAGGTTGACGCATCAATGGAATGACGAAGCTCCTGTCTTCGTTGACCCATCCGGGCGATAGCGTCTCGGTTATTGAAGGGGCTTTCCTCGATTAGCATGGACAAAGGGTAAATGCTGAGGATACTCACTATTTGCGAAACTTCTTCTGAGGCCTGGTTTCAGAGGGCTCCTCTGTTGCAGCAGGAGGCACAACATCGCGGGCGACTGAAGCGACTCTGGGCGCGCTTGTCTCTGGTTCAATAATCTCTGGAACTGTGTGAAACGGGTTCTGAGCAGACATGGGTGTTGCAACCTTTTGTGCATTTGTAGAAGCGATCGCAGGAGGCCTTGCTTGCGACGAAGGCTGCGAGACCTGTGGCGTACCTGAAGTAGTTGCAGACCTCCGTGCTGTGTTCTCAGTCGTGGATAGACGATTAGAAAAGCGCCCGCTGGGAGTGGACAATGCCGGCGTGCCGCTGATACTTTGGCGTGACTTTGCAATGGTATAGAAGCTCTCATGCATGTCCATGGAGCTTATTTGGCCTTTCAAGTCATTGTTCACCTCGTCACACCTCTTGCGAATCCATCGGGCGGCCTGCATGACGAACTTCTGCCAGCGGTAGTCACCCTTGAGTGCCCCGATAGTACCGTCGACTTCCAGGACGACACGCATATCGTCATAACGGCTTTCAACGTCACTCCGATATTTCGATGGAAGTTCCCCTCTGGCATCAGTGAACCTCTCCAGATTGAAGCCGCGAAACCGACGCTCGGCATCGCTGGGTGCGTCTTTGGGCGCGTCCAAGAAGAAACCTGTTGCCAGTATCTCAACTGGGTCAAAGTCATCATCATTCTGATGTGCTTCAAGCTGCATTATCAAGTATTGTGTGCGAATCTCCAGAGCCAGCTCCCAAGTCTCCTTCTCCAGATAGCTTTCATCGATAGACTTTTGGGCACCCCTTTCCACCAGATTAGCCATGAAAGGCGACGGAAACTCATCATGGATGGTGGAAATTGCCTGCTCTGGAGAGGACTCAGTACCAGGTGTAGCGAGGAGCATTCGCAACGCAAAACGAGCACAATTGGCTTTGTAGAGCACAGGCTTCGAGTAGTCTTCAAGCCCACTGACTTCCACAATGTACTCCACATCAAGATAAGTGAGAGGGCTCTTTTGACCAAAGTACTTCGCTTCATGGTTCAAGTTAGTCACAGACCTCTGCAGCCGTCTGCTCTGAGTGCCAGCAGGATCCCTCAGCTGCTTCGCCCTGCTCATGATGCTGACTGGATCTGCCGACCCAGGAACGAGGAAATCAAGTACATTGGCAGCTGCACGCTCCAAGTCCGGCAGTGCCTCGACCATGATATCCACATCCAGATCATGGTCCGGTTCTGAGGGAAGAATAGTAGTACCGGAGATGTTGTGTTCATCTTCCGGAGTCTCAGGAATGACCTGGTTCCCATACTGCGGGCCAGTCTTCTGAGCCGACCTTTGCGGTGATTCTTCAACCACAACATCTAAGCCTGCACCAAGAACAATGAGAGGCGCCTCAAAGAACCACTAACAGTAAGAAAGAGACTCACCCTTCCCGCTCACTGGTCCCTTACTTTGGGTGCCCCACCTTCTCCGACCAGCACCTGCCGACGGCTCGCCATCATCACCACCACTAACACGAGGAGCCTGTTGGGTCCTAAGTTCCTCTAACTCGCGACTCTGACTTCTGGTGACACGTCTCCGCATAGGACTCCCCGTCCAAACCTTTTGACCTTTCGACAAACCAGTCGAGGATTGTGCGACCTCTCGTGACTGAACCAGCCGCGCCATTCTGCCACCACAACAAACGCGTCCGAGAAAAAAGGAAGGCGGTCAGCCGTCCAAGCACGTGGAAATGCGGAGCTTTATACTCCAGACGGTCTGCTATCGATGCTAGAAGCCTCAAATTGATGCAGATTGATGATTACGACTGTTGTTTTGATGCCGCAGTGATGTTGTCGATGGCTGGGACGGCGTAGAGTAAGGAAAAGGAGACTGGTGGTGTGTTGGGGTACTAGCGGTCAAACCCTTGGGGTAAGTTGCTTACTAAGTACTTAGTAAAACGGTCACTAGGCCCAGAAAAGAAGGCGGTATCAAAAAACCCTCAAACCCTACATAAACCCTAACCAAAACCCTAGAAACCCTACGGTTTATCATGTATTATCGGACTATGAATTAGAGGACCATTTGGACTACCACCACTATTAATGGATCCTTACTATCGAAAAATGACTGCTTAGAGGACATGAGCCTGTGGATATCAGACCTCAGTCCATGTTACTGAAATGTACGCACGTACGTCCGCTTTCAACTACCATTAGGGTTTAGAATTAGAGAATCATCTACATCACAGCTTGGCCTGTAAAGCCACTGGGCCGAATCTAGTATACCTGATGTTCATTCTGCAATTTTGCTAGACTGGTAATTGAATATGGATCTTCAATTTCTCATGAACATGTGCTAGTGCGCTCATTGAACTCAAGAGTTTGTTACGAACTACGAGGCATATCTGGAAAGATATTAGGGATGAAGCTGCCAGTGTTGCAGTGGATAGACAAGATGGTCTTCGAAGGGCAGTCATATTGTATGATTTTGCTCAGACTCTGGGTGTATCCTTTCTCTCTTTGACGCATAGTGCCAATATTGGCCTGATAGACTGGGCAACTATATGCTTGGATTGAGTGTTACTGATTACATGGATTGTTGGAGTTGATTGCGCTCACTATGCAGCACATGCTGGTTGCCCTACTGAGGTTGGTCAGAGGAACAAAAGTCCAAACGAGAGTCCAAACCTGGATAGTCGCATCGATACACTACAGAATACGCATCACTCTGAATGATAAATCTATTATAGTGCATCAAGAATTTTATTAAAACATCGCTAAGGCGCGAATATTACAAGCACCATATCGCATAATCTATACTGAAGAGAACCACCCGATATGTGAGAGACAAGCGGGAGCAAATGAAGGTCTAATAGATGGCTTCAAACAAGTAGATGACACCAAAGACCAAGAATGCCGTGGCACCGCCCAGCGTTACTGTGACACGTTAGCAACAGCTGTGAAACTAGAAAGGAGGAGCACATACCGACGCGCATGCTGACCTTGCCAGCAATAGCACTGCCGCCAATAACGGCGGCCGCAGTGCAAAGTCCGTGTCCGGAGATAGCACCGATGGTCACCCACCAGTAATCTTGACCGGCAGCCATAGCAATGGTTGCAATCTGACTGCGGTCACCCCACTCGCCCAGGAAGGTCATAACGAAAGTCTGAACCCAGGCGGGACTGAGAAGAAGCGAGAAAAGGTTGTTCATTCCGACGAGAACATCGTTCCAGCGGTTACCAGAGGGAGAGGAAGCACGAGAGGACGATGATGAAACACTCTCGGGAGGTGAGGGAAGACGGTTGCCGGAGGAGCGAGACTTGCGACGACCGACGCGGCCAGCTTCCAACGAGTGAGGAGTCACGGACGAACGGCGACGGTTCATACGCAGCTGCTCTTGCTCCTTTTCTTCCAGTTCCATTTCGACCTCCTTCATCTCCTCTCCAACACCCTCGTCGGGCGACATTTCGCGACCTTCCTTGAGCATCTTCAAACCGAACACGAAGAACAGAACGGCCGCCAACAATTTCGTCAAAGACTTGGGAATCAGAGTAGGTACTGCATGTCCTAGGACAGCTGAGAGAACAGTCATGAAGATGAGGGCGCTGAAAGCGGCGGAGAAAACAAGCAGACGCGGATGACGCATAGCCATGAGCGCGGCAACCAGGAAAGTCTTGTCACCAATTTCAGATACGATAATCATGGTGAAGGAGAACAACAACGAATGGAACGCAGTTCCCTCCTCCAGAGGCTCGCCAGCCTTGATGCCCGAGGAGCCATGCTTATCGAGACCGAGAGGGCTATCTTTGACAGTGGCCGGGGACTTGGGAGGTGGGATGTCGTGGGGCTTTTCTGGCAAATCTGCGGGTTTCTGAAATACATCAGCAAGCGCCATCAAATCTCATGATAGAAGGTCGTAAATACCTCCAATTTTCCGAGGGTCGAGTCAGTGCTCGATCCCTTGGT
Organism: Aspergillus piperis CBS 112811; assembly: GCF_003184755.1. Classification (NCBI taxonomy): domain Eukaryota; kingdom Fungi; phylum Ascomycota; class Eurotiomycetes; order Eurotiales; family Aspergillaceae; genus Aspergillus; species Aspergillus piperis. Next base: position 830,508 of record NW_020291605.1, read on the forward strand.
GTCCTTGACCTCGGCATCCTGACCCGCCACTGGCAGCTTTTGCTGCTCACTGTGCGGCAACGGAGGAGCCTCCTTGGGACTACCCGGCGTCTTTTCATTGTTGTATGGCTCCCTCAACTTCTCAGACACCCCACCTTCTGTTCCACGAGTACCCTCCTTGGGGCCCGTCCGATGAGGATCATCCATCACGCCGTCATTGGAGTAGGGAATTGGGTTGCCATCAGGGCCCAATTGTTCCGCTTTAGGATCGGTCTTTGCCTTTTCCTCCGACAAGGTGGTAGAGCCCGTCTTCTTGCGATCCCGCTCTGCACTTGTTTCCACCCAGGGACCCGCATGTGGCCGACCATCCTTGCCGTCGATCGGGGCGTCCAGCGTCCCTTTGGCGGGTTTGGGTGCGGCGGCGGCATCTATTTCGACAGCATTTGGAGTCGAAGCTTCCCGCTCTGCGAGAAGAGCGTCTTTTGCACCGTTGTTGGCCGAGCTCGGATCCGTGAGCGCGACCGAAAGCGCAGGAAGGAGGAAGAGGAGGAGCGACGAAGAATGAATCTTCATGGTGCAGGGCTGTTATCGTGGCAGTTGGAACAATTGCAAAAAGATTGAAACGTAGTGTAGATGATACAAGCAGTAGTCCACATGAACGGATAAGAAAAGGCCGTAAATGAAGGATTGACGAGAAAGTTTGGTTCCAGGTACGTCGATCGGTGTAAATCAAGCCACGACAGCGATCCGAGCGGACTCACGACACGCGATCGGGAACAATGGCGAGACGAGAAACGAAGCGCGGAGTCAACGAAGTGGACTGGTCATATGAAGCAAACAAGTAGAATACATGCAAGAAGGGAAAGGAGCGAAGCCGATAAGCGGTCGTCGAGGGTGGCAGGAAGCAGGAATCTGGGAGGTTTCTTTTCCGGCCGCAAAGGGGCAATGCCGCCTCCACATCACGTGGTACCCGCTTGCGGTGGTCTGGTTCTTTCCTTTCCCCAATTATTACTCGTAGTAATTCTCTCCACTCTCCTTGGCCAGCCATCGTCTGGCTTGCAAACTGGCTGCAATCGATGCAACAATTTCTTGTTTCAGCTGTCTCATGATGTACAATTTGGGGTTATTTCTGGGGGTCTAGCTGAGCCTGCTTGCACTTGTATTTAGTCTTACAGCTGAATGCTGACCCCTCAACCCAATCGGGCGTGGTTGAAATTAGATGACTGGCGGGCCGCCGCGACTAACTAGTAGTACTTAACTAACTATTAATATCCCCCCTCTTTGATAGTCGTGCCTGGCTGCCTCTCCATCTACATCTCTCCGGGCGCTGCACACTTATTAGTACCACCCACAAAACACTTGGCCTGGGATCTATCTACGTACTCAGCTTCCAGTGCAATCAAGTGCGTACTTGATGAAATGAGGATCTTAATCTTATTATCCTACCGAATGTGAAACATGGCAGATGTTCTTATCGCTGCTGTGCAACACCAATAGGCCATTCACTAGACAATGCATTCAGTGTTATCAGCCTTCTCTCACTACAAACTCATCGTATATGAAATTTTCACTATGGCACGTCCCTGTCACCGCTCATGACGTCAGTCTCATCTTTGTTGACTCTCCTGGGTATCGGCTTCGAAGATGTCGGACTCAACAACAATCAACAACACGCTCGCCAGCCCAATCGGGTCCCTTGCCTCCAGTCCCGGCAGCACCCTTGCTTCCCAATCCGACTCTCCTCGACCGCGGCTGAGCGCCAGCAGTGGCTTTGGCTTCGCCTCCGCCTCCGCCTGGTCTGAGATCTATCAGAATGAGCCTGAGAAAGCTCCGGCCACGCAGTTGCTGAATATTAGCGATAATCCCGATCATCTCGAAATTGATCCCTCCAGCCTCAAGGAGCACAGCCACTTCAGTGACGACAGCACCGACAGCATGGAAGACTACGATATCGTCAGTGGAGCGAGCTCCCCAAGCTCCCTGTCCTTCCAAATCGTTGAGCCAGAACGCGAAAAGCTCTACCCGATCGCCATCACCGTTTTCGTGGGAAGTCCACGTGCTCAGAAAGATCGACCCGTCCATCTCAGCTGCATTGTACTCACATCCGATTGGCGCCAGGACTTTTTCCCGAACTCGTGCAAAAACAAAGCCGACAAGGCAGTGAAATGCAAAGACATCATAAAGTACAACGAGCAGTGCCTTCCTCAGATCGCCAAATTTGCCTGTGCTATTTGCTCAGAGCCGACTCCCGCCCGAAAATTCGTGCACCAGCCCATTATGTTCACACGGACTAGCAAATCCGGACTGGAGGATGGCCCCCGACGCCGGCTGATCATGCGATTGGGACAGCTTGTTCATAGTCGGTGGAAGTTCCCGGATATGAATGCCACACTTGGGGGATCAGCGGAAGCTCAGGTTTTTGAGGTCGCCATTCCGGTGTGCAAGAGGTCAGGCTGCGGCATAGCAGGTCGGACGTCTGCCCACCAACTCATCCGGGCCATTGTTTCGTCCAATGCGGACTTGGATCCCTCAGCGCTGGACCTCGACATAGTTATTCCATTGGCTGATTTAGGAACCGGTATAGGAGATTGGACACCCGACAGAGCAGAGATTTTGGTGACGAAGCTCGGGCCGGACTGTGTGCCTCTGGAGGTACGCAGCCACGTCGAAGCATGATAGCTGGTCAGGCTGGGAGTTTGGTTATGATCTACGACTTCAACGCGGTAGAGAGACGGGGTATGAGCAAGACGGAGGCGTCACAGAGGAATATATTATCATGAAATTATGACTTGGGAAATATTGGTGGATTTACGACTGACGAACGGCCGGAAATGAAAGACGCGACAGATAGAAGTCGATCTAGAACAGACCGATAAATGGAATTTCACGCCCATCAATCCCGCAGTAGACAGTATCCACCGTAGCCTGCCAAGTAGGAATACGTACTCACAACCTAAGCTCCAGCATCCCATGTATCAAGTATGGCCTGACTCGGCAACCCACCCACACGTCCACGTAGACTACGTACATCAGATAAGCCCGATCTCCAGGCAACCACCAACCAAACGTACCCACATCTTCATATTAAACATATACAATACTACTAGAAATCTAGTCTAGAAATCAGACATCGATCCTCACCGATCGTACGAAATCTCACGGTAAAACCCACTGCACCGCGGTGAAATCATCCCTTAATCTACCACCCGTAGTGTGGGTGGATCCCCACCTCAAACAAGCTTAAGTATTAGACTAGACTAGCCAGTAGCCACCGTGAGACGAAACACCAGAACACTTCTAGACCGGGAGATGGGCTCCACCCCCTGTTTGAGATGAAGTGATGGATGTATAATGCGGTGGTTATATAGGTGGATCGTGGTGAATATATAAGGACGGCATCGTCACTAAGTAGCTACAAACTAAACAAAAAGCTTGTTATCCAAGAAGCAAAGGAAGAAGAAAGAAAGAATCACCATGCAGACCAAATCCCTCCTCACTATCCTCCTCAGCGCCGCTCTGGCTGCTGCGACCGTTGACCCGGCCAGCTCGAACACTAAGGGAAAGTGTCCGGGTACTTATAACTGCTCTGGTGTGTATTCTATTCTATTCTATCCTATCCTTGCTCCATAATAGCAATCCCCACTACAAGTATAAGAGAAGATAAATACTAATGATGATAATAAACCTATAGCCGCCAAAACCTCCACCGCCATCCAGGCAGCTGAGTGCTCCCACAACACTCGTACTTCCGGTACGTCCACACCTCTAGTCCATAAAGATAAAAATGATATGCTGATAAATGCAATGCAGGAACCCAAACCTTCGCCGTCTTCGTCACCGATCACGAGTACGACTCCTCCTACGGCGCTCCCTACGGTACCTGCAAAGCGTACACTTGCACCGCGCCGACGGATAGCGAGATGACGGATGATGATGATGATTGCTGGACGTTCTTTTGGAAGTATGTCCATCCCCACTCTACTTCTGTCATTCAATCACCGCTAGTCCCCGGGGTGTGATTTAATGTGGGGTTATGCTAACTGGCTTTGTGTAGCGACAACGGCGAGTCCTCCGGCGTTGGAACCGGATGCATTCGCAGCCCTGATGATGGAACTTGTGGATGTGAGGACTCTGATGGAACTTTTGTTTATGGGGGGTCGAACTGCTCTTAGTTTTCCCTTGCTGGGAGTATATACTTGAGTGTTGGGTAGAAAGGATGCTACTACTGGGTAGTATGTATATTGATTTGCAGGTTCTGAATCGTTGCATTATTTGAAAACTGGTATATCCCGGAAGTAATGAATTGCATAATAGCATAACAGGTACAGTACATGATCATAGCATCCATATCCATAATATAAACATACCAAAACACCTGTTCAACTCCAACTAAAACCAAGTACTTCCAAATTATCATCACGTCCTCCCCGTTCCCGACCCATCCAACTCCGACGGCCCTCTAACCATCGCCTCATACATCACCTGTCCCTGTCCGTGTCCCTGACCATGCGGCCCTTGATAAATCCCTCCTCCAACCTGCTGCTGCATCTGCATATGCTGCGGCGACTGCTGCCCATCCCACCCCCACATCCCCTGCCCCAATGGCGGCGACAACCCCGGCCCAACAGTCGCACCACTAAACTCACTCTGCGGCACTAACGCACTCCCGCCATCCATCTCACTCTTCCTCTGCCCTCCACCACCACCACCGCCACCGGCAGCAGAATTACCACCCCCCTTCCCAGTACTCTGTCCCGGACTCAACAGCGCCGCCCACCTCGCGGTCCGCTCATGTCTTCCATCCTGACTAGACATCCACTGCCGATAGACGCGATTTCTTCCGAGGAGGAAGAACAACGCGCCGAGAATAGCGATGAAGGCCACAGAGCCGATGACGATACCGACGATGGCGCCGGTGCTGAGCGCTGGAGAACTTGAGGAGGGGGTGTTAGAGGGGGATGAGGTCGAGGTTGATGTAGATGTCGGGGCGATGGTGCCTTCGGCGGGGATGGACTGGCCTGGGACGAGCATGTAGGGGTAGGTTTTTGCGCGATTATATTGCGATTCGAAGGTCATGGTGGAGTTCTACAGGGTTAGCTTGGATGAGAGAGGGGAAGGGGAGGGGGAGGAAATACTGGGTTAATGACACCAACCATGCCGTTGCCGATGCAGGAGTCTATGGCGGTGCAGTAGAAGAATGTGGGCTGGTGGTCCTTAGTGATGCTCTGGATGGGTTAGGGTGGGTGGATGGATGGGATGTACCTCGGTGTCGTTGACGACTAGGGACCAGGTTGGGGGCTATGTTATGGGATTAGTATGAGGGCGAGGCTGATGTGAAGAGTATGGGAGTAGACATACCGGTCCGACCAACTGACCATCCTCCTCATTGAAACTATTGAATATTCCCGAGTAGAAGATCTCCCCGCTGGCAGGCACACACGGCGCAAGATAATCTGCTTTCACGACGGAGTGGTTTCTCGGATAGAACTCGAAGACGATAATATCGCCGACCGCAGCGGAGACATTATGGGGCGAGTATTGATGGGGATCTTCTTTTGAGCCGACCTGAACAGTATGGGTTGCTATCGCGGTGGTTGTGGTGGACGTTGCTCTGGTGGTGGAAGTCGTTGAGATACCGGTCGTGCTGCTGTGAGATTGGGCTGATGCAGTAGTAGCGAGCAGCATTGCCACAAGGACGAGCAGATGGGCTGCCATTAGGATGGATAGCATTTCATCAGGTATGTGCGCGATATACTTAAGATTCAAGACGGGGAAGTCGTTCCGAAGGACAGGCAAAAAAGGTCGACGGGCGGCCACAAAGAAAGGGAAGAAAAAAAAAGACGGTTGCCCCTGGATGAGATAACAAAGAAACTACGATGAGATGGCCGGAAAAGATGATGCATAGGCAGATGCCCGAATTGCACAGAAGAGGGGCTGAGGATTATTTTTCCTCCTACGAGATGCATGGATCATGGATGGACAGCCTCTTCCCAACTCACACCTCGTGTTCCCGCATCCATCAGCCCGTAGCGCTGACTGGTTAGGGCTGGACACGATGATCTTGGCAGCAGCGGCCTGTCCTGTCACCAGGCGGGATGGATTTGTGTGTAGCTTCAATATGTTTTACATTCATTTGACAGGTCTCGGAGGTAAGAATAGGGGTCTCTGTAGTATCTGTAGCTAGACTGACGTGCTGTTCGACACTTGGATCAGTGTGCGTCGGTATGTGGTCAACGGCGGATTCCCAGTGTCTTTTACTTGTAGAATTAAATGCAACAATTGGCAGCCATCCTCGTCGCAGCTGTCCTCCGCTGTCGGAACCTTAACCGTTGCGACTCTTCCACCAGAACTGGTCGTTATAATCAGATCGGCTACGTTCCCTTCCGTGCTCGCGTTATCCGTAGACGGCTCCAGATACTGGAACCATTCAAAGGATAGACCATCTCCGTCGGGATCATATGTCTCTCCCGCATCCAAGGTGATTTTCGCCCCCACGGACGCATTGACAGTGACAGGATGCAACCCGCCCGCCCCGTTTACAACCACCACCGGGTGGTGATTCCATGTCTTGTTCGTCTCCGAAGCAGACAATGTCCACTGCATGCGTGCCGCAAAGTCATTTTGGTATGCCTCTCTCCAACGCCAAATTGTCGCTTTGTTGGATGTGAAAGTTTCGTTGTTCATGCCGATGACCTGGTCGTCCGTATCGCTGTAGTGGTTGTCCCAGTCACATGTTTCACACACTGGCGCGTACCGTCCGCCCCAACTGCCATAGTTCGGGTGTTCGGGATCGCCCAGCCCGTTCTGGATCATATACAACAGCGTAGGGCTATCTCCCTCCATAATATATTCGAAGTCGGGATACTTGGCTCCGAGTGGTCCGATCCGGATGTTCTTCTTCAGCCACTCGTGCGTCACATACGACGAATCTGGGCCGCCTTTATCAAATTCATAGTTGATCTCGCCTGAGATCCCCGGCCAGGTAGCCACTCCATACTGATTAAAGGCATGCATGGAGTTTATAAAGTGGATTTCGGGCCAGTTATTGCGGATCCAAGCCCCGGTGTCGTCTTGATCGGAGATGGTGTAGACCCATAGGTTTGAGCGGAATGATGCTGCTTCAGAGGGAGAATATGTGAGAGATATGTTCAGGAGAGCCTGTGCAAGGACGTTGTCGCCGCCCCAAGACAAGACCCAGAGGGGCTGCCCAGAGGTTGTGTTGGTGAGACTCTTGATGAGGAGCTCAGCACCGGGGCTATAGGTGTTATTGTTCTTGAGAGCCTCCATGCCATATACCTACATCAGGTTAGTTATGGTTAATGTCTGTAGCGCAGGGCTGGACATACCGGAAGACCATGAGACACAATCCCTCTCATGTATTCTGCCGAAGGATACGGCGAATCCTCAGGAGCATGTTTATTCAAGTTATCTACCACCTTCGCGTAGGCATCAATGGTCTCCAGCATCAAGTCCGGGCGTACTTGGTCTTTCAGCCACGTGGAAGTGACGGCCACAAGCCCTTCATTCTGGAACTGGTTACTGTAGACGAGATAGCGAACAAGAGACTCAGAGTCATCGGGTTCATTGGCAATATCTGACATAATAAAGATGCGCGGCTTGGTCGGATAGGAGAGAAGGGATCCGTTCGAGCTGGCTCGGCCATGAGGGAGAGCCAGAGCCAGCCCTGCGCCGAGGAGCGGTAGACACCCATGGAACCTCATTTTGAGGATGAATGCGACTGAAGAGAGACTTGCCCGATTCTACTCACCGCAGATGGAACGACAGACATATTTATACCCTTTGCTGGACGCAAACGACTTGTTTGTCCCCGGTGAAACTTCGGATGATGGCCATGACCCTCGACACGAGCCATATTGACTACTGATCGGCATGCGGGGATGCGGATGCCTGCATTGTGGGGTAATAGTCGCCGAAGAACCCTCCCCAGACATCAGAAATGGAGATGCTAGACGAGAGAATCGCTGAAGAATATCCACTCCACCTCCCGCTTCGGCGTGGTTAAACATTCCGCTTTCAGTCAGTCGTGGCTCGAACTTCCCGATCGCGAATACCTGAGGTGCTCCTCCACAAATTTATCCTGAATAGCCGGTTTGCCTGGATCTTGCGAGTCACCTATTGCAATCTTTGCAAGACCAGGGTGAAATAGTGGGGAGTGTGAGGGGTCGCTGCTAACTTATGACCTGGGCTGTATTAACTGTTTCCCTTCTGTTGATTCCGGGATATTGCGTGGGAGAGAAGACTCATTAGCCAGCTGCGCTCATGTTGGTGGTGGTGGGTGCAAGGTGGACCCGTGTGCTTCGCTGAACAGTTTTTATTTGTTTGCCTACTGGGCCGCTTTGACTGAATTATTGAGCACAGGATATGCCCGGATAATAACCTACAGTTTGCTAGAGTGCACCAACTTGCCAGTTTTAGTGCTTTGAGACTTCCGTGCTTTGAGTGTTGTTCACATTAGAGCTATTAAAACTTTTGCACTACGACTAACTGGTACTTGTGGTGCTAAATATCAATGGCAGACTGGTACTGCTGACCTGTTTAAAGTCCACACTTATAAGGGCAAGCTCACAACACTCGCTTTCGAGGACAGCACATCGTTCCCCCAATCCTCCTCCTCCAGGTCTTCGTCATCCAGCGCCACCGGACTCAGCGCCAGCGACCCCCGAGGCACAAACGAGGAAACAAGTACCAGCAAGGATATCACACTGAGCTGCACACTGGCCACATTCCGAATAGCCAGATGGATATCACCCCCTCCAACTGGACCTCCGGTTTCCACATACACCCGGTCAATGTAACTTCCCAGCAGCGGAGAGGTAATAGCGTACAGCACGATATAAGTGGAATACAAGAACGCCATGACAGCCCCGAGCGCAGAAACATTTTTCGACGTAGACTCCATTCGTGTCAGCGTCGCCTGGATATACGCCGCCAGCGAGACATCACCAGCCGCCCAGCCAAAAGAAACGGGGACAAAGCTGAGGGCAGCGAACAAAGCATCTCGGACCCGACGCACTGGGGGTTTCCAGAAGGGCAGATACCATGTGATGAGAAGCATGAGCGCATCAACTCGCAGCCAAGGCATGGGAGTGCGCACGCGGTTATTGAGAAAGATGACAAACACTGCGCCAAACAGTTCTCCCAGATTGGACCCTCCCACCATAATCTGCGACCATGCGGCGTTGCCTAGATAGCGACGCGCAAGTGCTGGCATAACTGCACTCTCGAGATAGCGATGAGCATACAAAGCAATCGAATACCCGGGCAGCAACCAGATGAATTTGCGTGTGGTGAAGATTATCCGCGCACCCACCCAGATCGACTCTAGAAAAAGCTTGATTCCTCTCAACGCTGCTCGGATATATGTTGTCTGGTCAGGGGGTTCTGCCGCTTTGTGAGCTTTGAACACATCATCTCCAAGGAAGGACCAGACAATAGCTGCGAGGGTAAAGCAGATGGGTGTCACGAGGAAAGAATAATTATTCCCCAGATGAGGAATCAGAGCCAGTGCAGTGCAGAATGCGCCAGCGGTACCTGATACCTCGTAGAAAATGTGAACCAGAGCGTCCAGGCGTCGTAATCTCTTTAGGTTTCCGCCAACAATGTCCCTGGGAATGATGCGGCGGATGAGCTCGACCATTCCATAACTGAAGCCACTCACGCAATAAATCGGTATGATACTGTCCGTGTTGTAACGACCATAGTAGTGAAAGTCATTCTGGGGGTGGTGAGGACGGAAGGCAGCCGGGACAAAGGTGCCACCAGTACAAGCATCAATGATCAGAAGGATGGCGCTGAAGATGCCAAAGGCCAACATAGCTGCCATTAGAATCAACCGAGCTGGATAGCGACGAATCAGGGGAGCCATGAGGATTGATCCAACACACTGGCAGGCTTGATTGAGGCCGACCATGAGCCCGACGCGTTGGAAGGTCTTGGGAGGCATGTTGGCGCGAAGGGCATCATAATCGTAGCGGTTGGTGGCGAGCGTGATAATCGATCCATTGAACGCCTCCAGGCCAAACTTGTAAAATGTGATGCCTAGAATGTAGCAGGCAGCTTCGCGCCGTTCTTTGGGCGTGAAGTCATTCCAGCCGTTGCGAACGCTTTTGAACAGCCCCATTGTGTGGGATGATCTGCTGCCACAAATCTGCGAAAGTGTCGAGAACTGAGGGGCGTAGAGTCACCACAATATATGGAGCTAAACGAGATATTCTGCGAAGTGAACTGCGATGTTTACATGAATCTGCACGGTCAGGGAATAAACAGTAGAGACGCTCTGGTGTGCCACGTTGATGAAGTTCCATTGGGAATTCCTACGCAGGGACTAAGTACACTATAATGTGGGTGACTGAGTTGGAGTGAATTGATCGCAAGATTGGATCTGGGATGAGGGTAGTTTGGTGAAGGAACCATGACAAGTGACTGGTAGCTGATGAGAGGGAATCTAGAACTAGCGAGCCTGAGGCAGCCAGGCCAACACATGCATACACATATAGCACACGTCTATCAAGGCCTGAGGATCTGTCATATCGGCTGCTCTCTGCTGTGGCAGGAAAACTCCTGTCGTCATACCTGACTGATGTACTGCAACAGACAGATGCATTGTCATTATGTATCCAGCTACTACCCACCAGGCTGCACAGCTTATTAGACTTGACTTATAGTTGTACCCCAGTCCGGGAGCCAGTCCGGGGCACACTTGAATGATTGGACCGCCATTGCCGGCGATTGTCCAGCTGAACAGCGACCGAGATCCACCTTGATGTCTTGCGCTGGACGTTGGAAAGAAAGACAAAGTGCATCCGATGACGACATTTTGGTCATCCTGTGCGCTCGGAGCGCTTTCTGAAGCCAATCTTCGTATCGCCTTTTGGGCCTCACCTCCCCTGATCGTCTCTACAATCCTGGTTGCCCGGTCTGGTTTGCGACACCAAGCTTAGGCTTACCCCACCCCACAAAGTCCGCTGCAGCATTAACCTGGTTGCTGCTTGCAAGCCAGTTGTCGTTGATTCCAGAATGACATATCAGATGATGAGCTACTGGCGCGCCCGATGATCCCTTGAGGGATCGCCTCGTGAAATAGACTCCACCAAAGTAACAAAGCAACAAACGGTCAGTCAATGGGTGAAACACGCAAGAAGCCGGCGAAAGAAAGCCACAAAATGCAGCCAAAAAAGGGGGGAGTATGGGTGAAGAAATAGAAAAATGATTCTTATCTCACGGAGAATTGGAATTGGGTATTTGAGTCACCACGTCGTGCGTGCTTGCTTCTTGCATGGTGTCGACATACAGACGGACCGTCTCGTGCTTGGCAGCTAGGCAGGCCACGTGCATCCCCGACCGCATGTGTTTCGCCTCCCCCAAAAGATGGGAAAAGATGGGAATGCTCAGCCATCGCCCATTTTCACGGTTCCGGAGGGGTTGAAAGTTTCCTAGTCCAACCACTCTCAGGTAGCTTATTTCGTCATCCATTTTACATTTTACGAAAAATTAAGAACTAGCTATCTCCCTTAGTGAAGCGGCCTGAGTCAAACTGCTATGCGCTGGTGGTTTAAAGACCTCCCATGTGAGCCCATGCATGTCCGGCTTGTCGATCGGGGAGTTTACATCTGGTCAATCTCGAGCCAGCGAGGATGCCCATTGGAGACGCCAGAGGTACTTGTCTTACCGCGGGTGTGGGGTGGAGCAGTGAGGTACCCATCCGGTACCGCTGCGGTGCAATCAAAGAATGACATTGAATTGACACCCCGTTCTCAGCTTAGCAGCAACCACAACTGACTTGGACTAACCTGAAAAAAAAACTAAAACTAAACTGGAGGGTTGGTTCTTATCGGGAATCGCCTTCGAATCTTTTCCCCCCCAAATCCTAAAAATCTCAAAACGCCATCGTCCACTCAGCCGCGTGATCCCCCGCCCACCATCCTCACCGACTGATTCGACGCTGTGTTTCTTTTTATCATTCATATCATTGTTTGTTTGGGCTTTCTCCTTTTTTTTATTCCTTCCTTTTTTTCCTAGCTCTTCGTGCACCCTGAGGATATATATGGCTTCCTTCCTCCCCCACCATGTTGCCTGCTGAGCCTGCGCAGTTGCCGGTTCTGCTTTTCCGTCGCAGGCCGTGATACGTGCTTAGTCGCTTCGAGGTGTGGAGATACTATATCATTCTCGGGTTGCTTGACCATCGTTCGATCAACAAGTGGCCTGTTCAGTCTTTCTGCTCTCTTTGTGTGTACATTATTTCGTCTGTGTGGTTAGAAATCCACAACGCATGTTCGTGCTTCCCTTAAAATATCCTCTCCTCTACCCTCCCAAGCTATCGCTAGGGTCTAGCTAACTAGACGCTACTTGCAGATACTAGCTTCGATTTACCAATTGCGGGACCCCTTCCCCGAACCGTTGCTTTGATTCCACTGCAATGGCGACCGGAGAAGAGCCTGCCACGGCGTCCCCCGCACAGCAGTCGAACCCAGCTAGAAGCTGGTGGAAACGGCTGCGGGGGTCTAATGCCCCTGAAACGCCCGCCATTACCACGAGTCAAAGCCCTTATCGCCCCAAAAGGACTCTGGGTATTCTAAGTGACAAGGAGACGGATGAAGTGCCTGGTACGTTGCAGCTGTGGGAACAATCATTTGCCTTTGGGTATGATCTTGCTGACATTCACATGCGAAATTAGGGACCGTTCTTCTACTCTCGTCAAATCGTAATGAGCCTCTCGGTCTGGAACATCAACCGCACCGCGAATCGCATTCGTCGCTGCCATCGCCTTATCCACCGTCTCGTTCCTCTTCTCGTGCTTCCCGTGCCTCTCGTGCGCGCCAGCAGAAAAAGAAAACCCCGGATGGCAACATAGTGCTGGATCCTCAACCCGATGACTCCATGAACGATCCCCTCAATTGGCCTGTATGGCGGCGAGATGCAGCTCTGGTGTCGTTGGGGTTCTATTGCCTGATGGGAGGCGGTATGACCCCCATTTTGGCCGCCGGTTTCAGCCAGGTAGCTGCTGCGTATGATGTGACCACCCAGAAGGTCGCATATACGACGGGGTTGTACATGTTGGGTCTTGGGATTGGGTCCGTGATCATGTCTCCAACAGCTATTCTGTATGGAAAGCGGCCGGTATACCTTCTCGGAGCGACCCTCTTCATTATTTCGGCGGTCTGGTGTGCACTGTCACCCAACTACCCCAGCTTGGTCATCGCTCGTATCTTCCAGGGCATTGCAGTAAGCCCGGTCGAGTGCCTCCCTTCTGCCACAATTGCTGAGATCTACTTCCTGCACGAACGGGCGTACCGGGTCGGTATATACACCCTCCTGCTCCTGGGAGGCAAGAACCTGATTCCCCTAGTGAGTGCAGCGATCATCGGGAGTCTGGGGTGGCGCTGGGTTTTCTGGATTGTTGCTATCGTCGTTGGCGCTTGCCTCGCCCTTCTTTTCTTCTTTGTCCCCGAGACATTCTGGGATCGCACACCTCGGCCACGAAAGGCTCACAAGCGTCCCAGCTTCTACCGTAGCGTGTCGAACATTGTGTCCCATGGGTTGCGCGGTCGACCGCCTCACGCTCATCGCCTGGAGGAGAATCCGCCGGATGATGTCCCTAGCTCTTTAGAGCCGAAGAAGTCCAAGAAGGGTCATGTTGGGTTTGTGGATGACCATGACGAGGAACCAGAGACCATCTCTGAGAAGATAGAGGAGCCGGCTGGCCAGAATCCTATATCGTTAACACCAGAGCGTCCTGCCACTGAGTCGACGCCAAGCGCAGACCCTGAGAAGGCGGATGGGCTCCTTCATCCTCCGCCATTGGCACACATTCACCCCCATGATCTTGAAGCTGCTCGGGAAGCGGCGATCTCCCCAACTCGCAGTGAGTCGCTGGACCCGGGTCCGCCGATCACGTCGGCGGCTCAGTACACCAACCGACTTCGGGATCAGCCGCCCATCCCGTTTACTTACTATCTCCGCCCGTGGAATGGCCGGATTGCCCACGACAATTGGCTACGTGTCGCGGTGCGGCCATTCATTCTATTTGCATATCCTTCTGTGCTGTGGTCAACTGTAGTGTATGCCTTGTCTGTCGGCTGGCTCATTGTGCTGTCCGAGTCGGTTGCTACAATTTATGAGCAGCGAGACACTTACAACTTTACTGCGCTGCAGACTGGGCTCATTTACATCTCACCCTTCGTGGGCGGCTTGCTGGGTACCGCTGTTGCTGGTAAGGTGTCTGACATTATTGTGCAATATATGACACGACGCAACGGGGGCGTCTACGAGCCGGAGTTCCGGCTGGTGATGGCGATTCCCATTGCCATTTCGACCACCATTGGACTGATGGGATTCGGTTGGAGTGCGCAGGAGAAGGATGCTTGGATTGTGCCCACCATCTTCTTCGGGATCGTCTCATTTGGATGCTGCCTGGGAAGCACGACATCCATCACCTTTTGCGTCGACAGCTACCGCCAATATGCCGGGGAGGCACTGGTGACATTGAACTGGAGTAAGAGTAAGTTGCATCCAAACATAGCATTCCCGAGTGATGTGGATCCGCAAACTAACGATTGATGCAGATGTTTTCCATGGGCTGATCTTTTCGCTGTTCATTGTTGACTGGCTGGATGCAGAGGGCTCCCGGTTGGTGTTTATCGCGCTGGGAGTGATCCAGCTGGGCTGTCTGTTGTTTTCGATTCCCATGTACATTTATGGCAAACGGGCCCGGATGTGGACGGTTCGGATGCGCCTGATGGAACGATTCTAGAGGGCCGAGTGCCGGGCCGGGACCCTATTGGAGGGACGGATCGGATGATTCTTGATTTTGGCTGTAGATCTGGGCTGTATCATGATACCTATCTATATTAGATCGTACATATAGTTGACTATTTGCTGACAATTGGAGCTGTCATATCGCCATCGAGCCCCATTCGACTGGGGGAAGCAAGCCCTGCGGGGGCGCTGGGGCTGATGTCAAGGGAGGGAGAGGGCGGAATGTCATACAGCATCCACAATGAGTAATTGTGCCCTGCAAGTCATCTTTTTCATGAATATGAAGAGTAGTGAGTGAGTGAGTGTGTGTGTGTGCCTGTGTCCCGGGCCACCCACACAGCCACCCTTAACACATCCCACAGTCACCAAATTAATTTCAATTAATATCCCGTCCCCATCCAAAAGTAAGGATCTCAAGTACCCATCCCAGTATCTAGACCCGGTTAAGCAAGCCACAAAACTCCCCGCCCAATCCGGATTCTAGACCGCTTAGTCACCGCCATTGCATGGCCCGCCAGTTGAATGGCGGCTGAACGGGCACCAGCTGCAGCCCATGTCGATCATGATGCGCCCCACGACGTCAGAGAGCAGATGGGGCATTACTAGTGACTGCCTTATTCAATTTGCCATCTCATTAGTGTGTAGATGTGCTGCAGCGGCTGAGCAAATCCGCACAAGATAGATAGACAGGTAGGAAGTACCTCGACACCTGAGGAATGGACCAATGCGGCCAGACTGGCCCCTGACTGGTGGCTTGCCAGCCCGGAAACGGGGATTTAGAGCCAATGAGGGTCCACAACAGATCCCTTGACCAACTGGATTGAGTCTAGCGCCAAACAGCAAAACCGGTATTGCGATGTATTGACTGGCCAATCACGAGTGGAGTAGGACAGGCTGAAATCAATCTGAAATGTGTTTTGAATCACGGCGCGGAAGGGAGACCCTCGGTTACGGGATTACTTGGAACCAGAGGAACGCAAGCAAAGCAAATTGTATGATTAGACAATTCGATACTTTTGGGTACCTGGTGGAGTTACTAACATCCCGATCACTTGAGGTCCCACGCCATCCCATTCGTCGGGGCATTCGTCCATCATTCTGATCCAGTCTGCCAATACCTTCATTTTCGCTTGCCACCTTTTACTCTTTTCTCGGTTGCCACGGGATGACTCCCAGGTACTGAGCACTGACTGACGACGCAACCCTCCCAAAAGTAGTTGAATTGGTGCCTGTATGCCGTGGAATAAGCGTGGGCCGGAAATCCGACTTCCCACGGCTGCCATTTACTTCCAATACTGGCTCTGCTCGACAACAGACGCACTTTCGCCCTCTCCTGCACGCAGTCCTTGATATTAAACAGCTCGCTTTCCAACCTTGTTTCAGAGCTTCTCCTTTCTTTTTCTTCCCTTTCCCCTTCGCTTGCTTTTCCCTCTTGCTGCTGCTTCTTCCTGATCTTTCTTCATCCTTTCTCTCCCTTCCATCAGCAGTTCTTCCTCCCTTCCTTCCTCTCCCCCCCCCC